>NC_140953.1:47219808-47547308 GCF_014529385.1 Adiantum capillus-veneris
GAAGAGGGGGGGAGTGGTCGGGGAAAGAATATTAGCGGGCCAAGGGGGGGGGGGTAATGAGAGTGGGGGGGGGGGGGGGGGGGGGGGGGGGGGGAAGTGCGTGTGTGTGTGGGGGGGGTGGGGGGAGGTAAAGGGTGAGTGTAAGAATACGGAGAGCGGAGGGGGGGGTTCCCATGCGGCTCACATAGAGGGAGCATGAAAGAAGGGTCGGGGGGTGAGTGCTTAAAGCTTCCGCCTGGCCGGGGGGTGGTAATGAGAGTGGGGGTAAAGTGGGAGAGAGGGAGAGAGGATATTAGAGAGTGGTATGTAGGGAAAGTGAGAGAGAGAGGGAGAGGGTGTTATTTTATCCAATGCCCATCGGGCGCGGGAGGGCGGAATAAGTTACCGGGGGGGTAATGAGAGTGGGGGGGGAAAAATAAGTTTTTTTCCTTCTTTTTCTTTGATTTTCGAAAGTCGGCTATCACCATCATCTAGCACCTTAGTTTCCATCTGCACAACTGTAAATTAGGGCTGTCCCAGAATCAGTGGGTAGGAGGAATGCTCCTATATAAACAAAAATTGCTCACACAAGCATCCCCAATAGTTACCTTAACATTTGCACATACACCGTAAAGATCTCCAGGAAGCATTTTGGCAGTTCGAATCCGCCACTCGTGATCCACATCAATAGGCCACTTCCCCTTCTTGTGCAAATTCTTTGCCATAAGATTGATTTCTGAACCATAGTCTATAAGGGCTAAGACCGGCTCCTCAATGTCTCCAAACTTTACCATTGTTTTTGTCGATGCTCTTGCCCAATGAGTCCTTGAGAACTGACTGTTAGAAGCTGGACACACCCTACGGAAAATGACTGCTCGGTGGATTATTATTTTTTGTAATTATTCATTTATTGAGAAAACCCGAGATTTCACCTTTGTAAATATTGGGGCTTACAGAAGTTTCCAGATTGTATCCCAGTTTTGACATTTAGATTGAGTAGATGGTTAAATTGGAACATTAGGGTTTGAGAATTGTAAGGTATTTATACCACTTTTTGACCTTAATGAAAAAACCTTTTGTCATTTTAAAACGTTTTGAAGTCTGTGAGTGAGCGTACTGTGTACAAGAGAGAGTGAGAGCTTCATCTTGATGCTACGCACGCACCGGTGGTCGAAATCGAGTGCAGAGAAGTGCAGCGTGTTGTCCCCGACAAGAGCTACGCACCAATACCTACATTGTGCACGTACGGTCCAATTTTGCGAGAGAGCTTCATCTAGTGATTCAGTGAGCATGCGTTATCTGTTTTTGCATTTCAACATATCCACGCGTTCGCATTGAGTAGAGCTACATATTAGACACTTTAATTTTTGGAAATGACGACCTGCAAATTTTGGCCAGACATCCTATGTGATTTTGCACTAGGTGTTTTGGGTTGGGATTTTGGTTCATAGACCTTAGGGAGAGCAACCTATTGGTGTTAGTAGGGTCTCCTTCAAGTTTTGTGGTGTTTCGAGATCGTTTGATGGGTATTCGGCTCTAGAAAGCGTTGTAGGAAGTTTCCTCTAATGCACTCTTGAAGGCTGTAGCTTAGACATTGGGTTAGGAGTCGGTCAAGTGTAGGTTGACACACTATGCTTGCTTCCACGCGCCTGCGAGTCGAGCTTCATCCTTAGCTGACAAATCTTGTTAGGTGATTTCTCGCTATGCTGATGTCCGTCGCGGCGTATCCGTCCAACATTGGCGCAGCTGCTGGGGACGAAAACCCTAGGTAGGTGACCGAGACTAGTCCTTGAGGATAGGTTTTCTTTGGCTTGCCAAGAGTCTCGTTTTACATTTAGATAAGATCAGAGAGTGGAAGACTCTCTAGGTCTTAGAGGGAGTCTAGGGAGTGTGTGTCTGGCCTAGATCCTTTGACTTAGGTAGACTTAGGTAGTTTTTAGTTAAGTTGTGATGTAAAGAGTAGGAGTTGGAGTGGTAGAAGCGGTGAGAGGAGAGCTCGAGAGTCCGGAGAGGCTAGGAAGCAACCAAAACACCATTATCACCATTTCACATGAGGAGTAGGAGTAGAGTAAGTAGGACATCATGATTCAGGATCTAGAGCACTTCATGCATGTATACTTGCTTGTTAGATTCATCACAAGGTTGTAAAAGACGCAAAAGTGTATTTGAAAGATGAAGTGAAGTCCAAAAGTTACTGTGAGTGTTTCTGATAGAGCTGCAGAGCATCAGGAGCACTTCTGTCAGGAAAAAATTTAATTTTAAGCCAGGAGACATCCTACGCGTAGGATGTCTATAGGCTAATCTGGTGGGAATTTTGGAATTTTGAGTTGACCAGTGTGTTCAGAAGGTAGGTTTTACCCTATTTTTACATGGAAAGCGGAAATTTGACCATATCTTGACAAGATAACGCCAGATAGACAGAAATTTCCAGACATCCTACCCAAATTGTGCCAAGGCATTATTTTAAGACCAAAACCATAGGATGGCTGCATGAGCATGATCTGCATGATATATTGAGTGATTGAGAGAGGTTTCATCTCATTTGGGTGAGAAAATTGGGTTCTAAGGAGACTTTAGCACTTTTGACTTAAAAAGGCTAGAACAGCTAAAATTGGGGACTTTTGAAATCAAAACCGAAATCTAAGCATACCACTGGGTTGTTGACATCAAGGAGAAGTTGTGGGTCAAGTCTGGGGTCAAACAGACCAAAAAGACATCCTACGCATAGGATGTGATCTGTATGATTTGGCACACCAAATCCATATTTGAGCATACCAAAGTGATTAGCACCCCAAGAGGAGTCTGTGCTTTGCATTTGAATCCATTTTGAGCAAAAAGACATCCTATGCGTAGAATGTCTAAAGCAAGAAATTGAAGCCAGATACTAACTGTAGGCATAGCAGGGTGTTGTATAGCCTGAAGCAAGCCTCCTAGTCAATTTTGGTCCAAATTTGAGTTGATTAGACTGACCAAGACCAACAGCAGGCTGTCGAAACAGATTTCCGATCCATTGACCAGCCTATAGGTGTCCAAATCAAAAAGTAAAAACAACTGTGGACTCAGCACATCAAGGGAAATCCATAGTGCAAGAATCCAGGCAAAACAAAGCAGGAGACATCCTACGTGTAGGATGTCTACTGGGGCTTAGGAAAGAGAAAAGTTGATTGAGGTTATATAGTGAGGTTCCAATTGACTTAAGGGTTCCAGAACTTCTTTCAGAAGTGAGTTTGGACCTTGTTTCACCTTTTGACGGGGCAAAGATGGAATTCAGACTTTTCATGTAAATTGACCAATATCCGAGGGAAGTACAGTTCCATATTAGCAGACCTAATCCAGAACATTAGAACTATATAAAATATAATAGTGGTTGAGGTTAACTCTCCAGTTATACCAATCATTACTAAGATCACCTCTAGCGGTTAAATGCTTTGATTCGATTGCCGAAATTAAATGCTTGTGTACAGGTATATTCAGTAGCAAAGCAAGAAGTTGTGCGGAAACTAATCCTTTGCTAGGTGAGTGGTTGAATTTGTGATGAATTGAATTGCTAAGTTTGATGAATTTAAGATCAGGAAGATACATTTTTAGAGACCAAAAGGTGGCAGGTGATCAGGGTAGCTTAGTGTCCATTGAGGAGAGTGTAACTCAGGCAAGGCTGGATCCACTAGCACCGATTATTGAGGAGGGTAGTAATACTGACACTTCATCAGACAAATCCTTCTTCATGATGGGTAGTCAACAGCTAGGAGGTTTCACCTATGACGAACCAATGCCAAGAGGAAGCACCTCCCTAAATCATTTGAACGATTCCAAGTTCACTATGATCTTCTTAGAGGGAACAAACTCGAAGGGATCCCTAGTTTATTCTGACTATCAAGGACGCAAGTGTATTTGTATTGAACAAAGGCTGGCTCAGAGACTGGAGATAATTCGAGTCTATGATGATGGAGATAGATTCCAAGACGAGAAGGGGAACCACTATCTGATAGTTAGTAACCATGAGGATTACAATAGATATGGAGATAATGTGGCGAAGGGGAAAATGGTTTCAGAAACTCAAGAACCGGCTCCAGAAATTGATCAACCTGGAGCGATTTTTATGTATGATAAGAAAACAACCAAGGTTTCAACTTATAATGAGAATCTGGGAATTTACAAGCATGAGAGCGAGGGAATAGTCTCCTACTTCCGTTGCAAAGAACCATATCCAAACAAGTTAAGCAAAGACAAGTTTCTTTACTTATTCTCTTATGAAATTCCTATGGGGAAGGATATCGTTTTTGTTGATAGGTACGGGCAAGAATACCAAAGTATTCTCCCAGAAGATGTAGAAAAGGCAACAGTTCCAGGAGCATCAACATATGCCCCCGGTGAAGTGCCAAGAGCCACCTACACCCCTAGCAAGTCGACAAATCCCTTTTCAGAGGAGTATGACATGACCTCACATTCTACCGGACCGCAGACATTCAACAACCAAAACCAACCAGCAACCCAGCCATCATTGTAGGCATGGCTTTGACAGAGTGCAACATTGGAACAGGACCAAAATCAAGATGGTTATCAAGCCGCACGAGGGCTAAGGGATTTACAAGAACCACCACTCTATTCACAGTATCAAGGAGAGAGTAAGCCAAAGACTCAAGGGTCAACATAGCCTGGAAGACAACCCATAGAACGAGTTTGGAGAGATGAACTATCTCTGGCAAGAACTATTAGAAATTTTTTCTTAGGAGCACCACTGGGAGAGGAAACCGGCCACTACAGAAGACCAGAGAAGGTATATCGACTAGGACGTGGAGATCCAATGATGAGATTTGTAGACCATCGTAGAATTAGACCTTCTCAAGTGCAAAAATGGGTAAACAAGAAATACACGGGAAACAGGGATCCGAGAGATCATGTAGCAGCCTTTGTGCATGTAATTAGAGCTGAAGAGGTGTTAGACTTCCCTACCCAATTTACAGGGTTTGGACTAACCTTAGAGGATGACGCTGCTACTTGGTTTGACTCTGTGGAGCATAGAGACTTTGAGTCTATGGAGGAGGTGTTTGACGAGTTTATCGAGGAATTCTCACAAAGGGGGATAGCTCATAATACAGTCTCACAAATCCATAAATTCAAATAGAAAGGCGGGGAATCTATCCGAAAGGCAGCCCTATGACTAAAAAGATATGTTAAGTTCTATCCTGTGGAAGAATTGCCAACTCATTCCAGACTTATGCTTATATTTATCCAAGGAGGACTAAAGAATGCAGATCTCTAGAAGGACTTACATATGAAGAGGAGCACAACGTTAAATGAGTTAACTATGGAGGCTCTTTACCTTGTAGACAATTGTGCGGTCTACAAATAGGGTGAGTTCAAGGATCTTGACGATGATTCATCCTCACAAAAAAGTGGAAGCAAGTCTTCTAAGACAGCACCGAAAGGAGAAGTAGCTGTAAACCAGAAGCAGCTTGTAGAGGAAGTGCTAAAAAAGATTAACTTGTACGCCAAACCCCAGGCTAAACAACCCAAGTTGTGTGCTATTGAACAAAAATGGACAAACCATGGGATGTAGGAATTTTATTATAACAAGGGATATGTGAGAGAGTGTAATGGAATTGGCCTATTTAACTTGAAAGTAGCGGAAATTAATGAGAGTACTTTTGAGAAATGACTTTGTGAGCATAGCGGGTGAACATAGTTGACGATAGCAACATAATCATAGCAATTAGTTAACTTGGCATGAACAATACTTTTGCAAGAGAGAGAATTTAGAGAACATGACAACAATTGAGGACCGGATTATGTGGAGCCGGTCCCCCCTCCAATAGGCATTTATATTATGATTTCTCCCATTAAGAGAGACTTGTTACAATACAATCTTTGTGTTCCTTGTGACTTAGGTGATGCAATGAAGATGGAAAGCTTCATGCATCACAAGCATAACATAAACTTGAAGAAAGCTTTAACTATCCCAAGCCTCAGTCCCAAGACCTCAAACACCTTCGAAGGTGGAGAGAGCTAGCAGGGAATGAGGGTAGGGAAGAGAAACAAGAAACATTTCATAGGAGAAAGAATTAGTTCCTCACTTATCATAACTCTTGTTGCTAGCATACATAATAGCATAGTAATGAAGAAGAAGGAGATCGCAAGCTTAAGCATTGAAGCATGGCTCTTGGTTGGATTTGCACTCCATAGCCAAGAGTGTTGGTGTAGGCTCTCAACCTCTACTTGCTTGGAGAAGGAGAGGGAGCTCTTGCACTTTGCATAGCACACAATGAGAGTGTTTGTGGGTGTGTGTGGGTGAGTATACCCCCTAAGCAACCCCCTAGCTTGGTTGGGTCAACCCCCCCTTGTAGCTCATGCTTGAAGCTCATTGGACCCCTCCAAGCCTAGCCAATCATAAGAAGGAGGCATTACAAGCAGCAAGGGTAGCCTTGAGACAAGTGTCCCCCTTTTCCCTTTGAGAGAGAGGCTAGATAAATGTGAGGGCAACATGAGGACGAACTTGACAAGTGTCCCTTTTGCTTTCTTTGTACCATGCATGCTTTGTGTGAGTGTGAGTGTGTGTGTGTTCTCTCTCATCCCCCCTCATGTAGGGCTCACCCCCTCCTTGTAGGGATTGAATCTTTGACTTTTTGACACCTCAAGCCCCTCATGCATAGGCCCAGTTCCCACCACAAGCTTGGCTCTTAAGCACTTTAAGCTTGGGCTGGGTTCTCACCTCAAGTGCAACCCTAGCATCTCAAGCATGTGAAGCACCTCAAGCATCTCAATCATGAAGCATCTCAATCATTAAGCACCTCAATCATCAAGCACCTCAAGCACCTTAGTCATCAAGCATGACAAGCATCTCGAGCTAGGTCGCGTTCCTGCGCCTCAAGCTCATCCCTAGCTTATTAACCTAAGGTCAAAGGACTTTTACACACATTATTGGAGGTCTTCAATGAAGCTAACCCTAAGGTCTTATGCTCCATTGGTTAGCCTTGCTTTGTGATAGACCATCTCTCATTTGGGCCCCTTTACCATTGGCCCCGTGTTGAGATAGATCTATAAGCACATGTCTATATCTTAACACTTGTTCCCGTTTATTGTCCCACATTAAGTGATCAATTTAATAAGAGAAATAATTTGGGTTGGTTAGATATTAGATATTAGATTTTATGAGAGAGAGAGACCTTATACTCCCCAAGCTTAGGTAGCATCTCCCAACAAATTTCACTGATGCCTAGCTATCAAGCAGGCAACCTACCAGGACCTGTAGGTGTAGAAAGACCACAACCAGTGTTGGGGCAACAACTACCCCTACTAGGATTATGACAAGTCAGCATAAGGTACACACCAACCGTAACTGACTCAGAAGAGAAGGCTTTGGTACCTATGCATGCATATTATTAAGATCCCAATGGATATGCTACAAATCCTATCTATCATCCACCGGAAGAACCCTCAACACCAGAACCATGGAGCATGATAGGAGGTGCAGGACCACCAACAGCTGCGCAGGCAGCAGGAGAAGGAATATATTGCTTGGATGAACGAACATTGTTGTTCATAGCCAACGGAGGCATGGGTGGATAGAGACATCCATACCAACAAAGAGGAGCTCAAGGAGCACCTCAACAACCTAAAGGACCCTGCTACAAGTGTGGTGGAGACCATTGGCTAAGAGGCTGTCCTCATGATGAAATCATTAGAGTCAACGCATATTGCACCGAGTGTGGAGTTACTCATTTGATTCCTGATTGCCCTAAGAACCTGAGCAAAGGAGCAAAAATCACCTTGAACATACTAGAAGCAGTGCCTTCCAGTGGAGGATCAGAAAACGAGACAGTAATACCTATTCAGGCAGTAACACAAACCCAAGATCAAAGAATGATGAATGAACCCATCATTGAAGATCCAAAAACCGATGCCCCAAGTTCATAAACGAAAAATCAGAGAAGAACTTGGAAAGCTAGAAAGGCGCGTATGAAAGCCAGGAGAGAACGAGAGCAAACGGATCTATTAGAGCGATTAGAGCAATTAGAGCAATTAGAGGATCTAGCTAGCCTAAGCTCACACACTGTGGCAACCATTGCACCCAAGAAAATAGCAGAACCCAAAAGTCCAGGATCAGGAGGATCAGTACTGGCAGACAAGGTAAATGAGCAGTTAGATGCAATTTCAAAAGCTTATGAAGCCAGACTCAAAAAGAACCAAACCCAAGAGCAAAGATGGATGACTTATCCATATGCTGAAATAGAAAAACAGAGGTTGGAAATGTGTAGAAAGATGATTGAAACAGCTCAATCTTTGATAGAAAATCCGCTTGGTAAACCTGCAAATTGGCATGAAGTACCAGCTCCAACCCGTATCAAATCAACTTTAGAGGAACAAGTAGAAACGAAGGAAAGACTCACGAATGCTTATGAGTCTAGGGGAGAGCCTATCATAGTGCCAAATACAATAGAAGAGGCAAGTGACGGGTTCTAGCCTAAAACATTGGTAGAAATGGGTAAGGATTGTAATAGTCTAGATGATCTGTGGAAGGAAATCCGTGAGGCCAACGAAGCTAACAGGGTGAGTTACCACGTGAATAGCACGAGAAAAGAGAAAAATGAGATCTTACCTCCTATTGAAGAATTTGAGGCAAGATCGCAAATGAACTTTGATATACATTCACAAGGGGGAGACCAGGGATCAATTAGTTCGGGGCACAGCCAACCAAACTCGCTGAAAACTCTACCCTCTTACCTTGGAGAGTATGAAGCCAAGTCTGAGGTGAGAGCAATCCCATCTCAAAGACTTTCTTCTAACAAAGTGATGGATTCACAAGGGTTGATTGAGTTATTGTTCACACCGGTGGCATGCACAATCACATTAGCCGAACTCCTATGGTTACGACCAAACATGTGTACCACAGCAGGCAAATGCCTAGAAAATTTTGGAGTGAAAGAACCCACCTCAAAGCTTCAGGAAGGGATCAGAGAATTGGACAGGCCTCAACTAAACACTAGGATAGTACCTTTAAACAAGGTTGGAGAGTATTGCGAGAGAGAAGATGGAACCACCACGCTACCGGTAGAATTCCAAGGAGTAGTTTCCAAAGCTATTCTTGACAGTAGAGCAGGAGTCGCTATCGCCATCAAGGAAATGTGGAAAAAATGGGGAAAACCAGCTTTAAGAGCTACCAGAATGAAATTGCAATTGGCAGATGGGTTCCTGGAGAAGCCTCTAGGACTCTCAGAAAAAGTGATTGTCACCTCATGCGGAATCGAGTATGAGCATACATTTGCAATAGTCGATTTCGACAAAAAGAACAATTACGGGATCATCTTGGGAAGACCATTCATGCGACAATTAAAGATGGTCCAGGATTGGGGTTACGACCACATCTACCTCAGACATGGCGAGACAACAACCAAAATACACCTAAAAGACCATAGTTACAAGGATGTGAACAAGACACCAGTGGAAGAGTTTGAATCAACTACATTAGCAGGGTCTGAACTCCCAGCATGGTTAGGGAAACAAAAAGAGCTATGGATGTGCGGAGCTTCACATTGTGGGAGCTTAAAAAGAGAGGAATGCGTCTTAGAAAGAGCGATTGAGGACAAGGATTATATTCTGGAACCTTTTCCTGAAGATGCCTTGGAACCTCTGGAATGGGAACACATACTAGCAACATTGGATATCTATACCATTACAGATAGTCCAACGACAAAATTTTGGGATAAGAATGGCTATGATGTGCTACCCTATTACATGGTAAGCCTTATACCAGGAGGAGATGAGATGGTAGAACCACCAGAACAAGAAGAGTTTTATAACTCCTCTGAGCATCTGGAGGTAAATAACGATGCATAAAATGAGTGTTCAGACATCTCAAGCGAGCGTGGGGAGAAAACAGAGAATATCAAGTTTTATGATTTTGCCAATCAGCACCCTAGATGCCAGGAACGATATAGGAAAAAATGAGCAGGAAACAAAGTGAGAGAGAACCTGATGCCCATTATAAAAGATAAAACTCACTATCTAATGCTTGTCAAAGTAGAGGATTGTGTAAAAGATCAAATATCAGGAAGATTCTCAAAAGTTCGAACGAAAGGAACGCGAGAGGAAATAAGACAAGTACGGAAAGCTAAAACAGAAACAAAATCACAAAAATCTCAAAAATAAAAAAAAGAAACAACAAAAGACCTAGAGTGGACCAAACTAGAGCGTAAAAAGAAATACCAAGAACTAAAATGGTCTTTGCGAGAGGTATGGACTACTGAGGGAGAAAGTGATGGTAAGGAGTCAGAAAAAGGAAACATGAATGTACCATCACACTATCGGAAATTCACCATCCAGGACAGAAAAATCATCATGACACCACGAGTTAGGGAAAGAACAAACCACGAATCTTATGATGGACCGGAAAATGCAAAAAGGATAGACCTCGCTGAACCAGGTGAAGAGCCTCAGCCGGTCTATATCGCAATCGATTTAGAGCCTGAAGAAGAATAACTGCTAACACAACTTCTCAAGAAGTATAAAGATGTGTTTGCATGGTCCTACAAAGACCTCAAAGGAGTTGATCCATCAATATGTCAACATACAATTCCTTTGAAATCAGATGCCAAACCTAGCAAACAACGTCCTTATCCATATAATGACACATTTTCTAAACGAATCAAAGAGGAGATTGACAAGCTGATGGATGTTGAACTCATCTATGAAATCGAACATACAGATTGGGTGTCACCCATTGTGGTTGTCCCCAAAAATAACGGAAAACTGCGAGTGTGTGTAAATCTCAGGAAGGTAAATGCAGCCACCATAAGGGACAATTATCCCTTGCCGATCACATAAAATGTACTTGAGAGGGTGGCCGTAAAATGGGCTTATTCCTTTCTAGATGGGTTTTTAGGATACAACCAACTGGCAATTGCAATGGAGGATCGACACAAAACAACGTTTGCCACAAAATGGGGAATTTATGCGTATCGAGTTATGCCTTTTGGCTTAACTAATGTCCCAGCTACCTTTCAAACGTTAATGACGTACACATTCAAACAATACCTAAGAATATTCTTAGAAATATACATGGATGATCTTTGTGTACACTCTCTTCTACGAGAGGAACATATTGACATTTGCAAAAGGTATTTGAAAAATGCAAAACATATCAAATTTGTCTTAACCCGGAAAAGTGAATTTTTATGGTTAGGCAAGGCCTCATCTTAGGACACATTGTCTCCAGAAATGGCATAACCACAGACCTAAACAAAATCAAAGTCATAGTAGACCTGCCCAGGCCTACTAATGTGAAACAAGTACAATCCTTCATGGGACACTGTGGATATTATCAAAGATTCATATATATGTATTGCAGTCATCGCACAACCTCTGTATCGTTTCTTAGTCAGTTTCAACTTGACTGAGGAGTGTGAATCTTTATTCCAAAGTTGAAGGAAAACCTTGTATCAGCACATGTACTTAAAGCACTGGATTGGAAAAAGATATTCCATGTTCACATTGATGCATCTACATATGCAATCGAAAGTATTCTGGCTCAACCTGGAGACGGGACAATGGATTTTCCAGTCTATTATGCAAGCTGACTGTTAAATAGTGCGGGAAAGAACTACACAACCACCAAAAGAGAGGGGTTAGGAATGATTTAGGCTATAAAGAAATTTCGGCATTACTTGCTCGCAAAAAAAAATTTGTTCTTTACAGACCATCAAGCTCTTTTGTATCTGGTAAATAAACCATGCAATACTGGGAGGATTGTACGCTGGTTTATTATATTTCTAGAGTTTGATTTCACAGTGGTAGTCAAAAAGGGTAAAACTCATCTACGGACAGATCATCTTTCAAGGATACAAAACGGGGAAGCTCCTGAAGGAGTAGATGATGACATACCAGATGCTTATCTTTTCAATATTGAAATGGTACCCAAATGGTCTCAGGAAATTGTTAGCATTCTTTCCTTTGGAGGAAGGTTTGATAACAAGAAAAACAAATCCAAACAACAAACAATTCGACAAACAAAAAACTTCCAGTTGATTGCAGGACGGTTGTATCATCTAGGATCGGACCAGATTCTACGATTGTGTATAAATATGGAGGAATTCGAGTGTTATCTTGACGAAGCACATGTCCAGGATTGTGCATTTCATTGTTCAAAAACAATGAAAACACACCAGAGACTGAAACAATTGGGTGTTTATTGGCCAACTATGTGCGTATACACACATGCTTATGTTAACAATTGCACTATATGTAGTGCCAAACGACCAGTAGATCACGCGACATTGTTTTAGGTAAACATTGCACCTGCATGGAGTCAATATATCATTGACTTCTTAACCACAATTACGTTTCCTGAAAACATAACAAGAGCACGGAAAAGGGCTATAGAGCTGGAGGCTCGCAACTATAGTTTAATTGGGAACCAACTCTATAAGCGAGGAAAGGACAACCAACTTAGAATCTGTGTAAGTGAAAGTCAATGCTTGCTGATTCTAGAACACACACATGGAGGCATAAGTGGAGGCCATTTTTCAGGCGATAAGACGGTAAAAATTGTCTTAACGGTAGGAATATGGTGGCCTACATTGCATATGGATGCTGACGAGTTTGTAAAGCGTTGTGATGCATGCCAGCACACCAAGGTGCCGATAAAGAGAGATGAGGTGCCACTACGGCCAATGATGGGAGCAAGGGTATTTGCAAAATGGGGCATTGATTTTGTAGGACCTATTTCACCCCCTGCATATCGCACCCATACCCAATATATCATTGTGGCTATGGACTATCTCAAAAAATGGACGGAAACCAAGGCAACACAAAACGTAGATGCAAGAACCACTGCACAATTTTTGTATGAGAATGTCTTTATAAGATACGGATTACCAATAGAAATTTTCAGTGATCGAGGGACACATTTTCTTAATGAAGTCATTGAATATCTACTAGAGGAATTCATGATCATACATAGAAAATCTGCTCCATATCATCCACAGGCAAATGGACAAGCTCAGGCCACAAATAAAACATTATGCACAGTTCTCACAACAATTGTATCAGAATCAAGGACAGACTGGGATCAGTAGCTACACTCAACACCATGGGCATAAAAGGTAGCTTACAAAACATCAATAGGAACGACACCGTACAACATGGTGTTTGGCCTAAATGCTATATTACCCATAGAGTTTTTAATCCCAACTCTACGAGTAGCGAAATGCTTAGAATGGAAAAGGCATGAGCTCTCTTCAAGAATAGATAATATTGAAAATCTAGATGAGCTTCGCTTGAGAGCTGTAGCTTCCATCTATGCTAAAAAGAGAAGACAAAAGGAGTTTTTTGACAAGCATGTGCGCACGAAAGAATTCAAAACAGGTGGTTATGTACTTGTTTATACCTTGAAGCAACATGCCAAGAAACTTAAAAAGCAAGGGATGGGACCCTTTGTGATTAGTGACCTATCACAAAGCAGAGTTGTCAAGCTTGCTACATTAGCAGGAGAAGAAATGACAAATTGGATTAGTGGGTGTCGATTAAAGAAATATCATTTACCACAAACACGGGATATGCTTCAACAAATCCATCAAGAAAAACAACGAATGAAGGAGAAACAGAGGGTACGAGAAGAAGCTCAAGCAGAAGCAAAAGAACGCATTGCAAAAAGAAGGCTACTATGACAACAACAACAATCTGGAACACTGTTGCGAATCAATACCATTCGACTAACGAGTTTTGATGAAGACACAGTGGAGCCAATAATTGCAGTCAAAGTGGGTGGCAATCAAGTTGAATCAATGGCATTGCTTGATTCTGGAGCTCAAGCAAATTTGATCTCTTACAGATTATACAAACAGCTCAAGCCCACAGGTCAACTTCATCCTACTCCACAAGTGTTGGAAATTAGTACATCACATTCGTTAAAAACATTGGGCTGGACTATATTGCATGTACAAGTACATCAATATATATTTACCCACACAAGTTTTATGTGGTTGATGATGAAGGCACACAACACCCCATGTTGTTGGGACAACCCTGGCAAAAAGAGTATAATGCGCAGATAGATTGGAATGCGAATGCAGTCAAAATTCAGCATGCACAAGAACAACAAGTGGTAGCCTTTGCTCAGCAACCCCAAAAGGGGGCTTTCCATTCAACAAGCAACTAAAACCGAGAGAAGCAAGTTTTTGAGCAAATATGTGCAACACCCTTGAGAAATTGATACTAGAGCAAGGTATACTGAAGAAAATAATCATGTCATACTGGATTCAACTAGCATCTCAACAGAAAATGAACACAAAACAACGAAAGCATCAAAATTTCAAACATCTTTACATGTTGAGGCCCTAACAAAATCCCAAGTCACAGAAGCATATTCAAAGTGGTTAATTCTTACACGAGAGAGAGAGAGAGAGAGAGAGAGAGAGAGAGAGAGAGAGAGAGAGATGTCTATGTATATGTTTTTGTCTTCTTTGCAAGGGTGAGACATTGTGTGAGGGGGGCCGGGGTCGGAAGAAGAAAAGGGAATTCTCTACCATGAGTTGGCATGAAATTATGTTACTACCGTGATATGCTGTGAACCCCTTTTCCTACATGGCTTGCAATTATTGGCTGCTTTTCAATACTCTCCTTCTGCCACCTACTATGAACCCACCCTAACCATACCTGTGGAATCAATTGTATACATCGCCTTCTTGCCTAGGCCTCTGCATGTTTCCTCTCTCACTATAAATCTCTTCTCTTATTCTTCTTTTTGAGTCTATGATGGTATCATCGGAGCAATAACCTACAATGATCTAACACACTTGTGAGAGGAGTGATCCCACCATGCCTTTCTGCAAATAATATTCCCTTGCTATCACAACATGCCTTGCAATAAGCCTACCAAGCCTTCTATGGATCCTCTATTATGGTGAGGTATCCCAATTTCAAGGCCAGTGGCCCCATGACTGTTCAAACCATGCCTTGCTCTTCCATTAAAGTGCAGACCCTTCTTGCATGAAAATTTACTCGACCCTCCTTGACATGCCATGTTGTAGACACCGATGCTGATGGTGATGCAACCATCACCGAGGTCTTCCTTGGGAACTTGGCTGCTGCAAAACCTAATGTGGGCATTCAACCCACATAGACCCTACCGCTTTTAGTGGCTACCCACTTAGAATTTCATGCTCTTGCTACTCCCAATCCTGCTATTGGTGAAGCAGCCTACATGCCTCCAAGATCTCAGACCTATGAGGCATACCTCATTGGACGAGATGCTCTTGATGCATGCTTGAGAAAACTGTTCTTTAAGGTTAGGTATTGCACTCCTGTACAAAGCATCAAGAGGACCCTTTATTCTACAAGCAGGACAACGTCAGAACGCCATCTCTTATAAGGCTATGTGGAGCTCTAGGACCTTATTACCACCTAACGCACTTTATAATTGGATTGGCTATGGGGTCCCACTTCGTCTTCCTCCCCACTAGCTGTCTCTTCACACATTTTTTCGCCACATATTACGATGGTTAGAAACGGAAAGGGGAGAGAAAATCCCTCAGCTTCTTTCCAATCACACCTCTTATTGTACGTGCAAAAGAAAGCTTGAGTAGGGTGTTGTCATAAGGGTTTGTATGCCCATGCACTAAGTCTATTTGAAACTCAATGCCTTTGGTCTCAACTCTGTGCTCCTCGAACTCCTGCTGCTACTACTTCTTCCTCTACATGGCATAAAATTATGCGCACGTTTCAATAGCAACCAACAATTTTGTTTGCAGACATATGCGCAGCATGGAATCAACACTTAGTGTAGCAAAATAAACCTATCTAGTAGCACACCTAATCCGCAATTCAGCATACTCAGCTTGTGAGCAAGAGCGATCTGGTCCTCATCGGCGAGGAGGGAGCCTGGAATGCAATTGAGGTTGTCCAAACTCAATCCTCCTCCACATGCATCATCGAGAATGAGAAGATCCTTTCTAATCACGGCTTCTCGTTGCAGGAGATGGTCTTGCTCGTCATGCGGTTTGTTTCGCCTATTACACGTCATGCAGCTTGTTTTGCCTATAACAAGGAAGGGCCTTTGTGAACCTGTCAAAACTAGTCCGCGCCGGCGCGGACTGGTTTGAGTAGGTTCAGCTCACTATGTAGAAGGTTCTTATTCTGCGCTATACAAAGCACTTTTTGTACTACTTTTTAAAAAGCCCGAGCTAGCAATTAGCTGGGTACCCGTAATAGCTCGTCATGCAGCTTGTTACACCTATAATGAGGAAGTCTCCCTTTGATGTGCTCAAAATAGGACATTGAGGGACTGCTATAAATTGCGAACGCATTGCGGGATGTTTCCAGTAAGCTACAGGTTGTTTTCTCTGCTCATTCGAACTCTGTACCGCCTGTGATAACGTCGTACTACTGCCTATTCCCACAACTTGCAAGCATTGCCGGTCCGCTGCTGAAACAAGTCCGCGTCGGCGCAGACTGGTTTCAGCCCAGCGGACCGGCAATGCTTGCAAGTTGTGGCACAGGCGACGGAGCAGGAACAAGACAGTTTTTTAACGCTACGTTGTCCTTTTTTTAACGCTACGATGTTCTTTTTCCACACTATCCTTTTGGTTCCATTACAATTTAACCTCATGCACTGAGGTTTAAGTATCCATGCTTTACACGTTCCTTTTGAGCTTTAGGAAGACCCAATGCAGAATTCATACATGAAAGAGAGAGAGAGAGAGAGAGAGAGAGAGAGAGAGAGAGAGAGAGAGAGAGAGAGAGAGAGATAGAGAGAGAGATTGATCAAAGTCCAATTCATGCATGTGTGTGTGAGAGAGAGAGGGAGAGCCCTCATACTGAGACATAAATCAAAAGATGACCAAGGAGGACCTTATGTCAAGTTGTTTCATTAGCTTGTACAACTCCAAATCCTTCAGTGAGAACTCTGTAGGTTCTGCCAAACAACTTGAGCTAACTTGCAAGTTTAGAAGCTGATAAAGAAAATGCATAGGAATCACTAATTTAGCATCAACATTGCTAGGTGACAAATGTAGCTATTTTAACTTCTCTGTATAAGCCCAAACTTGTTGTGCTAAATAGCAACTCTAGCTTAATTTTCTCTAATAAATTCACTTCCCTGACACAAGATCCTTATCCTTACAATGCAGCAAAAAGAATCGACTGCATGCATACGACTGACCACCGTGGCTACTGCCCACTCGTTTGCCTTGTTCCACACACATCGCTTCTCACTAAGCTTTTGCAATGTCTTTTATTTATCCCAATGGGCCAAGTTCTTGTTTTTTTCTTTTTTCTTTCTGCCAAAACGTGTGGAGACCCTTTAGCCGTGGATGCACCCACTGCAACTACATCGATGACGACGTATGCAATGGCAATGATGAAGTGATGTGCCCAATGCATGATGAGCTCAAGCAACCCAACTGCCTCATGACCATCTCAACCAGAGTATCGAGGTATGTGTTTCTACTACTTTTTACCAGACTTGACTAACAATTTATCCATGTAATTAACACTAGTATTGTAATGGGCCACAAAAGTGGGTGGTGCCCTTAAAGTGGCTCGTGCCTAGATTCTAGTATTTTAAGCATAACTTTGGCATATGACATAAAAACTTCATGAAACTCTTTGAGCATCTTGTTAGGATGTGTCCAAGACATGAGTGTCTTTATGTAAGCAACATTGAAGTGTGATAGGCTCATTACATACGTATTGAGGGAATTTTCAAAGAAGTGTGAGTCTGTAATTCAAAAACAAATAGGTCTACCATTGAATCAATTCAGTAAAATTATACGCATTTTATTAAATTATTCTTTAGAGATGGCCATGCAGAAAATGAACTTCAACCCTTGATTTATTTTCTTGACATTTTTTTATCAACTCATACTATGTGTTGTGCGGATTTCCCTAAGAGGGTTTTTTGTTTGGACATCTAAATAACTATTAAATTATTTTTTTATAGAAGCCTCTTAAAGCCACAAAAGTGAAAAATCTAAGTAAAATGGAGTTCATTTCCAAGAATTTAGCAGGTGCTTATACAAGCCAGTTAAATTGATTGAGAGGCTATTAACATATCTATCTGTCATAGATCTGCCTAACCTTGTGGTAACTGATTGTTGTCTTCTGGATTTGTGAACATAGCTTGACATGCATGAGGTCTTAGAACATATTTTAAGGGAGGAATCCAAGACAAAAGCGAAGTTGCAAGGTATTTCAAGAAGAGTTAGTAAAAGGGTTGTGGCAAGATCATAGCACACAATTGTATTCCTCTTAAAAAGCTAGGGTTTGCGCTTAATTGGTCAGAATTGGTTAATCATAGTGCCCACACCTAGTTTTGAGCCCTGTGTCATATAATTACAAAAACAAACACCAAGCTTCTTGACCACATCCTAAGGCTCTCTACCCCAAAAAAAAATTCCCTACACCTAGTTTTGAGCATTGTAGCGTCATATATTTACAAGAGATGTCACCAAGCTTCTTGACCACATCCTCAGGCAACTCCACATCATAGAGCTGCAAATTTTGTACATATAAGGAGCCTGAGGAGCTGCAAGAAGCCTTACATCATAGAGCTACAAACACCAAGCTTCTTGACCACATCCTAAGACACTTCACTTATTATGTCTCTTTTCCCTTATCACATTTAAAAATGTCTCTAATTCACAAATAACTTTATCGAGGGACTCACTCGACTTTTTCATCGCTCGAAAAAACTCGCTCACCATCTTGTAAGACTCCCCTAGAAGAATCAGCTGCCAGCAATGCATTCACTAGATAAAGGGCCAAAAGGAAGGGTGCCACTAAAGAACAAACAGGGAACTGCCAACCATGCTCACTACATACATAAACAGTCACCGACCGCAGTGAAAAGATCAAGGTTACTATTGGACGGAAAGACTCACACACCCATGAAGTGCATGCAAACACTACCTAGATCAACATAATGTCAATCGAGGACACAGATGACACGATAGGCACATGGAGGAAATCTCTTTAGCTTGTCAGGCTGAGACCATCCAACGCATACAACACTCAGGAAGGCCAACTAAACCACAATCAAGAACCTCACTGCTCTCAACTACACCACCTAGCCACATACACACATACGGAAGGTAACTCACCTAATCATGCCAGATTCATACGAAACTTAAGGAACACCATCCCCTCACTAGGATACACCTGTCCCTACACTTCTACACTCAAAACCCTCACTCTAAACCCATCTGTGGAAAACGCGTAGGATGACAGAGCAGAATTTTGAAAGTGCTCGAAACTGAAATTTATGAGTACCTATGCGTAGCTTATGTCGCCACGATTCTATAGACTACTAGCACACAGAAAACAGACATCGTTTGATACACTTACGGCCACAAATAGCTCGTTGATGCGTCGGTGTGGGCGCTTCGTCTCGCGTGGAATGCTTGGCGTTGTCGCGTAGCTCTCCTCAAGCCTACAGCAATGGTGCAGTCGGATCTTCAATGTGTTGAGCGAGCCGGGCGTAGCGAGAGGATGAAGCTCACGCTCACTCTCTTTCTCTCTCACACACAGTAGATGGCAGCGCTAAGTTTTGATTATGATAAAAGTCTCCTTTTTACAAAATGACCTAGGTACCTTATATACTAATACTACCTTAGGTTTAACCAAAAATGGGGTTCAAAGGGTCAAATGGCTTTGTATTTACAATCTGGAAGTGCCATTGCACCCCGGCTTCTGAAACTAGAATAACTACTCATTACAAATGACGTTTATAGCCATAATCCGCAGCATTTCATAACTCGCAAAAGATAAGACTTTGGTACTAAACTTGAGTTATGTTGTGTTGTTGACCCAGCGGTCAACACTCCCCCCTTCCGCGTTCATGTCGTCCCTGACATGACCTGATTGTCGATGGCGATGTGGTCTTTGCTGTCGTTTTGGCTTTATCTGTTGCACTGCTTGTAACTTTGTCGAACCACAACAAGAACTATGATCCATTAGAGCGGACATCTATCAGCATAACCATTCATCTTTTGAGAACCTTTGATTACTTTTATGTCTGCTCTTCTTCATTTGGGACTTCTTTGTTCCTGTGCAATCATGTTGTCAGTGTTGTCTGCAGCTTTGTCATTGTAGGCCATTCTTCGACTCACCATTGAGGAGAAGTATGCTATGATCTGAAATTGGTGCTCCAATTCATTTGTCAATTGATTTGAGTAGCATTTCCTTATTGTTGATGTAGAAGGAATATGTACAAGAGGATGGTGATAGGTGTCCTTAGATTAGGGTCTACAACATGGATGACCAAAGGGAAAAAACCCGGTGGGAAAAAAATGCCTTTGGTATACGCTCTTATTGGAGTTGAGTAGTTGAACGTGTAGTACATGTTCATGAAAGGTGAGTGCTTGGGTGAAACACGGAAAGAGTGCCTGATGCAAGTTCCAATTATGGGACACTCTATATGCATATGAGAAATTTGTCACCAAAGGCATGCAATGTGAAAGAAGGAGATGATGGGTGTTTCAAGGAATAAATGTAGCACATGTGACATCAAAAGATGTCTCAATAGCTTCCACCTTTCCAAGAAGGGTTTTCGATGTAGAAGTTTCTCCACTCGTATCTCACTGTGCTCAGTACGTGAGTGTCTTTTGGACCTTCTCCTTCACTTCACCAGACTTAAGTACTTAGACTTCGACTCTTTTGCTCACCTATACCAGCATGAGCGACACAACGTAAATATGCTCAACTCTTCTAGCTTGAGCAGTACCTAGAATAGCTAAGACGCTTAGACCACAGAGAATATTACTTGAAGCTTTGGGACTAACACCTCACTCATTTTGTGGCTTAGCTACTCGACTCTGACTTGCATGACTTGTCGATTGCATGTTGACACTGCTTTGTGACAAGTTCTTCGGCTGTTGTAGTGGCTACTGAGACATACTTCGTGAAGTTTCATCGTTTCCCTGTACCTTCTTCTCTTTGTAGTGCTCAAGCCTATCGTCAATCTTTTCTTCATGTGGATTATGGATTTTTTTATTTTTTCTTAATAATAAACAAAGAAAATCTTAAAACAACTTAACAAAAAAAAAATCATTCAAATAGAAATCTAAATGCTATGTACACTATACACATGTCCCTAGGGGCTCATATATGGATTTTGTCCCCATACTCCTCTGTAATATACTATGAGGGCATATACTCTAAATTTTGTAAAAAAATTATCACAATAAAACGCAAAAATTCAATGCATCTCACAAAACATTGCCCTCTAATAGTCATAATGTTAGGTCCGCGTTCAGAATGCTTCCCCCCTTCCTATTTGGAGTCATCCTTTACGACAGGGTATCGCAAAGGGTATGTGTTGTGCTTGGGCAATTAAAAGTTGTGCCTATGCAGGCCTTGTAATGTAGCCCTACTATGCATACACAGCCAATGCATGGAAAAGATTTATGTTGTGCAAGATGTGGGTATAAGAAATTTGCTTATTGGCATTTGTTGGCGAGGCTTCCTATTCTAAGCAATGTAATGGTCTTTGAAGCTCCTGTATCGTTGCTTGATTGAAGCGATTTGCTCTCTTCTAGTTGTACTGTAATCGTAGGAAGAATTGTAAGAATTCAAGCGGCGATGCACTGACAGCAGTTTTGTTGTTCTTCTTTGGGACCCATTTCTTTGCGATTCTTGGTTGTTTTGTTGCTGGCTCTCGTTTGGAAATCCATACTTGCCCGTGCTTCGTTTGTGTTTGAAGAGACTTCTTTGGGATCCACCTTTTTGTTGTGTGAGTCAACAGCGGTCTTTGCTTCAGCCCTTGTACGCTTGGTTGAGGACGGGATTCAGGCTTTGAAAGTTGATACTGTGGTTGTTTTGGAATCCAAATGAATTCCTGACTTTTTTGTGCTTGAATCAACTTCTTTGGATCCCAAACCTGAGTTGTGAAAGCTTGCAACTTTGTGATATTCTTACCCGTTCGTGCATGCTTTCCTTGTTTTTGTTTTGGTGTTGGATCTTGTGATTTGTCATTAGAGATCTTTGTCTTCTTGATCCATATCTGTTTTTGGCCGATCTGGCTTTTTGGTATCCAGATTTGTTGAGCTTTTTGGCTTTGACTTGTTGTCCTGTTCTTTTGCCGTGTCATGGTTGTTACTGAAGGGGTTGGTGATAGTGATGGCCTGAGTTGATGATAGGGGATGTCGTAAGATTCATCATTATCGCTACTATCCTTAGCAAGGTTGACTTCTTGTACTTTCCCTTGATTTTTTAGATGGTAGTGGAAAGTTACTGTCTGTTTGCTTGTGGGTGGTAGTTTCTTGGAGGACTTTTCTAGCCCATTGATTAGATTATTGTTAGCTCGTTGCTCTGGTCGTATTCCTCCTAGCTGAGTCTTTGCATCCTTATTAGGAGCCATGTATGAGGATGCTTGTGGTGGCTGTGTCTTTACCGAGGACTTTAGAATCCACTTTTGATGCACTTTATTCATGTAGCGATGACATTAATTCCCGGGTCATTGATCTTCTTGAAGCTCGAAGTGTTCTACAGAGTCATAGAACTCATCGTCTTCTTCATCTTTTGATTCTCCACATTTCTTTGTTTGCTCCTTATTTTGAGAGCTTGTTAATGTCTGGTTCTCTTCGTTTTCCTGGATTACACTCACTGCAAAATAAGGAACGATATCATAGCCATTTTCATCACAAAACTTTGTTGTGGGAGCATCCTCCACGGTGCACACGTCCAGAGTAGCCAAGATGTGTTCCCATCCAAAAGGCTCTAACTCTTCTTCAGGAAATGGTTCTGGGATATAGTCCTTATCCTCTATAACCCGCTCTAGGATACATTCCTCACGTTTCAAGCTACCACATTGTGAATCTCCACACATCCACAGTTCTTTAGGCTTACCTAACCAAGCTGGAAGTTCTGATCTTGCTACTATGGCGGAATCAAACTCCTCTAGCGGTGTTCTCGTCACATCCTTATAGCTATGGTCCCTCAAGTTTATCTTTGTTATGGTTTCCATATGTCTCAGGTATATATGGTCATAACCCCAATCTTGGACCATTTTCAATTGTCGCATGAATGGTCTTCCTAGAATGATGTCATAGTTGTTCTTCTTGCCAAAGTCAACAACAGCAAAAGTGTGTTCATATTCAATGCCACAAGAAGTAACAAGTACTTTTTCTAGCAGTCCTAAGGGCTTTTCCTTGTGTCCGTCTGCAAGCTACAGGGTCATTCGTGTGGATATCAAGGAAGGTTTTCCCCATTTTTTCCAAACCTCTTTGGTTGCAATGGCCACACCAGCTCCACTGTCAAGGATTTCCATGGTTTTTACATTATTGAATTCCATATGAAGGGTGGTGTTTCCATCTTCTCCCTCGTAATACTCGCCTACCTTGTTTAATGGCACTGGCTTAGTATTTAGTTGAGGCATTTCAATCTCTTTGATGCCTTCCTCGATCTGAGTCCTTGGGGTTTTTACACCAAATTTCTCTACACATTTACCCACATTAGCCCACATGTTTGGTCTTATTCTGAGAAAATCGGCTAACATTATTGTACAAATGACTGGGGTAGATAGAATATCTACTAGCCCCTTTGAATCGATGGCCTTGTTGGGAGACAGTCTCTGTGATGGGACTGCAACTACATCTGACTTGGTCTCGTATTGTCCCATGTAGGACGGTAGTGTTCTTAGCGAATGGGGTTGACTATCCATAGATTGTACAGATCCTTTCTCACCTCAATACGATTTCACGTCTAGATTCATTTGAGATCCAGTCTCAAATTCCTCTATTGGTGGTAGAAACACTCCTCGCTCATCACCAGTCTTGTCTACTCGTCTTCTTAGGTCATCGGCTTCATTGGCCTCTCTGACTTGTTTCCACAATTCGTCATCAAGACCATCTATCTCTTTACAATCCTCAAGTATAGCTTGGTGAAATCCCTCGAAAGAGTTATCTGTGGTATTCAGTACTATCCTTGGTTCTAATGCTGGGTCTTTGAGTTTTGGTTTGTGCTCATGACTAGAGTCTGGCTCTTTTAGTTCCTGGTTTGGTGGGATGACTTGTGTAGGCATGACACGGATCACATCCTCAGGTTTTGCAAATGGTGGTTCTAGTAAAGCTTGGGTTGTTTGAATCATTTTTTGGCACATTTCAAACCATTGCTTTTCTAGTTCCGCATAGGGATATGTCATCCACCTGTGTTCTTTGGTTTGGTTGTTTTTGAGCCTCACATCATAGGCTTTCAAGAGGGCATCTAATGTCTCATTAACCTTCTCTACCAACACAGATTCTCACTTCTCGGTTTGTCATCCATGGATGGTTCTTCTAGAGGTTTAACCATCTGTGTAAGAGAAGGTGCCTCCTTTTCCTCATGTTGTTTTATCTTCTCCTCAGCTTCGATAAGCTTCTCTTCTAGGGATTTTTTCTCTCGTTCCCTCTGTGCTTTCATCCTAGTCTTTCTAGCTTTCCAACTATTTCGTTTGCTCTTGGTTTTCTGACTAGGTGCGTCTGTCTTTGGTTCATCATCTGTCTTTGGACTCGTGTCACTTTTCGTGTTCTTTGTCTCTGGATTCTCATCAGCTTTCTTTTGAGCTTGTGCTCTCATAACTACTTGAACTGGTACAACATTTTCATTTTCTGAGCTACTAGGTAGCTGAACAATCCCTAATACATTTGTCGTGCTTTTCCTGATTTGGTTTGGGTTTTTCGGGCAATCGGGGATCAAGTGAGTGATGCCACGCTTAAGACAATAGGCATTTACTTCAGTGATCTCCGTATGAGGACATTGTTTGACCAAGTGGTTATCACGACTTTTGTGACAATCTGTCTCTGGTTGAGGAGATTCTTTTAGCATTTCCTCTTGGCTATAAGCAAGCTTTGACCTAGATAAGCCGCTATTTGCAATGAATCGCAATGTCCTTTCGTCCATTTCATACCTTCTTTCTTTCGACTGAAACCCAGGAGGTGGAGGTCATACTGGCCTCACCACTCCATGTGTTTCTCTCACATTTTGGTTCTCCGAAGGATGGTACTCACTTTGGTTGCTATACCACATTGTAGCTGGTACTGGCGTTGGTTTATTTGATGCTTCCATCATTGGCATGTATCTCATGTCTACCGGCATTCTAGCACCTGGCAGCGGAGGTTGTTGTCCTAAGACAAGCTATGGCCTTAAAACTCCTACTGGTCCTGGCGCATTCCCCGTAATGTATCTAGGTGGAGTAGGTGCTTCTGGAACAAGTTGTACATACCTCTCCCTAGCATTTTCCATGCTATAATAGCACTCTTCCCCCGTATGGTTCGTCCATTTTCTCTCAATTTCACACCGCTTCGGCTCTCCTGAATCAGACCTTACAAGAGGAATCAACCTCTTGACCAAGTCGTCGATAAGCTTTTCTTGATCAATAGGTGCCGTTGGCTTGGCAATGGACTCACTTATCTGTGAAACACTCTGCTGAGAGGATGTGTCATCTCCTTGACTCTTTAAGTCCTTTTCTTTGTAAGCCTCACAGTTATCCACTAGATAAAGAGCTTCTTTGATCAACTCGTTTAGCGTCATCCTCCTTATCATATGCAGATCCTTCTGAAGGCCCTCATCTCTCATTCCTTGGATAAAGATCATCATCAGTCGTGCTTGCATAGGTAATTCCGCTCTCGGACAGAGCTTAACATATCTCTTGAGCCGTAATGATACTTTGCGTACTGATTCATTCTCTTTCTGTTTAAATCTATGGATTTGCGAGACCGTGTTGTAAGCAATGCCTTTTGGCGAGAATTCTTCAATAAACTCCTCAAACAACTCATCTAAGGTCTCAAAATCCCATTTTTCCACCGAATCGAACCATGTAGCTGCATCATCTTCTAGAGTCAATCCAAATCCCGCAAACTGTGTCGCAAAATCTGAAACTTCCTCTGCTCTAATCACTCTTCTAAAAGCCGCTACGTGATCTCTCGGATCTTTATCTCCGGAGTATTTTCTGTTTACCCATTTCTGGACTTGGGATGGTCTAACTCGTTGATTGTTTACAAGTCTAACCAGAGATTCTCCCAATCCTTCTCCCGTTATCGCTCTTGAAGGGAATCCTGGTGGCTCTCTTCTTGGAATTCCTATAGGAATTCTCATGTTTGGTGGAGGCATTTGTGGTCCTTCATTGACCAAATATCCACCTCTTTCTAGTACAATCTGTGGATTTGTGCTTTCTACAACTCTATATTCTCGTCCATACTTGTCGACAACTATAGATCTCCATTGACAGTCGGCTCCGTATGTGTAGACATATAAGAGCTTGTAATCCGTTATCTCTTCTAGGTATGGATCTGAGCACCTATAAAGATTGACCTCATTGTCATCAATGTATCTATATAGTCCTTCACTCTCATGACCAATCATCCAAACTCTCTCAACAAGATGGGTCTTTATCAATTGCAAGTTTGGAAGATCCATTGTGGGAGGATATTCCTCTATCGTCGGGATCTCGAAGCTTGTGTAAGTTGCGTTTGAATCTAGGGTAGACATGACTTCTAGGCTTAAGAGCTTTTGCTTGGTTCAAGTCGACTTAGTCCACTGTGTTCAAGTGCTTTGGTTAGGGAAAAGTCGAAACTATGTCCAAAACCGCAACCATTTCGTCACAATTCTCGCAAATTGTCGCTTTCAGACACCCTTGACTTGCGGATGTATTTTGAGGCCTTAAACGATGTTTTTTTCAAAGTTGAACTAAATGGTTGGTCTAAGATCTGTAGAGCCGCTCTCATGCTACGTTTTGATATAAAAACCTTTCCGATCCGATATCGTTTGTGAAAGTTATGGCTAAAAGAGTGAAATGCAGTTTAGAATGGTCAAAATGAGTCCAAATTCAATTTTGAAAAAAGATTTGGGATCTCTGTGACACTGTGAACACTCCTATATGGTCAAAATTATAGTTGGACCCTAAAACTGGCCTAGAGACATCCTACGCGTAGGATGTCTATATGCTCAAAATTTAACAAAAATTGGTCCAGAGACTTCTCTTATGTCCAGCAACACAATGGTATGCTCAGAATTTCATTTGGACCTAAAAATGGCCTTGAGACATCTTACGCGTAGGATGTCTTTTTGCTCAGAATGACTTGAAATTTTCACCCCAGCTTCTCCTTGATGTGCTGATCACAGTGGTGTGCTCATAGGTTGGTTTGGAGTCATAAATCAAGCTAGAGACATCCTACACATAGGATGTCTAACTACTCAGATTTTGTCCAAACTTGATCCCAAGATTCTCCTAGTGCTCAGCAACCCAATGGTATGCTCAAAATTGAATTTGGATGCCAATAGGTCAAGATTTGGGCTGCATAAGCTTCTAGTGCACTCCAAGAGTAGGATGTCTGACAATTCTTGTCTTTGCTTGGTAAATAGGCCAAACAAGGTCCAAATTCACTTTTGAAAAAAGTTCTGGAATCCTTGAGACACTTAGAACCTCCCAATATGGCCAAAGTAGAATTTTGACCACTATATGACCCGCGTAGGATGTCTTTTTGCTCTGTTTCAGCTCAAACTTTCACTGTAGCTTCCCCTTGATGTGCTGAGCTCACAGCTATTTTTACTTTTTGATTCTGACACCTATAGGTTGGTCAAATGATCAAGAATCTGTTCCAAAAGCCTGATGTCCGTTCTGATGAATTCCCAAGTCAAATCAACTCCAAATTGGACCAAAATTGACTAGGAGGCTTGCCTAAGGCTATACAACACCCTGCTATGTCCACAATTTGAATTTGGCCTCTAAATCATGCCTTAGACATCCTACGCGTAGGATGTCTAACTGCTCAGAATTGCCCCAAATTTGAACCACAGACTCTCCTTAGGGTGTTGATCACAGTGGTATGCTCAAAATTAAGTTTGGAGTGCAAAATCACACATATGACATCCTACGCGTAGGATGTCTTTTTGGCCTGTTTGACCCCAGACTTGACCCAAAGCTTCCCCTTGATGTCAGCAACCCAGTGGCTGCTCATATTTTGGTTTGGATTTCAAAAGATCCCAATTTTAGCTGTTCTAGTCTTTTTCAGTCAAAAGTGCTAAAGTCTGCTTAGGACCCCCATTTCTTTCCCAAATGAGATGAAAACTCTCTCAGTCACTCAATATATCATGCAGATCATGCTCCTGTAGCCATCCTATGGTTTTGGTCTTGGAATAATGCCTTGGCACAATTTGGGTAGGATGTCTGGCAATTTCATTCTATCTGGCTTTATCCTGTCAAGATATGGTCAAGTTCCCCTTTCCAGGTGAAAATAGGGTAAAATCTACCTTCTGAACACACTGGTCAACTCAGAATTTCAAAATTTCCACCAAATCACCCTGTAGACATCCTACGCATAGGATGTCTTTTTTTTTCAAAATGGACTTCTGTTTCTACCCAAGGTGCTTCTTGATGCATATAACAAGAATATGTGATCACAGCAAATTTTGGATGTCAAAATTGCTCAGAATCACCACTTTTGGGAAAATATTTCTCTGAAAGAGTAACATCCCCTTAACTCTCAGTCTATATGTCCAAATGACATGAGCTTTGGTGTGTGTGTCCAACACAACATGCAGAATATGGGTATGATGTCAAAACTTGATTTTTGCTTCCAGAATCACTCTCTAGACATCCTACGCGTAGGATGTCTACTGATGAAATTTGTGGCAGAATTCATCCACAGGCATCCCCAAGTCTTGAGCACTACTTTTCAAGCATTCCTACCAATTTTTATGCAAAATTGTGCTCAAAATCTTAAGTTTCTTGTTTTCGTGTTTTTGACACTCCATCTTTGGTCTTTTGGGTGTCAAGAGTTGGTCAAAACTTTAGTTTCAATGTATACTTAGGGTAAACCCCCCCCCCCCCCCCCCCCCCCCCCCCCCTTCTGAACACATTGGTGTAGTCAGAA
Source organism: Adiantum capillus-veneris (assembly GCF_014529385.1). Lineage (NCBI taxonomy): Eukaryota > Viridiplantae > Streptophyta > Polypodiopsida > Polypodiales > Pteridaceae > Adiantum > Adiantum capillus-veneris. The sequence continues at coordinate 47,248,626 of NC_140953.1, forward strand.
TTTTCAAATTTGGTCTCAGAACCCCCTTGAGACATCCTACGCGTAGGATGTCTATGTTTATAGAATTGCATGTTTTCTTCACAGAACCCTTGCAAATACTCTTTTATATGCACAGCATCAGTCAGTCATACAAAAATATCCACAAAAGCTTGTTTAATGCATTTTTACCCTCAAAAGTACACTTTTCCGTGATTTCAAATGCAATCAAGCACTTTAGCAAATAATTCAATGCTGAATAGCTCTAGAGTGGCGACATAAGCTACTCATAGCTACTCCTACAAATCATATGGGGTTTTGCATCTATGAGTAGAAAAACGCTTCACTGCCACACACGGACTAGTAAATGCTTTTATCACCTCACAAATCCTTCGACCACCAATAACTACTCTAATCCACAGATCCTAACTAAACCTATCTAGTCGCAGACCCTCGGCAAGACACACGCTTCCTGGCTATCCACTTGATCGCGGAATATCCTCTTCCGGATCCACTTAAGAAAAACGCTTTCTTTAGCCGTAACTAAATCAAGCAACCATCACACGAGTGTTAGTAGGAAACCTACTTAGGTCCTTGTGTCCCCGGCAACGGCGCCAATGTTGGACTGAGAGACTCACACACCCATGAAGTACATGCAAACACTACCTAGATCAACATAATGTCAATCGAGGACAGAGATGACACGATAGGCACACGGAGGAAATCTCTTTAGCTTGTCAGACTGAGACCATCCAACACATACAACACTCAGGAAGGCCAACTAAACCACAATCAAGAACCTCACTGCTCTCAACTACACCACCTAGCCACATACACACATACGGAAGGTAACTCACCTAATCATGCCAGATTCATACGAAACTTAAGGAACACCATCCCCTCACTACGATACACCTGTCCCTACGCTTCTACACTCAAAACCCTCACTCTAAACCCATCTGCAGAAAACGCGTAGGATGACAGAGCAGAATTTTTAAAGTGCCCAAAACTAAAATTTATGAGTACCTATGTGTAGCTTATGTCGCCATGATTCTATAGACTACTAGCACGTAGAAAACAGACATCGTTTGATACACTTACGGCCACAAATAGCTCGTTGATGTGTCGGCGTGTGCGCTTCATCTCATGTGGAATGCTTGGCGTTGTCGCGTAGCTCTCCTCAAGCCTACAGCAATGGTGCAGTCGGATCTCCAATATGTTGAGCGAGCCGGGCGCAGCGAGAGGATGAAGCTCATGCTCACTCTCTTTCTCTCTCACACACAGTAGACGGCAGCGCTAAGTTTTGATTATGATAAAAGTCTCCTTTTTACAAAATGACCTAGGTACCTTATAAACTAAGGCTACCTTAGGTTTAACCAAAAATGGGGTTGAAAGGGTCAAATGGCTTTGTATTTACAATCTGGAAGTGCCATTGCACCCCGGCTTCTGAAACTAGAATAACTACTCATTACAAATGACGTTTATAGCCATAATCCGCAGCATTTCATAACTCGCAAAAGATAAGACTATGGTACTAAACTTGAGTTATGTTGTGTTGTTGACCCAACGGTCAACAGTTACCAACACAAGAAAAACAAGTATGGGTGCGGAAGGATAGAAATGACATGGCAGACAAACAACAATACAACAGAAGAATTCAATAGAAACAGATAGTTCAACCAAAAACCAAGGGAATAAAACGGATATGGATCCCAAAGAAAATGCTCAAGAACAACTCAAATACGACTCGCTTATGGATCCCAAAACCAAAGCAAAAGGAACTCCCTTCAGTACAAGAAACATCAGAAGGCAGACAACTGCATATGAAACCGACAAACCGATTTATATGGGTGCCAATCAACAGCAAAACACTGACAAACGAGGCAGTAGCAATAAACCTACAAAAACGGGCAAGGCAAATCTACACATGGAAAGCAAACGAGACAAGGTCTACGGCCAATTCAGCCAAGCCAATTCTCTCCAAGGAGACGACTACGGCCATATCAACAGTAGCAGCAACACTCACGACTGTTGCAAGAAAAACGATCAAACAAAGAGCAGTAGAGTTACAGCTTTTACTTGCAAAGAAAATAGGAAACCTCGACGGCGAATGCCAATAAGCATCTTGCTTATACCCTTCTCTTGCACAGCATTAATTTTTCCATGCATTGACCAAGTATGCATTATATAGGGCCACATTACACGGCCAAGCATTAACACAATTTTTTCAACCCATGCACGGTATATACTCCGAGATGATACCTTGTCGTCCGGAAGGACTCCGGCTAGGAGGGGGGGAGGCATTCTCAAATGCGGACCCATTGGCAGAAAGAGCAAAAAAGGGCATGTTTTTCGACTATTTTTAAGGATTGTTGTTTGATTGCAAAATTTTTTGGACTAACCCAAGTACATATGCCCTTATACAGCATGAATCTACAAGTATATGGGGCCAAACGCCAAATCAAGCCCCTATGTGTGTGTATATAAGTAAAAATAGCCATTTTTCGGGCAAAATATTGGTAAAACGGAGAAATCCGGTCATAAAAATTGATGTGAGTGTATATAATGTTTTGCGGTGATGTTTTTTATTCATTATGATTTTTGGGGATTTTTTGGGTTTAATTTGCTATTTTTCTTTTAATTTTACTAATTTTCGACATAAAAACTTCAAAAATACAAAAAGCAGGTGAAAAACGATCGTAATTAAAAACAAAAAATATGGGGATGATAAGTGACTATAGGACAACCTATGGTACAATGGGGGTGCAATTATGAGACTAGAGCGGAAAGCGTGTTTTGGCCAGATTTTGATTGAAACGTCAAATTTCTTGTAAACTGGGCAAATAGAGTCCAAATCAATAAATTTTTGAGCCTAAACCGCATCTCGTAAGAAGTTGCGAGCACATGTCAAATTTCATGAAAAGTGGTTCGGAGACCACCATTATAAGAATTTTTCACTTCATTTTTAAGCTCATTTCCACTATTGACCTTTGAGAGAGAGCTCCTGCCACCTAGAGCGAATGGATCTTCCAGCAGCTTATATGACACGCACGACTATCCGGCGGGCTTCAGACATGAGAGGTAGGCTCACCACCTTGAGCTTTTCGCGCATGTTTGTCGTTTTGTCGCAAAAACTAGCGTAGGGCCGGGTTCACACAGAAAGCGGGCAGTAGAGACCTACAAGTAGAAGTGGCCACCTAACGGCTAACCCAAAAGCAATGAGACTTCATCAGTAGCTTACCCTAGCATAGGAGATCAGTCTTGGATGCCCAAAGGCTACTTAGAAAACCATCGGGAAAAACCCTAATTCCTAGAGCCCCGCAAGAGGCCACCAAATGGGAAATCGGCGGCGGAGAGGCGCCAAATGCTACCAAAATTCATGGGTAGGAGCATCTCGACATGCTCGACAAGTCTATATAATCCACATGACCAAAAGGTGATCCGAAGTGGCACTAAACTTCAAAAATGGCATCAGACACACAAAGCGTCAAATAGCTCTCGCGGCCAAACCGCATGTCCGTTTGTCACCAAACTTCACGAGTGGCTTTCCTAAACCATCAACAACCAAGTCCTATGGTGGTAGACCACCACAAGTCATCGACGACATGTAAACGCAACCATGGATGCTTCTAGAGCGACAAATTGCCAAACGGAGCTCCGGTGAAGCCAAAGTCGACAAAAACCATACGGCAAGGATCCCTATGGAGACCAACATCAAGAAATTTCATCGCCAAAAAGCACTCCAAAAATCAAAAAACTGCTCGGAAGCTCTGAAATCCACACAGGGAGTTACTTTTTATCTATTTGACTTTTTGTTGAAATAAGGCTTAAAAGGGACTCAAGGGAACTAAGGGTAGGCACTAGTAGCACCTTCAGTAAAAATTTCATCAGGAGACATCCTACGTAGGATGTCTCAAGGCCACTTCTGGGCAACAACCCCAACATCTCTCATCACACACATTTTTTTAATAGCCTTTACATGCTAGCCACCAAGTTTCATCACATTTGGACAAAAATTGACCTCATATGTATGAAAAAACGCAAAGTCAGTGCATAGAGGCAATAATGGGCCATAGACCTACCAAAACTTGTCCAAATCACATGAGACTTGCACAATACATTCATGGGCACATTGCCAACCAATCTGTGTGGTCACATGCAAAAAATGTTGAAATAGACATCCTACGCGTAGGATGTCTAAATGACATTTTTGGCCTACAGAGGGTGTTTTTCAATTCCAGATCTATTCATATCACCTTCAAGAGCTCATATATCAAGTTTCAAGCCATTCTAATCATTTTTTACCCCCAACACCTCCAAGATACACTTTTTGAGCCCAAAAACACTACACATGGTCTTACCAACATCATTTCTTGTCCAAGTCAAAATCCAAGAGCAGGGCCATATTCCATAGGCCAAGAGCTACCCACATAACAAATCTCAAGCTATTTTGATGAAATAGACATCCTACACGTAGGATGTCTCTAGCATGATTTTGACCTTCTGTGCAAGAAATGACATCATGGGAGCCATTACCATGGTGCAAGGAGCCCATATATCAAATTTCAACCGACTTGAATATCATTTGCCACCTATTGTGGATATCTTACCCAATTTGTGAGCTTAAAGCCTGAATCTGCTGCCCAAAAATGCACATTTTTATGCCCAAACCCAATTCCAATCACATAGCCAAGTTTCACAAAAAATTGATCCTATGCGTAGGATGTCTAAATGATAAATTTTGGCCAGAATTATACTGTGAGCAGATGCAGTGTTTCCCAAGTTCCTTTTAAGTTTTATTTTCAATTTTCAAGTCATTTGGATAGTTAAAACTCAGTTTCTCAGCTGATATGGAAAAAACGCTAACTTCGGACTACTGAGTGCAATAGGATCTATGGCAGCCGCAAAATCACCGACAAAGAAGAGGAGGATGACCATAAAAGACTATTTGGAAGAAGTGGAGCCATTTGTCATCCCAGAAGGAACTCTAAAGCCAACCAGCATGTGGATTCAAGAAGACTTGCTAGAGTCTAGTGATCTAAAGATCTACCAAGGCGTGTTCAAAGACACTGAAGGAAATGTAATAGAGCTGCCCATGCTACCGCGGGAGCTCAATGAGTTTATCAGAAGCAAGATGGCAGAGTACCTGGAGAAGGTAGATCTCCATAACTATTTTGAAGTTGTGCCAGCTGGAATTGACATAAAAAGAGTATGGGAATTTGTGACTACAATCAAACAAGATGGAGTGGCCAGAGTTACGGATCTGCAAGGCAAACCGGACACTGTGATTGTAATCACAGAGAAAGTAGTGGCAGTTGCACTAGACCTCTCCAACAAAGGGGATAGTGTAACCAAAAGAAGAGATGAAGTCAAGGTGTACTCTGAAAAGAAAAGCAACTACACCTTTGAAGACACTGCAAACCCCAAAGTGGCTATCATGAGCCAGTTGTATAACCAGTATTTTTACATGTGTACAAAGCGGCCACAAAAGTACAAAATGCCGCTGGAGAAATTGCCACAACCTTCACCTGGGCAATGCAGAAGAGCAAGCCGAAGGTGATCAACTATGCTACTTATATCCATGACAATCTGGTGAAGATGGGCAACAAGAACCCCACCTACATTGTGTCGGGTGAGCTGATCATGAAAGTGGTATATGGGGCATTGCATGCCAAGGGAAGATGGCCTGATCCTCCATCACAGAATGATTCGCTAAGGCTCAAAGAAGATAAAGAGAATGAACAGCCAAAAGCACCCAGGGTAGCAACACATGTGAAGCGCCGGTTAGAGACCATGCAAGAGGAGTAGCCAGAGTTGAAGAAGGGAAAGTAAGAATATGTACAAGTGCCGGTCAAAGAGACAAAATCACAGAAAGCGGCATGGCTAGAGCAGCTAATGGAAAGCTTCAGAGCCGAAAGAGCCCTCAAGGGAGATTTGAGCAAGCTATGGAAGCCATCACTAGAAGCAATTTCGGGATCATTTCGAAGAGTGCACAGAGATAGGTTTGAAGATTATATCAAAATTTTTGAGATCTTGGATGCTACGGCAGAAAACATCCCTAACATCCCATTTATAGAAGAAGAAGTGGATGAAGTACGACGGCAACTGCTAGAAGAGCAGGAAGGCCAAGAAAGAGAGCAGAAGACCAAGGAGGATCGGGACTTCAATAAGAAGCCACCAACTCCACCGTCCAGCCCACCGCCATCGCCACCTCCTCATAGCCCTCCACAAAGTCAACAAAAGGAGGAGCTAGACAAATTTGAAGATCAAGAAGATTCAAGGCAAGAACAGAGCCAAGAGCAAGAGCAAAAAGAAGAAGCTAAGCCCAAAGATGAGCAGCCAGAGCCAGATGAAGCAAGGTTTAACACGTTTCTTGATCTACTAGCTACGGGATATTCAAGAGAAGAGGCAGCCACAATCGCATTTGACTTGGCAAGCGCAGGTCCCAAAGAACAGATGCAGAGTCTGCGATTAGTGTAGCTAAAAGAGATGGACATTGATACAATGGACCTGCAACCACCCACCAATGATTGGGATGTGGTGATGAACAAGATAACCGGACTCAGGGCACAATCAATGGCCACAGAAAGTGAGATGGCTAATCTCAAAGCCAATGAAGTTTTTATCAAATCCGAAGTAGACACACTACAAAGACAGAACCAAGGGCATACAGAGAAAGAAGCAGAGCTGCAAGCCAGTCTGGCAAAGGCATTGCAAAGATGCCCGGAGATGGAAAGAGAAAATCAGGCAGCAGCTCAAAGACTCCAAGGAGCTAAGGACGAATACAGAAAACTCAGCAAGTCATTGACAGATGTAGAAAGGGAAAGGGACAACCTAACCCTCCAACTTTCTAAATAATCCAAGTAAGTGGAAGCCATGTAGAATGCCAAAGAGAAGGCAGAGATAGAGCAGGAAGCTAGCGAGGATGAGGTAATCGAGCTAAAAGACCAGATTAAAGTCAAAGATCAAACCATCCAACGGCTACAGGCATCTCCTGCCAGAGTCAGAGCTACTAGCTTGACTCACACCACTTTAGAGAGTCAGCTTTATGAAGAACAAATGAAAGAGCTCCAAAATGAGTTAACCTTAGAGAAAAAGCAAAGGTTGATGATGGTCGAGGGGTCAGTGGTCATGCAAACCCGCATGGAAGAAGAGCACAAGACAATGAAGAATGAGCTAGAAACCATCAAGAGAAAGCTCGAGGAGGCAGAAAAGGAGAAATTTCAGAGGCAAATAGACATACTGAGAGGCCAGCAGCAAACAGAAGATCAGTTAAGCATAGGGCTAGCAGCCATGGAAGGAATAGACTTAGAGAATGTGGCAGATCCTGTGGACACACTCATGCAAGAGGAATTCCTTGTAGGACCCTCTCAAGAGCCACAAGATCTGACACAAGAAGAAGAAGAGAAGCTGTGAAAGGCCATAGAAGCGAAAATCAGAGACCCGGCCAAAGAAGCCTTGGAATGGGAGCAGAGGGTCTTTAAATCAATGACTATCCAGAAGATAGATGCCAGTAACCTTCGGCATGAATGGCTACATCCCTCTCTTCCATATCCTCTGCTAAAGTACGAAGCTGCCACAATCAACAAAAGAATTAGAGAGGATCCAACAGTGCCACTATACAAAGCACACATCTCCAAGCCTGAAGGGGTAAAGTTGATAGTCGACTCTCAACCCAGGTGGAGAAAGGCATGGCTGACAAGGTATCCACAGTATCTAATCCATCTGGTAGAGGCACCAAAAGTCATCAGAGATAACCTAAGTTTCTGCCCTCTACCAAGGATGCGGACGTGGAAGGCCCATGAGCTATTGCAAAGAAGCCAACCTACTTGGCTAAATTACCCGAAGCTGCTAGGCTTGAAGGCAGGCGAGAGAATAAGTGTTCAATACATGGTGAAAACCCTAACGAGCGCCATCAAATTGTTCACTGTCTCGCCTGACCTATCTTGCATTATGATGAGAAAGATTTGCAAAACACCCTTGGCAGTCTTCGAGACGTTCAAACCAGGCCAGGCGACAGACGGTATCTTCTTCTTTCAAGATACATACAAATGTGCATACCATCTGTCTGGCCAGCCTTCTAAGGAGGTGATACATGCATTGTATCAAAGGATCATGGTTTTTGCCATCCTATCACCTCCAGGCCTTTGAAGAATCTTTCAACACCGGCTTCTTCACAATCAGCACTGACATATTCGGCCTGACACTACTGGCTCAACATGCAAGGTATGAGTCACTGCTCAAGATGAGAGAAAGCCTAAGATGAAGAAGCAGCTCAACACCCATGTCGGGGACGACATGAGCAAGGAAGGGGAGAGTGTTAGAAGTTGGACACACCCTACGGAAAATGACTGCTCGACGGATTATTATTTTTTGTAATTATTCATTTATTGAGAAAACCCGACATTTCACCTTTGTAAATATTGGGGCTTACAAAAGTTTCCAGATTGTATCCCAGTTTTGACATTTAGATTGAGTAGATGGTTAAATTAGAACATTAGGGTTTGAGAATTGTAAGGTATTTATACCACTTTTTGACCTTAATGAAAAAACCTTTTGTCATTTTAAAAAGTTTTGAACTCTATGAGTGAGCGTACTGTGTACAAGAGAGAGTGAGAGCTTCATCTTGATGCTACGCACGCACCAGTGGTCAGAATCGAGTGCGAAGAAGTGCAGCGTGTTGCCCCCGACGAGAGCTACGCACCAATACCTACATTGCGCGTGTACGGTCCGGTTTTGCGAGCTCTATCTACGAGCTTCATCTAGTGATTCGGTGAGCATACGTTATCTGTTTTTGCATTTCATCATATCCATGCGTTCGCATTGAGTAGAGCTACACAGTAGGCACTTTAGTTTTTGAAAACGACGACCTGAAAATTTCGGCCAGACATCCTACATGATTTTGCACCAGGTGTTTTGGGTTGGGATTTTGGTTCATAGACCTAAGGGAGAGCAACCTATTGCTGCTAGTAGGGTCTCCTTCAAGTTCTGTGGTGTTTCGAGATCGTTTGATGGGTATTTGGCTCTAGAAAGCGTTGTAGGAAGTTTCCTCTTATGCACTCTTGAAGGCTGTAGCTTAAACATTGGGTAGAGACCTCTGTAAGAATTAATTAGGAGTCGGTCAAGTGTAGGTTGACACCCTATGCTTGCTTCCACATGCCTACGGGTCGAGCTTCGTCCTTAGCTGACAAATCATGTTAGGTGAGTTCTCGCTGTGCTGACGTCCGTCACGGCGTATCCGTCCAATAATGACTCTTGGGTATCGTTTCTTCATCTTCCTCGTCTCATTAAAATTCATGTTTCTTACCTTGGGTATAATTGGGTTTGAAACCACCACAGGCTTTGGCTCTTCTTCTTCAAGATCTGCTGAATATTCTTCATAATCATCCAAAATTCCTTCAATGTGACAAACCACTTGGCTCTTAACTGGATCTGGCACTTGCTCACTCGGTATCTGTCGCTTCCTTTTTATAATGTCGATGATCTCTTCATGGAGCTCACGCTTGGAAATTCCCAGAATATCCCCCAATGTGAGCTCCACTTTACTATTCAGGATACGTTCTTCAAAAACCTTCTTCAGATCTGTAGCCAATTCAATATCAAATTTGAGTTTATATGAGGTCCCTTTAGGTTTATCTTGCTTTTTGTCCTTCGAAGCCTCCTCCATAACCACTTCAGGAGCAGGCTTAGGAGCAGGCCCTTCTTCTTTATTGTTGTTGGATCTCGTTGGCCTTTTTGACGTCCCAGCAACATCTTCATCCCTTTTCCGCTTCTCTTCCGCCATAGCTTCATTGGCTTGAGCTTTGGCAATATACGCATATACTGAAAGAGAATCTACTGGATTGGTCCACCTTGTAGTTTCTCGAATTGAATTCCTCACCTGGCATAACTTCCCATATGTTACCTTACCTACTACTACTGGCTTTAAATCATATGGCCACAACTGGCCCTTTGCACCTGTACCTTCATCATCTCCCTTACCACAAACCTACAGCCCATATGTAGCTGATTCCACAAGAGCAACACTGTATTTCTTCCACTAGCTTCTTCATACCACCCCCGCCAAAGTTTAAGCGAAGCATCTCTCCTGTTGCCTTGAGATGAATCTTCCTATCTTTCCAAAAAACCACATTCTTCTTGTACGCTTCATCAAACTCATCACACTCTTTCACATACCTATGGTCTTCACTATTGCACCACATGCATCAATCCCAATTTTTACGTGGTGGCTGTTGTTGCTTAGGTTCAGAAGTAGATGCTTTTGCAGCTAACCCTTCAAATTTAATAGTTTTGAAATTTAAACTCAGCTCTTGAATACCTTTAACCAGATCGTCAAGAACAGGCCCTTCCACCTTGGGTACTATCGAAGGTGATTTCTCTTTAATCTCTTCTTCAGCATCATCTAGTACCTCGATCACAATATGCTTGTCAACTCGCTTCTGTCGTTTTACGATCATATTCACTGCTTCAGAGACTATTTTCCAATCTGATGTCAATCCCAGTTCTCTTGCCGAGTCCTCCAATAGTTGCACCAAATTCTTTTGAAGTTGCGGATCAGCAGCTTGAATAAATAATTCCACCTTCTAATCCTTCAAAGAACGTTGTTCTACTAATGAAACTTCTGTTCAAACTCTTGTAACAGTTCTCATGCAGATAAATTTTTACCCTTCTTCTGCACCCACTTCATAAAACTCTATCTGGTCACCCTTTAAGAATATTCCAAAAAATATTCCTCTTGTAGTGCCTTCTTAAAGTTCTACCAATTCGGTCCTTAGCTGCCTAAATTTATTTAATCTGGGCCCTAAGTTTCGGCACTGCAATCAGATAAAATCCTTCCACTACGTCCTAGTCTTGAATTCCATTATCTTCCATAGACTGCTCATAAAACTTGCAAAATTTTGAAATATCTCGGCCTTCAAACTGCTGTAACTTCTCTGTACCACTTTGTCGAGCTTTACAAATCCGCTCTTACAGATTATGTTGCTATTGGGCAGCCGATTGCTGTTGCATGTATGCTGCAAATTGCTGCATCATCTGCTGCATGGCTGCCTCTTGTGGTGTAGACATAGGCTTCCACTGTTTTCCCACCCCGGCTCGGGTCCGCGTCGGGTTCACTAGATGTCGAGGGATATGTATTTGAAACTTGAGCCAGGTCAGGTTGCTTGTTGTGGGAAAATTGAGAGCCAAGAATTACCGCACCGCACAATACCGTAGTGATTAGTTACTTGGTAATGCTACCGACACACAAATTTTCTTGGAAACTAGGAACATCGACGAAATTGATGCACAATTATAAAGCAATGTCATTAATGACACCATTAATTAATGCAAATGACGGTTTAGAAGTTTAAGCTCCCTTTACAGTTTACCTCGGGCCGTTAATGACTCCCTTCTTTTATTTCTTACTGATCTTGGCACCCTTCTTGCCTGTGAGCTCCCTTGTATCTTTTATGCAACTTCCCCTCCTTGCTTATCTCTTCCTCCGAGAGCCTTGCTTTCTCAAACACAAGAGAAAGAGATATTGACTTCCCTGTCCTCCTTTGCTCCGAGCGCCTTGCTTCTCAACCACCACGAGCAAAAGATTGGTTGGTGCTCTTGTCTTGCTTTGGTCCGTTGAGCATGAGAGAGAGATTTCTTGGAGCTCTTGAATTCCTCCCAGATTCTTTGCTTTCTCGAGCCCTTTCCTCTCTTGAGCACAAGAAGAAAGAGCGCTTGCTTGGTCCTTCACTGACACGAGAGTGAGAGAGCCTGTATCTTGCTTCCTTCCCTCCCTGTCGGGCTCGTTCCTTCTCACCCCCCTTCAACACTCGTTCACAACTTCCTCCTCTTGCCCTTGTTCAATTCCCCTTATTAATAGCCCTCAAAACTTTTGCCCCACTATGCAGTCACAGTGCTGTGATGACTGACGTGGCATAGGAAAGGTGGCTTAGTGACGTGGCACGTGAGCATAGACTAGCACCAAACATCGTGGGAGCTGGCCCAAAATTGATCGCCATGGCAAGGAGATGACTTTTCGTCATTGCAGCGCCCTCATCCGCCGCTCGTACAGGCCAGTGCGACTAACCTTCCCCTACGCAGTCTCTGTTTGGCTGACCTGCCCGCCATGCTCCTTCTTTTTATTTCCTTTTCTACACTAAAAAAACCCTTTTGGGCCCTTATTGGGCGGGCACCCTTTAAGTAATTGTATTGGGCGGCCTCCTTAAGCTTCATAGTGGGCAGTCGAGCCTTGTAAGAGCACCACCTTTGGCCTTAATCTTTGTAAGGGCATCACATTTGGCATACATATCGGCCAAGGCAATGCCTCGCATGAAATCATTTTCCAACATCTCCTGACTAGAAATATCATCGTGAATTCTGCTGCCCACTCTAGTATGTTGAATGCACCATAGCCTTCAAGATGCAAGTATAAGTGGATGCTTTCGGTAAAAGACCTTCCCTCACATTTGGTTAAAACAGCTCGGGGCTTCTAAACCGCAGCCCTTTTTGGCATAATCCGCAATGAATGAGCTCCAAGAAATGGAAATTTTGGACTTTGAAGGCTCATCAAACTTAATGTACTTCCGTACGAGCACCACACAGATCCCTCCCGCCGGCTAATAATCGCCGTCAAATTAAAATTGCCATAACTTGCTTGTTTGGATTTTGTTTGGCATGCTGTCACTTCCTATGGCCTTCATATGTTGCATAGAACACACATATCACCTGGCAAGACTCCAAAACCCTCAATTGGCACACCGATCAAGCGGACCGGACTGGTACGGAACCGGGCCCCGATGAATCTTTAACGGCCAATATCTTGGCAACCGAAACTCTGATCACTGATTTGAAAAGACTGATGTGCTCCACAAAGTAACAACTTCAGGCCCGTGCATTAATTTCATTTTTGTCACCTCAGCTGTAGTTGCCCAATCTGGTGCAATCGACTTAAACCTTAAACTGCTATAACTTCTTCACCATAGCTCCAATCGACGAGCCGTAAAGACAGGCCAGTAGAGCACTTCAAGCACTGCAACTCTAGATCATAATCTCCCATTTGTGCTCACTTCAAGCATAGTCCTTTTTAGCATCATTAAGGCATGTGTTAGCCCTTTTATCCGCATTTGACATACATTCAGCATTAAACTTGGCATGTTACCTGGTCCTAAACACTATTCATTAATCATGTAAGCTTCAAACAAGATCGACGTGCATTTTTTTGGTATCTTTCTTGGCATGGGAGCGAAGCTGCACGACATCGGTTTTAGTGGAGGATCCAAATAAAAACAATCGATTCATTTTTATGATTTTTTTCGTAGATAGGATTGATAGTGGGAGTGCACGTGCTTGTTGCTGACGGTTTCCAACCAACGATATTACCAGTTCTTTTCAAGTGACCTTGTGAGTGGATGTGCATTAGCTATGTCTCTTAGTGCAACAAAAGAGGGGAGGTCCAAGAGCCCCTCCATTGTCTGCATTGGGGGGCCTCTTGAACCTCGTCTTTTATAGAGAGAGAGAGAGAGAGAGAGCATCTCATGTAAGCAGTCTTCGGGAAAAATATATCTCACCTAACAATCATGCCATTTTAAAATTCAAAAATGCTGATTGAGAGGAAGGCATGTATCTAAAATTTTGGAAAAAAGGGGAGGCAAGAGCCCTATGATCATCCGCGTGCATGCGAATGATCACGGAGCTGTCGATCACATTTTTTCCCCAAATTTTTTATTAATAAAAAAATCTTTGATTATATTTAGATTAAATTATCATGAAATATGTGCTAAAGTTAACTCTTAAACAAAATATTAAGAGATTTTTGTTCTCAATTGACGTATAATGTAAGAGCTCCTATATAGATCTGAATTCACTTCGACCTATACTGTGTGCACAAGAGGGGTGGCATTAGGCTCTACATGGTCATGCTCTCTATACAAGTAAAGAAAAGTAGTCAAGGGTTTCTATTTTGACCATACCAAAGCCTGTTCTCAAAAGAAGGATTTTCCCCAAGTCACTAGAATACACACGAAACTCCACAATAGTGGGTTACTTTAAAGAGATATGTATTTAAAAGCATAGTCCCAATGTGGTACCGTGACAAAAGCCTTAGAAGTTCTTGAGTTTTGTGTGTGGTGTGGACACAAACTCATAGCAACAACATGTTCACAAGAAAATGAGGACATGAGCACCCCCATCATATGCATGCACAAAAAAATGGGGACACAAATGTTGTCGATTTTTACTTGGTTTAGAAATATTATTGGGGTAGGATCCACATGAAGATGACGACCCTCTCCATTTTTACTTGGCTGGATGCCAAGTGCATCAAAAGTTGTTTATGCAGTGGATAGGTCTGATTTGGCCTTTCTATTGTTGATGGCAGAGGGTGCATTAGATATTTCCAAAGAAGCTTTAGATGAGACAACGATCATGGTGGACATGATAGAAAAAGTGAACGTGATGGCAAAATTCACAAAAGAGGTGATAATGGATATCATAGTAGACATGATCATCACGATGATGGATATCATGGTAGACATGATCAACATGAGAGGAGGTATGAAAGACAAAGAGACCATGATAGACAAGATGGAGATAGAAGGGATCGTAACCATAGGGATATGATGACGGGAGTCACACAGAGCAAGCTGATTGCATGGATAGATACAATGGATGTGTTGGCAATAATGATGATGATATGTTCAAAGAGATAGTCAACAAATATCTTTGACTATTTTCAAGCACAGTCACCTATGCTTGCATCTGCAACAAGGAATTTGGCAATATGTAAGGAGCTAATATGGGGAAAAAATTTATCGCAAATCATAAGTCGGGGGCTACCAAATAAAACATTGTCCTTGAAAATTGTTTAGTTAATATATCCACTAAGTGTAGAGTGTTTCATGAACACATAACAAGTTTTTGGCGGGCTTCCTATTCAAGAAATCATCACCATCTAATATGGGACATTTCCAAGTAGGGAAGGGTTAGGAGCTTCTCTATATGTACAACTCTCCTAGCCCTCATAACTTTAGGCAATAGTAAGTACTTACCCTTTGCACAAAATTTCTCACAAAGAAATGATGATTCAAAATGTTTCTAAACTTTATTAAATACATGATCAGGTTCTGAATGGGTACATTGAACACTATGTAAGTCAAGACTTTGAAACATAGAGAAAGCTAGAGAGACGATAAGATATGGTTCCAATATTTTCTTCAGCACATATATAGTGTTCTTGCTACCATAGGAAGCATTCCACCAAAAGTGGCATGAGTCTCACTCATGTATATTAAGTGTGGTGCATTTTAAATAGCACAAAAAGTGCTTCATATTTGGAAGGTTGTCTCTTGGAATGCAATCACTTGTGCTTGAGGAACATTTGGTTCAGAATGTCGCCTCTTGGATTCACTTCCTTATGGTTAGATTTCACCACGGTGGAAGGTTAGCACTAGAGAGGATTGCATATAAGAAACTACTATGGTGTAAATATACATGCAGTATCAAGAGCAACTAAGGAAGGGGAATTTACAATTACAAGGCGAAGGAGGGAGCGTGTTGCTACATTTTGTAACTCAGTGATCTTGAAGAGAACCATATTTTCCAAGTCTCTTTCCTTCCTCTACATAGTCTCTTAATCTTCTAGAATGATCTTCCAAAACACATTAAGGTGAGTGTCATCAATATTATGGACAATGATAGTCTCCTTAGAGCATGAATATGTACATATGCTCTCTCTAGACATTTCATTTTGATGTTTTTATTTTTTTTCTTTATGTACATGGTGGCCGCATGACTTGGAAATGGCATTATGGTGGTCGTGTGACTTGTTTATGTGATTGCTCTCTCTAGACATTTCATTTTGATGTTTTAATTTTTTTGTTTTATGTACATGGTGGCCGCATAACTTGGAAATGGCATTATGGTGGTCGTGTGACTTGTTTATGTGATTGGAGGTCTATTATGTGGTACGATATACATATCATATTGATACTTGGAATCTAGTTTGGTTTTGAGCTTTCTTGAGTTGATTTGCTAGGTTACTTTGAAACTATGGCAAGTATGTTGTTTGGTATCCTTGAGAATATGATGTTCAAAAAAAACTAATTAGAAATGTTCTTTTTTCAAAGTTACATTTTAGGCTAATAAGAGATGTGCACGGGCATACATTCCCACAAGCAACGGCATGCACGCACGTTACATTTGATTGTTTGGTGATTAAAGGAATGCACAATCTAATGTAGATTTTTCCCATTCCACATGACACACTAATATTTGAAGATATCTTTATTGTAATACAAGCGTACAAAAGCTCAAAAATAATGAATTCCAAAAGCTCGAAAATGAAATCTCGCAAATATAAAATCACCTCAATCAAGCATCTTAAGTTAAAATTTGGTAAAATAGATATTGAAAGCTATTTTTCTCATTTTTTGCAGAGACCCAAAAATTGGGGATCTTACATCCTTCCACACTTGAAAAATTCAAGGTGTCCTCACCTCGACATGAAATCTGGATAATTTAGGCTCATTACATCATCACATTCCCAAGTGGAATCTTTTGAGGATATGTTGACCGTTTAACGTGGTGTTCAAGAATGGTCCAATTATGCAGAGGCTTGGTTCTGCTCTGAAGTATTACTTCGGGATATACTTCAAAAGTTTTGTCAATAGATGTAGATAATAGAGAATCATCAAAAATATGTTGTGGATCAGGTACATACTTCTTGAGTAAATTGACGTGAAAAACATTATGTACCTTTATGTGTGGCGGTAACAAGAGTCTGTAAGCTTTATCATTAAAGAGCTAACATTATGTCTCTAAAGTCAGGGTCAGTAGCGTACTCATCTATCATAGAAGATAGATCATTGTGAGTAGCTATAGACACGGCATTAACTTTTGGTCATCGTGAAATTGCATTGGTCACTTGATTGTGCTTACTAGCAATGTGATCAATATGGAAATTAAATTGCGAAAGAAAAATTTCCCACCTCATTTGTTTGTCAGAAAGCTTGGTTTGCATCATGAAATATTTGAGACTTTGGTGGTCGGTTCGTAGAATAAATGAAGTCCCCACTAAGTAGTTCTTCCATGTGTCTAGGGAATGTAGAACATCTAAAATATCTTTCTCATAAATGCCCAAGACTCGCTCATCCGTATTGAGCCTTCGGCTCTCATATGCTATGGCATGCACTTCTTGAAACAAAACTGCTATAAGGCAATCACCACAAGCATCACATTGGACCTTAGATGTCTTTGAGAGATCCAAAAGCATGAGGACTGGTGGGGAGGTAAGCTTTTCTTTGAGCTTATCAAAAGCATTTTGCTCCTTAGTAGTCCATACATACTTAATGTTCTTCTTTGTTAAGTCATGTAATGGTCTTTCTATTTGGTTGAGAGAATTTTGCTATGAAGTATTTATAGTATGTGCACATACCAATCAAGCTTCTTAGCTCATGTAGATTCCTTGCCATGCTTTTATTACCTCTAACTTTGATGGATCCATACGGATACCATCTTGAGAGATAATATGACCTAGGTATTGAATCTCTTGAAGGAAAAATTCGCTTTTCTTCTGGTTGAGAAAAAGCTTGTTCTCCCTCAATGATTGAAAAACCACTTGGAGATGCTGCTTATGTTCCTCCAAAGACTTGGAGTAGATGATGATATCCTCAAAGAACACTCCAGTGAATTTATGGTAAGGTCTAAAAATTTTCTCCATTAGACGATTGAACGTAGCTGGTGCATTAGTCAAGCCAAAACGCATGACTAGATATTCATAAAGACCAAATGTTGTGCAAAATGCAGTCTTTAGGATATCTTCATCTAGTATCCTTATTTGATGATAGTTACTTTTAAGGTCAATCCTATTGAAGTAGGTAGATCCTTGTATCTTATCAAATAGATCTTCTATCCGAGGCACGAGAAATTTGTTTTTGATAGTGATATGGTTTAGTGCTCGATAGTCCACACACATACGATATGTTCCATCTTTCCTTTGCACTAAAAGGAATGGAGAACAAAAGGAAGAGGATCTAGGCCTCACCATCCCTTTGTCTACCAATTCCTGCACTTGCCTCATGATCTCCTCTTGTTGAGCTTGAGGAACTTGATAAGGAGGCTTGTTAGGCGGTGAGCTTCCTGGAAGGAGCTCATTGTGATGGCCATCGTCCCCTCGTTTTGGAGGTAATTCCTTAGGGATATCATCGATGAACACATCTTGGAATCCTTTTGGAAAATTAGAAAAGTCTAACTCTTCTTGATTCCTACCATTTACATTTGAAAAAACATTAGGATCTTTTACGGACTCTTTAACAAAAATCATGTATGTAGAAATTGAGCTCTTCATTGATTTATCAAAAGCGGGAGGATTTACAAGTGGTATAGTACGACCACACTCACTAGCATCTATATACATATTCTTTCCCCTGTAGGAGGTGAAGTAGATTCTTGTTTTAGGGAACTTCAGGTTGGCAGTGATGCGATCAAACCATGGCGCCCCTAGGATAGCATCCTCATGTTGGAGAGGAGAGGCGGTGTTGGCCATTACAACATCTCCCATCTCAAAAGCTTGAATGCCCAACTTGGTGGCCAACTCCATTGATATAAAGTTGTGAGTAGATCCAGGGTCAAACAAGATGAAGGCATCATGCTCTCTTACCTTTCCACAAGAATAGGAGAGAGGTGCACCTTTGCAATGAGCATCCTCTTTTGGAGCTTCGATGGTGGAAGCTCTAGGAGTCTCATTGCAACCATTTTTCTTGGGGCAAGAATGATAACCATGTCCTTTCTCCCCACACTTAAAACACTTATGGTCCTTGCGAAAAGCTTCAAGCTCTTCAAGATAGAGTTTGTTTTTGCCTTTGTAAACTCCCTTCTCCTTGGACTGATTGTTGTTGTTGGAAGTGCCTTCAGAAGAATTTTGGGCATTGGTTTTCCCCTTGGCATCACCTTTGTCTTTATTTTCCATGGGCTTGACATTCCCTCCAACCCCTTGTTGGAAGTTGATGCACAAAGCAACCATGGTGTGGTGGATTACTTCAGTGATAGAACCAGGCCGGTTGACATACTCAGCCATCTCTTCAAGTAATCCCGCACAAAACTATTGCTTTTGCTCGGCGAAGTCTATCTTTTGGAAGACAATAGACTTGAGATGTAAATCCCAAAACTTGTCATGAGAGAGAAGCTTCAAGATGCACCATTTGGTAAGCACTTTGTCCTCTACATCGATTGCAAGGAATTGCTTCATGATGGAAACTCGTAGAGTTTTCCATATCTTTGGGGCTTTGTCGTTGCCACGAAGGCTAGCCCACCACTGATGAGTCGATTTCTGGAAGTGCATAGCTACATGGTGTAGCTTAGAGGACTCTGTGAAGCCCTCATCTCCAAAGGCCGCATCAAATTGTCAGGTGAAGGCCAACACTTTGTCGGTAGCACCAAAGGTGCCATCATAGGTGAGAAAAGAGGTACTCTTTCCTCCCTCTTTGAACTTCTTTAGCTTTTGTGACCTTCACCATGGAGGGTATGATTTGCAATGTCCTCCGCTCCTGTATTCTCTACGAGAATAGCCATAGCTTTTGTCGGAAGAGGAGGAGGTTGAAGAAGAAGGAGAAGAGGGTGACCTCTTTCTTGCCCTTTTCTTCCTTTGTTTCCTCTCTTTCCTTTCAGAATGACAAGGAGAAGGACTGTGTGTTGATCTTTTACTTTTGGGAGGAGTTGGCAATTGTCTAGACCACCGTCTTCGTGGAGCCACATCTTCAGAGGAACTTAAAGTTTCATTTCTTTCTTGCTCTTTTGATTCCTCCTCCTTTTTTGGGGGTCTCTTCAACAGGCCTCCTAAGCTCTCTCTCTTCTCTTGGAGAGGAAGGGAAATCCCATAAGCGCGAAGTTGTTGAGTAACTTTGGCTTACAAAGCAGGGTTGCCCATACCTTGGTTGCAACCTAGTAATGAGATAATTGACAAACATGGGGGCATCATCATTAGCACATTCATGTGCAAAATCAAAGCTATCAATGTTCATTCTAGTTTCTTGGTTATTGTCAGCCATGTTAACAAAATTTGTGTACGTACTTAGTGTATTCTTTGGAAATTCAAAACCTTAGTTGCCACTCATCTTAGCCTTTGAAAATTGTCTCTTAAGTATCTACACCCATGGCTCAAAGTGGTTAATTATAGAGAGTAGTGGAGTGGGTCTAATGTTGCAGAATTGATGAGGGCTAGCTCCTTTGGGACTTCTTATGGCCCAATAATGGTAAAGCCATATGCAAGCCTTAAAAGACTTCATTAGTAAGTCCAAAGCTCCTGAGGTGTGCACCATATTTCACATAGTGGGCTCAACAAAACCGATAATAGATCCCAGTCTCACTTACCCTAATATAATTGACAAAATCAACCATTTATAGGCTACTTAAGGACCTCTCTTCTTAAGCAAGAAAAAGAAACCCAATGCTCTGATACCAATGTAATGGAATTGGCCTATGAACTTGAGAGTAATGGAAATTAGAGAGAGTACTTTTGTGAAATTAATTTATGAGCATAGCGGGTGAACATAATTGATGGTAGCAACATAATCATAGCATTCAGTTAACTTGGCATGAACAATACTTTTGCACGAGAGAGAGTTTAGAGAACATGACAATAGTTGAAGACCAGATCTATGTGGAGCCGGTCCCCCCTCTAATAGGCATTTGTATTATAGTTTCTCCCATCAAGAGAGACTTGTTACAATAAAGTCTTTGTGTTCCTTGTGAACTAGGTGATGCAATGAAGATGAAAGCTTCATGCATCACAAGAATAACATAAAATTTGTGAAAAGCGTTAAATTTCCCAAGCCTTAGTCCCAAGACCTCAAACACCTTTGAAGGTGGAGAGAGCTAGCAAGGAATGAGGGTAGGGAAGAGGAAGAAGAAACATTTCATAGGAGAAAGAATTAGATCCTCACTTATCATCACTCTTCTTGTTAGCATACATAATAGCATAGTTAATGAAGATGGAGAAGATGGCTCTTGGTTGGATTTGCATTTCATATCCAAGAGTGTTGGTCTAGGCTCTCAACCTCTCTACTTGCTTCGAGAAGAAGAGGGAGCTCTTGCACTTTGCACTTCACACAATGAGTGTGTGTGTGTGTGTGTGTGTGTGTGTGTGTGTGTGTGTGTGTGTGTGTGTGTGTGTGTGTGTGTGTGTGTGTGTGTGTGTGTGTGTGTGTGTGTGTGTGTGTTTCTGTGTGTGTGTGGAAGAGTATACCCCCCAAGAATGCCCCTAGCTTCCTTGGTCAACCCCCCTTGTAGCTCATGCGCTTAAAGCTCATTGGATCCCTCCAGACCTAGCCAATCACAAGCAGGAGCCATTACAAGCAACAAGGGTAGTCTTGGGACAAGTGTCCCCCTTTCCCCTTTGAGAGAGATGACTTGACAAATGCAAAAACAATTAATTAAATCTTCTAAATGATCATTGGACCCCTTGGGTGGCCAACCAATAGGCTTTAGGCACACCATGAAGGCAACATGAGGAGGAACTTGACAAGTGTCCCTTTTGCTTTCTTTGTACCAAGATTGCCTTGTGTGTATGAGTGTGTTCTCTATCATCCCCCCTCTTGTAGGGATTGATGATTGACTTTTTGACACCTCAAGCCCCTCCCAGCTCCCTTCACAAGCTTGGCCCTTAATCCCCTCAATCTTGGGCCGGGTTTCCACCTCAAGTATAGCCCTAGCATCTCAAGCATGACAAGCACCTAAAGAACCTCAAGCATCTCAGTCATCTAGCACAACAAACAGCTCAAGCACCTTAATATTGGGCATGGTTCCCACCTCAAGCACAGCCCTAGCTTAACTAAGGTCAAAGGATTTTTAACACTAACTATTGGAGGTCTTCAATGAAACTAACCCTAAGGTCTTTATGCTCCATTGGTTAGCCTTTCTCTTTGACAAACCATCTTTCATTTGGACCCCTTTACCATTGGCCTCATGTTGAGATAGATCTATAAGCACATGTCTATATTCTAGCCCTTGTTCCCGTTTATTCTCCCACATTAAATGATCAGTTTAATATGAGAAAATCATTTGTGTTGGTTAGATATTAGTTTTTATGATAGATGTTATCGATAAAAAAATCTTGGAATCTATTTAGAAAATTAGACAACTCTAATTCCTCTTGATTCCTACCACTTTGATTTGATAAAACAATACAATCATTTATGGACTCTTTGACAAAAATCATGTACACGGAAACTGAGCTTTTCATTGACTTATGAAAAGCATGTGAATTTACAAGAGGTATAGTAGGACCCAACCCATTAGCATCTATATACATGTTCTTTTCCCTATAGGTGAAATAAAATCTTATTTTAGGGAACTTCATATTGGCAGCCATGTGGTTGAACCATGGTGCCCCTAAGATAACATCATCATGCTGGAGAGGGGCGATGAAAAATTTCTCTTTGTTGACATAGCTTTGGACATGAAGCCTCAATTTCCAAATCAAGGGAGTAATGGAGGCTTTTTGTCCCTTGAAATCTCCATCGGCAGTCATAGTATCTCCCATCTCGGAAGCTTGTATGCCCAGCTTAGTGGAAAACTCTGTTGATATGAATTTGTTAGTAGAGCTAAGGTCAAAAAGGACAAAGGCATCATGATCCCTTTCCTTTCCCAAAGCATAGGAAAGGGATAACTCTTTAACCTAGTAACAAGATAGTTTAAAAACATGGGGCCATCATTAGTAGCACCTTCATGTGCAAAATCAAAGTTGTCAATATGTATTCCACTCTCTTTATTATTGTCAGCCATGCTAACTTATTTTATATCTATGCTACTTTGTGCTTTGGAAACCTCAAAACTTTAGTTGCCACTCTTCTTAACTTTTGAAAATTAGCCCTCAAGCAGTGACACCCATGGTTTAGAGACTGTCGATTGCAAAGAGTAGTAGAGAGGGTCTAACAATGCTCAATTGATTATGGTTCCTGCTCAGCTTTCTAGTAGCTCAATAATGGTTAAGCCAAAGGCAACCCCAAAAGGATCCATTATTAAGTCTATAGCTCCCAACCATGTACCTCAAACTAAGTTCTTTTCAACCGGGATAATAAATCCCTGACCCACTTACCCCTCTTGCAATGAACAAGTCCAACCTTTCATGGACAACTTAAGGACCTCTCTTCTTAAGCAAGTAAAGAGAAACTAATAGCTCTGATACCAATGTAACGTAATTGGACTAATAACATTGAGAGTAGCGGAATTAAGATAACTGTAGTGAGCATTTTATGAGAGTTCTTCATGAGCATAACGAGAGTACTTGATTAGAGATAGAAAAATAACCATTATACCTAGTTATCTTGGCATGAACAATACTTGTAAAAGAGAGAGAAAGAATTATAGAAATTGACAAAAGTTGAGGACCGGATTTACTTAGAGCCAATCCCCCCTCCAAAAGGCTTTTGTATTATAGATTCTCCCATGAAGAGAGCATTGGTACAATACATGCTTTGTGTTCCTTAAGACCTTGTTGATACAATGAAGATGGTAAACTTCATGCACCAATATTATTCCCGTAACTAACTTGCAAAATCATTAACCTGTCCCCGGCTTCAATTCCCAAGACCTCAAACACCTTCAAAGGTGGAGAGAGATAGCAGGGAGTGATGGAAGGGAAGAGGAAGAGGAGGTATCATACGAGAAAGAAGTACTTTCCTCACCATAGATTACTCTTGGAGCTTAGCTTAACATAGTAATATACATGATTGAGGCCTCATTCGTTGTCTTTGCCAAGCACCATGCCTCACACATTTCAATGTGATGCATTTGTCTATCGGGAGTGACATGTTTTTAAGTGTGTTTATGCAGACTCTACTGCCAATGGAACATGCATGAGTGCTCTCTCCCTATCATCACATTATGCCTTACTCCATTGTATATAGCCGGCATTGCCAACCAATTAGCTCCAACTTTGTCAAACATGAATCCAGCAAAGTCTGGTGGTTCATGCCTGCATCTCTCCATCACTGTGTTTAAATTTCTCCAAAAAAATGTTCTCGTCTTCCTCTTTAGCAATCACTTGCAATTCTCTCATGCTGTATTCAATATAAAAATAAATATCAAAATGGGACTCATATCAAAATATGATATCTAAGATGTTTTTATAAGCTCACTTACCCAAGATCATAAACTGAGCATGACATAGTTGCCCATCCTTCAATTCAGTGAGTGTGATCAAAATGCACCCATGCACACCTCAAATAACTTGTCCCTGTGCACGTCTCATTTGATTAACAAGTTTCACTACTAAGGTAGGTCCTTTCGTGGACATTTTTAACATGTAACATTTATCATTAGTTCCACCCTGACCAAGAAAATGACTTCCATGAAAGAATGGAAAAACACAATGCTTCTGCAACATTAGAATATTGTCATATCCATCACTAATGACTTGAACCTGTTTAGATTTCTCATTTGAAAAAATATTTTTGAATCCCTTATTCTGAACAAGTGGCATCATTTCCTCAAGAAGATGGTTAAGCTCTAGATCAGTGGTTTCCAAGTCATCTTCTTTAGTCAAAGATTGGAATAACATTTGACGTGCAACTAACATCTATACTTTTCTAGGACCCCCCTTCTCGATCTTCAAAACTATTTTAACAAGATTGTGCACCTTTTCAAGGGCTGCCCTCCTAGTACCTGGCTAAACATTATGCTCATGCATCCCAACATGGATCACCAAACGTGTTATTGTGGCTTCCTTAGGCATCACATAATAGATCATACACTTGCAAAAATTTGAATAGGTGACCGTTTTCTCACAATAGTGCCAGGTTATTTTAGCTTTACCTTTGGATAGCCCATGTTGATTTGTCTATCCAGATGATCATGAAAGAAGGCATCATTGTATCTTCTAATTTCACTAAGGTAAAAAGGGCATGTCACCCTGCAACATTGAAGACTACCAAGACAATAGCTTAAACGCATTGTGCACTCTATGGCCATGTTGGTCGATGTTGGTCTACACCAAAGGTAACCGTCCTACTTCTATTCCATCCCCTACATCCTTTTATTGTCATGGATTGGAGGAAGATCGAAACAAACAATTTGGAGCTCATCAAAAGTTTGTGGAGGTCCACAAATCTCTAGTAGTTTGTACAACTTGAAAGATGTACCTTTGTCTATCATCCATGCAACAATGGATGTATCCTTTGAATACTCTTGCTTCATTTGATCAATCAATCCTTGTGCATCTAGACAGGGTTTTGTTGCCATGGTTGTTTCCATAGTCTCCAAAACAACTGCATCTACATCTTTATTGGTATCAACATTCAATTGTAATGGAGTTGATCTTTTGTCACATGGTGTAGCATAGATTGAATCATCATCAACAAATTCATTTGTGTCTAGACTATCAAAAACATAAACACACTCATCCAAATGTAGAATGTGATAATATGAGGACAAAGTACGATAAGGTAGGTAATGCTTTTGGTCTTCATGATCCCATCTTGGAAACACATTGACCTTAGACACAAATCTCTCTCTCAGCACGATGGTGTGTAACCTTTCAAATTTAATAGAAGGGAGTAACAAGCTTTGAAGGAAATATTCACTGAGGAAAAATTTCTCCATTTCATAATGAAACACTATATTCTACGAGAGCACCTTTACTCATCCATGAAAGCTTAGCTGAAGTTCTCATGTTTGAAAAAGGCAAGGGAGGGGAATGGTTGAGGGAAAGAACGTGACAAAAAGAGATGACAAGGAGTGTCTATAAGACACAGAGGAAGAGCAACAAAATATAGATCAAAAGAGTTAATACATTCATTGAAAACAATCTTTAATAAATTTGAAATATTCACTTTGTAAGATATGTCATTGTCACAATCATTGAAATAAATTCAAATTGACATGTCTTCAAATCTTTCAATTAAAATACGTTACTTTCAAAATTTGTCAAAATATTTATGTGCACATATATAAAATTATCTTCTTTTTATATTTTATTTTAAATAACTTTCAAGACTAATATATTATTATTATATTGTAGTTCAAATCTATTATGTTATACAATATATATAATGTATATTATATATATAATATACACTATATTATATATCTAACACTACATATAGATTATATACTATGTAGTATATAATATAAGTGTTGTATATCTAGAATATATACTATATAACATGTATAGTATATATAGCATTGTATAGCTAGAATATGTATAGTATTATGTATATATAATATAAAGTAAAGTATTATATATACTAAGTATATTGTATATATTATGTATACTATAAATATCATATACATCATATTATATATATTAGGTATATTATATAAACATAATACTATACATACTATATGCATAATATATATTATATTATATATATTGTACTATATTATATTATATATATTATAATATATACTATATAAACATAATACTATACATAGTATATATACTATATTATATAATATATACTATATATATCATATACATCGTATTATATATACTATATAAACATAATACTCTACATACTATATACTATAGTATGTATATACTACTTTATATAATATATATTATACTTTTAACCATATATAATATATATAGTATATTAATTATACATGTTATATTATATACTATACCTTATATATTACATTATATATACGATACTATATATCATTATAATATATATACTATGTATACTATATATATCATATACATTATTTATATATATTATACTATACATTATAATACATATACTATAGATACTGTATATATCATATACATTATATTATATATATTGTATATTGTTATATTATATATATTAGTTATCGTTATATTATATATATTATTTATCATTATATTATGTATAATATATATTTTATGTTGTATCATTTATCTTATATATAATGTAATAGTTTGATTTTAATGAGGTAAACATTAAAACTTTGGCCGTTTATAGTGTGAAAAAAGATAGCCAGGGTTTCTACAACTTGTGAAGAGATGGAGAAGAGTCTTGTTTGAGGAGAACTCAGAATCTTGACTCAGAGGTATGTTAGACGTTTTCTTCTCTCTCTCTCTCTCTCTTTCAAGTCTCTCTGTTCTTCCGTCCCCCTTTTTTTCCACATTTTGCAGACTCAGACAATCTTTGAATGGCGTTTTGCTGGATTATTTTGAGAAATACATAGATTTAGCTTGGTATATAGTATATTATAGTTTACTATTGTATATAGTATATAATATAGAATACTACATAATATAAGTATATAATCTAGTGTATTATAATATCGTACATAATATATATAATATATTATATATAGTCTAGTATATGATATTAAATATATGCATACCACATAGCATAGCTATATACTACTTATTACATAGTATGAATAATATAGTACTATTGTATATACTATAACTATAGTACTATAAATTAAAACATAACTAAATGGAAAATATTACCTAATATAACTATATATTATATGCATACTACACATTATGTATAGTGTAGTACATTATAAATTGTGGTATTCCTAAATGCAAGAACTAGTAAATGGAGCTACCATGATAGTACTAAATTGTAAGCTATACTATATGTAAATATAGATAGGCACAAGATTAGAACTAATTATCGATTTTTGATGTGTAAATAGATGGCACCTAAGAGGGATAGCAAGAGAAAAAAACCTCCAATCTCACCTTTGTCCAACCGTTGAGTGAGCATGAAGTTAAGGTCCGGTTGTATCTCAAATAGAATGATCGATCAAGAGGGATTATCATGAGTCCGATTGTTGGACACTCCTCCCAAAAAGTGTGTGTTCATTGATGATGAGGTTGAAGTTGATGAAGATTCCAACAACATCGAGGATGACACGGAGCTCACAGGTAAATTTTGAATTATGCAACCATACTTTGAATTTTTCATGTTTAGCACTAAATGGTGTTTTGATTTTTGTATAGTATTTGAAAATTTGTATCTATTATATTTTATAAGACTTGCCAAAAAAGTGAGCTTTAATTGTCAACCATGATTATGTGTTTTACAATCTTTATCATGAGGTATATGGTTTTCTTGGCCAAAAGTTGTTTGATGAAATTCCTTATAGAAAAAGCTCAATTCCCATGTGGGAGCCTATGATAAGGTGGAAAATTATTTTTGTGATTGAATAGCATTGCTAAATATTGATGAAGAAAGTGTGTATAATTTATGTTTTGGTTTATCCTTAAATCTCAAGTGAGAGCCCATCAAAGGGTGGTTAGATTTTTTTGAAAAAGTGGTCTTTGAACAAAGGAGACTCTAGAATTTTTTCTATAAATCACAAATACATCATTCTAGCTAACTCTAGTTGCATGTGGTTTTTTATTGTCGATGCTTGAGATTTTTACCGAGTGCAAAGACCAATGTGCAAGTTGAGGATCTTCCTCGGGGGGTTCACTATGTGTAAAACTACCATATCACGTGCGTTCAAGACATGTTTGTAAAGCCCCTTATCTGTGAATTTTGTTAGGAATATAATGTACCCTTTTCTTTTACAATCTGTAAGCTTTTTTCATGTTTGAAAAAATAATGCCCTTCTGTATATATATTTCTCACTACAAGAGGCTATTCATATTAGCGACGCTCACACAGCGACGCTCAAAAAAAAATTTCCCGACGTCGCTATGAGCGTCGCAAATTTACAAAGAAATTTGCGACGCTCATAGCGACGCCGGCTGGGGTAAAAAAATAAGCGAGCGCGCCCAAAAACTCAGATCTCAGATCTGAGTTTTTCGACGCCCTCAAGCAAGGAGCAGGTAACGCTCTCCCTCACTCTCTCTCTCTCTCTCTCTCTCTCTCTCTCTCTCTCTCTCTTTTTCTTCTCCACACACACACACACACACACACACACACACACACACACGAGGAGAGGAAGGAGAGCCAGGTATGCTCCTTCCCTCTCCTCATTCTCATGTTCCCTTCCCCTCTTTCTCTCTCCCTCTCTCTCTCTCTCTCTCTCTCACACACACACACATAGTGTTTTTGAGAGAGAGAGAGAGAGAGAGAGAGAGAGAGAGAGAGTACAAACAAAAACAAAAACGCACACACACATACATAAACAAAGAATGCACACACACATTGAGAGAGAAAAAGAGAGAGAGAGCATGCATAAACAAAAAACGCACGCATTGAGAGAGGAAAAGAGAGAGAAAACATGCATAAACAAAAAACGCACACATTGAGAGAGGAAAAGAGAGAGAAAACATGCATACGATCCAAAAAAACGCACACACATTGAGAGAGAAAGAGAGAGAAACTAATTTAACGTCGTAGGAAACTAATTAAAATTAAAAGACCTAAAGATCTAGCCGACGAGGAGTTGAACTCAAGACCTATTATTCAAGAGGGAAATGGCATAATCAATCTATCATACTTGGCATGGGTGATAGAAAGGTTATACCATTTATCTCTTTTTATTGGCACACACATCCACACACGCGCACACACACAAGAAGAAGAGAGTTATAACGTCGTAGGAAACTATCTTAAAAGACGTTAAAGATTAGGTTATATGTAGACTTACATTAAATTAGATTTAGGTTTATTTTTAACTAGATTTACATTTATTTAAGCTAGATTTAGATTTACGTTATATTAGATTAGATTTAGGTCTCCATAGACTGCGATGCCTGCATGAAGCGGGTGAAGAAAGACCTCAATGGAATATAGGGTATTGCTGCCTTCACTCATGGTGGGCTCTGTCGATCCAAAAGTACTGGTGAAATGTCTTCAGAAGATAGGGAAGAAGGTGGATCTTCAGGGCGGCAAGAGTCATTACATCCCCGACACAATGACCATCTAGACAACCTCTAGTCATTAGACTTACGTTAAATTAGATTTAGCTTTATTTTTAGTTAGATTTACGTTTATTTAGATTTACGCTTATTTACGTTAGATCGAGTCCACGCAAGAATTACTTACGGTTTAGGGTTTAGAGTTAGACGAACTGTGAAAAGATGTTAAGATGTTGTGAAGTGCTACAGCTAGAGAAGAGGCAAAGGGGTTTTGTCACTACATGCAGTATCATGTAGACGTGGGTGTGTAGATTTCTTGTACCCACAAATATAGGTATTGACCAATAAAGACGAGATTATAACCCGGTGGTTCTGATCTCGGTGCACCTCTAGACCGAGGTGTGCGGGGATTGGACATGACTAGAGAATGTGAGGTAAAGAGAGAGAGAGAGAGAGAGAGAGAGAGAGAGAGAGAGAGAGAGAGAGATAAGACGAAGAATGCCAATAGAATATTAAATTTGTTGTCCAGGTTATAAGTTTTTTATCCTCATTATGAGTAGCGACGAGGATGTGGGACCGTCCAACCGAAACACCTATCTCTCAACGAGGGTCTTATGTCCTTGTAATCAATGCAAGCATGCTGTGCGACGGACAAGACGTGTTTCTTTGCAGCACGTTCACGAATTTGGCGAGTTCGATCCATCTATTATAGATCGAGTTGTTGCCAATTATAACTCGTCGGACTCTGACGCTGGCCAACAAGCAGCAATCTTGCAACCCAATAAACGTGTTCGCAGGCGCATTGGTCAAGCAGCATATGTGAGGCCACAAGATGTAGCCTCTGACAGCTCGGGGGATGATCATGCAGAGCACATTCCCAACGAGGCAATGTTTGAGCCCGAGATTGATGAAATGATCGAGACGATCATGGATTCAGAAAGGCTTATCTATGATGATATGAAAAGTGAAGCCGATACGCCATTGTATAATGGAGCACGTATGTCTAGATTGAAAGCACTCCTGGTTCTTCTCAACATGCAGGCAAAGTTTGGATGGAGTGACACTAGCGTCACAGCGCTTTTCAGGTGATCTATTACAATTAGTTTACTTTAATAGAACTCTAAATGTATAATGATCTGATAGATTTTTACACGACTGTATCATATTTTTATGTTGTGTAGATTGCTGAAAGAGCACATACTACCAACTGACAATGTGATGCCAGATTCGCGAGATGAAGCAAGAAAGATTTTGCGAAACTTGGGGATGGATTAC
Source organism: Adiantum capillus-veneris (assembly GCF_014529385.1). NCBI lineage: Eukaryota > Viridiplantae > Streptophyta > Polypodiopsida > Polypodiales > Pteridaceae > Adiantum > Adiantum capillus-veneris. Next base: position 47,279,599 of record NC_140953.1, read on the forward strand.
AATTCTATCCACGCTTGTCCTAATGACTGCATTCTTTTCAGAGGGGAATACATATACATGGAGAAGTGTCCGAAATGTGATTCCGAAAGATATCGAGTAGATCTCCACGGGACAAAAATTCCACAAAAGGTTTTGCGACATTTCCCTCTGCTTCCTCGCATCAAGCATTTCTTCGAATGTAAGTCCATGGCCGCCCTAGCATCATGGCATGAGGAGAATAAATCTTCGGATGGTGTGCTACAAATTCCTGCAGATTGCGTAGCGTGGAAACATATAGATGGAACATGGTCGGATTTTGCCAGGGAAGCTCAAAATTTGCGCTTAGGCCTGGCTATGGATGGCGTAAATCCATTTGGTCAAAGATCAACATCTTACAATGTATGGCCCGTTGTCATCGTCAACTACAACATTCCCCCGTGGTTGACTACGAAGAAGGGGCACCTATGGCTAAGCTTGATTGTGCCAGGGCGATATAAAGTGGGGAATATGGATGTGTATATTCGTCCACTATTGGAAGAGCTACAACAATTGTGGATTGGCATAGAGGTGGTGGATATGAGCCGACACACAGGACGATGGAATGCTTTGATCAGAGGCATTCTAATGTGGACCATGCATGACTATCCCGGGCTAACAGAATGCTCAGGTGATCTATTGACACTCCTCACTCAGACACTGTAAATCTTGTTTTTTCCCATAGTTGATCTATTATCATGTGTATACATGCAGGGCTTCAAACAAGCGGATACAGAGCATGTGTCACAAGTGGACCTAGACTGAATGCACGTAGGGCACCCTCACTGAAGAAGCAAATCTACGAAGGTCATCAAGCGTATCTTCCAGAGAATCATGTGTTACGCGATGGCTTTTTGGGAAGAGAGCCACCAAGGATGTCTGCACAAGCATGGTTAGAGCAGAAGGAGATGTGCGATGGCGGATTGCCTCCAGGGATGAAGAGACTATCTCTATGGTACGAGTTACCATATTGGCCCCGACTCGTGATCAATCACTTGCTCGATCCAATGCACATATTCAAGAATGTGGGTAATCTACTATGGGACCGTTTGACCGGCAAGAAAGATAGTTTGGGAGCCAGAGTTGACCTTAGAAATGTGGATCGTATGGAGCAATATTGGCCGCAAACAGCGTCTGATGGATCGATAAAACTCCCTAAAGCACCATGGATTTTCACAGGAGCCCAAGAACGCAAAGTAAAAGAGACCATTCAATCTTTGCGGACCCCCACTGGCGTAATGCACTCGCTCCGAACGTGTTTTACTAAAGAAGGAAAGCTTACCGGTTTGAAGTCACACGATTGGCATAAAATGTGTCAGGTACGTTCATAGTGGACTTTAATATCATTGCATAAAATGTGGACTTTAATATCATTGCTGCACATACTTTACAGTTTATTTTACCGGTTGCCATTGAGGGATGTTTGTCTCTCGACATCCGTAACACAATCTACAAACTTGCAAAGCTGGTGCAATGGATCTCACAAAAGGAGATCAACGTAGACTCCATACCATTCGCCAAACTAAATGCTGCGGAGCTTGTGTTCATGTTTGAGAAACATTTTCCTACTACAATGCTAACCATTCAGGTGCATCTTCTTGTTCACATAGTTGATGAGGTGGAAATAGCTGGCACAGTTCATTCCAGATGGATGTTCTTCTTAGAGCGTTTCATGAAAACGCTTAAGGGATATGTGCATCAAAAGGCACGTCCGGAGGGTAGCATGGCAAAAGGTGTATCAGAGTCCCTAGTGTACATTGGAGAGTGGCTAGACGGATTTGATAAATCCCGGGACACGCTATGGCGAACCATAGATGATGAGCGCATATCTGGGATTGTCATGTGCAATCTCGGTGTTGAGAAGAAGATGACGGAAGATCTAGAGGCTAAAATCAACCGATTTTGCATGCTTCACAATCCAGTGATGCAAAAGTGGATTTCACAATATGAGGATGCAAAGCAAGAGCGACAAAGGGCACGAATCGAGTGGAGACGGGGAAGACGACCACCGATGCTTTATCCAGCGGTTCTGGAGATCCTACCAACCTTCATGAGCTTAAGATGGTTGCACAACCAACTGAAAAGCGCACAACAATGCGGTGACGAAGTGACTGAAGAAGAGTGGGAGTACTCTCGGGGTTGCGCGACCAAGGTAAGTTTGCAATGTACAACTAGCAAGTGACTTTATTTATAAACGTTTGAACGGCCACTCATAATCTTTGTTCGTTGTAGTATAAGTCATACACAGCAGCATGGTGTAAAGGTCGACATTTTAGGGTGGAACGAATCGACAAAAAGCGTTTTACTCAAGATTGTGGAATCATGGCAAAATTTGAACAGTCTAGTCGACGACGTTCCTCTGATGCAGATCCTGTGGTGGCGGAACTCACTTACTTCGGCACGCTGCAAGAGATTTTGAGGATCGATTACAGAGGATTTTTTGTCGACTTGTTCGACGTGCAATGGTTCAAGATAATCATGGAGGGTCGCAACGCTACTGTGCGTAGAGGAGAGTCTGGTTTTCTTGAGGTGGATTCCACTAAGAAATGGACTGACCTAAGAGACACTTTCGTACTACCCGAGCATTGTGAACAAGTAAGTATGTAAATAGTTAGCATCCCCCTTGTACAAGTTATGTGCTTGAAAGCTCTCATGTAAGTTATGTGGCTCTGGCAGGTAATATTTCATCCTACAAAGTCTACATCAAACTGGTGGTACGTCATAGAGGTAGCCCCTCGTAGTGCAAGGACGTATGAAGGCTACCATGTGCCAATCACAACGACATCAATGGAGGAGATCAGAGAAGATGCTCAATCAGAAGCCGCTACGGTGGTGCCAGACGAGCATCAAGATGCTACTACTCTATATGGGGTGCATGCAGAGGAGCTACAAAATGAAACAGAGGATATGTGTTTAAACGGAGAGCTCTATATAGATATAGGAAGTTATGCTGAGTTATGCGAGGATGAGAGAGAGATCTCTTAAAGCCACAAATATTGTATTTGAACAATTTTTCTCCGTGTTGTAAAAGCTCTGGCTCTCTAAGTACCTTCCATGGTGTATAACACTCTTTTCTACTCGCGCTCACATCTTTTGATTGAAAATTCTGAGTTTTCGACTTGCCTCTTCTATCACTCAATTCATTGCGTCATTGTATTTATATGCGTCATTACGTCATTGTATTTAATGGTCTTTGCGTCATTGTCTACTCTATTCATTCAATATTAAGTTTAAATATTCGTGTGTTTAATGCAGGTATGGATGATGAGGAGTTTCTTTCTTCTTTGTCACCGCAGCAGAGACAGTGGTACGTGGAGCGTCATCGCTCTGGCGCATCATCGCGCGTTCCTACTCCATCCGCATCTCCCTCTCTTTCGGAGCATTCGGCGCGCTCCGAAGCTTCGGCGTCGACGAGACGAGCTTCACACTCGTCTAGACACCGGCGCTCTAGTGGTGGCGGTGGCGGTGGCGGTGGCGGTTGTTGTGGGGATTCCGCCACCGATGCCTCCACACCGCCTCGTGTTTGACGAGGCTCTTTACCCTCCCCTTCTTTGCCCGCCCCCACACCAGCCACAGCATCGCCATCTACGCCAGGTTTTGCACGGCTGACTGTTCCTAGAAGCTACACACCTCTACCTACTCCGCCAGGAGCCACCCCACTCGACACTCCTCGCTTCGGGGCCCAGACGCCGGTGGAGACACCTGACGTCCGTACCCCCATCGACACGCCGCTAGAGACCCCTGCCGGGACACCCAGGTTCACGCGTCACCGGCCAGAGGGCTTGCCTTACTCCGTCGACATCAGCGGCGGCATCATCATGGATGATGACGGCAAGAAGGTGATCTCGCGCATGCGTGGTCTTTGCTCTCAGCTGTTAAGACACTACATACTAAACAAATGGAGTGAAGTACCAAGTGATTTAAAAAACAGAGTCATCAGCATACTTCATGATGAGTTTCCTGTTCCAACACGGGATCAGCGCTTCAATGAAGACCTGATGAAGATTCGAATGCGCGAATACTGCAAACACAAGCGTTCCGAAGTGCAAAAAGCAATCAAGAATGGGTGGAACAGGCCAGATTGGCTGGCCAAAGAAGATTGGAAGAATGCGAAGAAAGTAGCGCGCGAGAATCCCGACAAGTGGAAGCAACAAAAGGATGCAGCCAGAGCGCGAGTAGAGGCAGGGAGCTCGCACCACTTGGGGAGCGGTGGATGGGCATCATTTGAGGCCGATTTTGTAAGTGTTTTCACATTGCTCTTTATGTTCGATAGTTTAGGGTTTATGAGTTTTTTAGTTCTAACATAATGAAATCTTTGTATGTTTTGACAGTGGTCGATGACAGGACGTGATCCCACACCGTACGAGCGTGAGTACGCAGGCAGGAAGGGCTTAAACGCCCTAATGGACATTCTCAGTTCTCGCGGCGGCATGGTTAGTATTAGGGTTTACTCTTTTTTATTTTTTGTATTGTTTTATAAATGTCGTTATATGTTTATACTTACTGAAAGCTGTCTTATTGTCTTTTTTTGCAGAATCCGACAGATACGCCGCTTGGACGCGATGAGACGTCTGACTAGACGACGTTAGTTTAGCCGTAGCTAGATAGCATTAGTTTAGGGTTTCTCATAGCTTATGTATCATGAGACGGATTTTATACGTCTTTTTGAACCATGTATATTATTACATTTGTCACCGCAGTTCCTTTTGCCAATCAATTCTTTATGCCTATGATGTTGTACAATTGTCATTATTACATTTGCCAATCAATTCATTTTGCCTATGATGTGTACAATTGTCAATTTTGCAAACAATGCATCTTGTGGGTGACTATTTTGGGTCTATTATCTACCCTTGCACTTTTTTTTAAAAGTGAATCAAGTACAATATGGTTGATGGGTGGCAGGGCATTCAATGCCCTGCCACCAAAAAAAAATTCTCTCGGGCATGGCTATAAGCGTCGCTATTTATGGCTCTGTAGCGTCGCTATGAGCGTCGCTATAGTCTTCTGTGTAAACGTCGCTATATGCGTTGCTATGGGCGTCGCTATGAGCGTCGCTATATAGCGACGCATATAGCGACGCTCGTAGCAACGGTTTTAGCGACGCCGGGGGTTATAAAAACCCAGTGTATTTCCATCGCTAACAGCGTCACAAGAGCACACAACCTCTTGTAGTGTCTGTAAGTTTCAAGAACTTTAAATACCCCTCTATTGAACTCACATGATAGGTTACATTTTTATTAGGTGACCTCCCCGAGGGATCTTCATACTAATGAAGAAGATAGTAATGGAAGTGATCAAGAAGGGGAAGATGATGGAGAGGAGAATAAGCATTCAAAACACTTAGGCAAGCAAATTTTGCTTGGCCTAATGAAGGATGTTCTAAGTCGGTTTTATGTTAAGAAGAGAATCTTGTCAACTCCTATTCCTCTATGTCGACTAATGGTGTGTGAAGCCATTAGGTTTTCTAGAGACGATATAGAATGGCTCATTTCCTCATTTGTTGGATATTTGGAAACAATGGGTCACTTTCTTGTGTCGGTTGGGGATGCTAAAGGAGACACCATACCAGTCACCGCAGCTAACATGGAGGAATGGGAAACACTTTGGCGGGAAAGAAATGTTGAGTGTGAGAGAGGGCTTGGGAAAGAGTGGCAAGAGCTTAAAGGGAAAAAGTTTCTTGTTTGAGATGGAAAGCATAGGTTGAAAACATGGTGGAAGAGAATCAAAGACAGTAAGATCTTTATTAAAAAAAACATACAATGCTTTGTTTTTTCAAATTATGATTATTTTTGTTTTATGATAGAGTACTCCGACAATGCTCAATACTATGTTAGTGTTCGTTGTCAATTACTTGAGTTGATCAAAGCCAAAGAAGCGGAGTTGTTACTTGTACTTGGCATGTACAATGTGTAAGTTTACTAGTCACTTAACCGACTAACATGTCTTGCAACAATGCCTGTGTCCATCTCTTTGATTCTTTTTGTTTACAGCATATCTAGGGTACACGCCATGCCAAACATCACTCATGAAGTCTATATGTTTCAAAAATTTGGCATGGAAAATAAAGAATCAATTCTTGACAGATTGTCACTCGAGATGCGAGAATGGGCCAGAGTGGAGATGATTCTAGAGGCAAGGTATTACCATGGTGCTGCACCATGGTACAACACGCCATGTGGAATCATCTCTCACCTAGTGTGGAAGAAGTGATACCTACACTACATGTTCTTAGATTAGTGTATATATGTCAATGTCATGGTTTCAGTAAGGTTTTGTGTTTTAGGATGATTTTAGTGCATTTATGGCAAAGCAGAACTTGATGCACTTGGTCTAAATGATGTTGAGAGGAAGAAGTGGCTAGACAAGACCACTAAAGTGGAGGAGGAGAGATTGAAGGATAGGGGATACAAGTACCTATCAATTGAAAATCCTCTCAATGGTGACGAGCTCTTCAGAATTTTTTTTATCATTAAATGGGATGAACCTGACATGCTTAAGATTACTAGAGATAAGCTCCATTGTTTGATAAGCTCGAAGATCACTTTAGAGAGGTAATCATGCACTTTCTTTCTTTCTTGATAATAATCTACTTTCTACTTCATGCTTCTATATTATTGTTTTATATGATTGATGTACTTTATTGTAGAAAGAAGATAATTTTACATCTAATGAGTCTCATTAAGTGTATAAAGATCCACAATACCCTCATTTTGAAGACTATAAAGTTTTTTGGACTTACATGAAGAAAGAAATTTATTGGGCTCACTTGCATGGGGAAGCTATACTTATTATTGAGAGGTTGCAAGTAGAAGGTTGATCAATTCTACAAGATTAGCATGAAGAATCACATTTTGCTGGTGTGTATTTAAGAATTGCACTTGATTGATTTAGATGTGTTTGAGTTTACACAAGAGCAACTTGATATGGTTTTTGTTTGTCATTGTGTATGTAGGCTTTTCTTTATCTGATGGATGCATCCTCTAGAAGAAACTATGGAACTAAAAGAGGCAAAGGGGTTTTTCCCACTACATGCATTGCCATGTACACCTGGGAGTGCACGTATGTGTCTACCTATATAGGATTTGACCAATAAAGATGAGATTTTGACCCGGTGGTCCTGATCTCCGTACACCTCTGGACCGAGGTGTACGGAGATTGGGCAAGACTAGAGAATGCGAGGTAGTTTACATTGTGAGGAGTATATATATTAAAACAACATTCATAATCATTGTAGATGGCAACGTCATCAACTAACATGGAGGAAAAGATTGCATGCTCGTGCACGCTCTGCAAATATCAAATCTTGTGCAAGATAGGATATGCAATGAGCATGTGCACAAGTACGGAGAGTTTGCTAGAGAGTTTGCTACAGAAACTGTACAGAAACTGTACGGAACGGGCATTGATTTTCGCAACATAGCACCTACATCTGAGAGAGAGAGAGAGAGAAAGGATTATGCGTGAAGGTCCGACCAATATAGAGCCAAGGATGGAAGCAGAAAAGGGCTTACAGGCAGAAGACAACGGCATGGAGGAGATGTTGGATGCCTTCTTCCAGACAAGCGAGGAGAACGCTAACGAAGCAGCACCAGAAGCAGTGTATCTATCTCTTGAAGACATGTTGAGGAAGTTGGCACGTCAACCAATCTATGAAGGCGCCAAAATATATGTGCTTCGTACTTGTCTGGCGTTTTTGAATCTTCAGCCAGTGTACGGGTGGTCAAATGCAATCGTCACTGCTTTGTTTAGGTACGCAATTTACAAAAGATATTTTTCAATTGCAACGGTGACATTATTGGAGAGCTTTTTAATTTAATGTGGCTTGAACAGGTTGTTGCAGGAGCAACTTCTCCCGGCTGGCAATGACATGCCCCCCTCCAGGCCAGACGCAAAGCAACTATTGACCTCAGTTGGCTTGAACTACAACAAGATTCATGCATGTCCAAATGATTGCATTCTTTTTCGCAATGAATTTGCAGATTGTCTGTCGTGTCCTAAGTGCGGAGCAATGCGCTACAAACAAGATGCAGTTGACGAGACAGTGCCAACTAAAGTGTTGCGGCATTTCCCTATTATTCCTAGGATAAAAAGCGTGTTTCGTTGTGGTTCCATTGTAAAGTTGATGCGGTGGCATTCTACGAATAGATCCACTGACACAACATTTAGGGTGCCCCCGCTGATTCAAAGGCTTAGAGGCACATTGAAGATACCTGGCCACATTTTAAGAGTGAACCACGCAATTTGCATTTGGGCATAACAATGGATGGAGTCAATCCATTTGGATTGAGAAGCTCGTCATGGAGCACTTGGCCTATGTGCCTTATCAATTACAACCTCCCGCCGTGGTTTGCCATCAAGAAGGGTCATTTGATATTAAGCTTGATTGTACCTGGTAAGTTCAAGGCAAAAGAATGGATGTTTATCTAGCTCCACTAGTTGACGAGCTCCAGGAGTTATAGCATGGGATCGACATAGCAGATGCGGTTGAACCAGTAGGACAACAGCATGCAAGGATCCATGGACTTCTTATGTGGACTATGCATGATTGGCCAGGATACAGAGAAGCTTCTGGTAATGGTTCTTGATTTACAAAATTCTCGCTATTTGCAAGAACTTTGCCTTGGCCTGATTCATGCTATTCGCAAGCACTGTGGAGCGATGAGGAGGATGCAAGACTGGTGGGAGAGGAGCTGCAAGGGCAAGGGGTGCCGAAGAAAATGAACGACGCCATGCGCAAAAAGATCATGAAGTTCTGTATACTAAATTCAGCACCGATGCAAAAATGGCTTGAAAGGTACGAAGAAGAGAAAGAGAGTCGCAATAGGGAGCGACACGATTTCAGGCGAAGCCGAACGACTAGAGGCTTACCCTTGCCAGCAGACTATCTCGCTCCTCTACCTGAATTCCCTAAAATGGCATGGTTGGACAAGACAGTGAGAGCAGCTCGACAGATCGGAGAACCCATATCTCTAGAAGAGGAAGAGCTAGCTATTGGATGTGATTGGAAGTATCATACATACATGGCACTGTGGTCGCATGGAAAGCATTTCAAAACACAGCAAATTGATAGCAGAAGAAACACGTTTGACAGTGGGGTAATGGTTAGTTTCATGCAAAAGAGGAGGGCCAATGCCAGAGACACAAATGAGAGCACTAGCAACCTGGATTACTGTGGTCTGGTGTCAGATATTCTGAAAGTCAGCTTCAGGCGTTTTGAGATGTTTTTGTTGGATGTGAAGTGGTTCAAGGTGATTACTTTTGGTCGCAATGCAACGGTACGCAGAGATGGAAACAAGCTTGTGCAAATAGATTCTACAAAGGTTTGGACAGATGCGAGCGACACATTTGCTCTCCCCGAACATTGCGAGCAAGTGGTCTTTTTACCGGACCCTCGAGAGCGACAATGGTGGTTTGTGGTTCAAGTTTCTCCAAGAAATAAACAAGTATTTGAAGGGCAAGAGCTCCTGGAGGAAAGTTGGTCAGACGACGTCCATACTATTATGACATTAGATGAGATGGACGAAGGTATGGCAGAGGAAGCTGACGGATATACGAGGGATGATGCAAACGAAGAAGAATTGACACTTGTAGATGAAGATGCAATGGATGAAGACAATCCGCCAGAACGAGTTGGGGTAGAGTTATGTCTGTAATTAGAGATAGACAATGATACGGTGCAAGATCTTATCGCGATGCCTCACTCGTCGAAGCTTAGGCCTGTAAGTGTTTGTCTGAAGACGTTGATTTAAAATTAAGCTTAAAGTTAATTTAAACAAAGGTGTTCTGACGCTTTATTTTACTTTCTTTATGCAGGACTTTAGTATGGCAGACCAGTTTCCAGATCCCGCTTCTATGAGTGCAGATGCATTTATTTGCTTCGTCACATGAATGACGCCGAGTCAGATGTCAGAGGCTTCTCAGTACTGGGTAGCCAGAGGCATGGGTACTACGCTTCCGAGCTTCACACCCGAGGGTCCGACGCCTATGGGGGGGACACCTATGGGGGGGACGCCTATGGGGGGGGGGGGGGGGGGGGGGGGGACACCTACGGGTACGACGCCTGCGAGGTCTCCCATCATGGCTGCTTCGACACCTAGGGATGCGGCAGAGGTGGGTACATCCTCATCTCCGTAGCACAAGCGCAATCGCCGATCTCGGCGATTGTCAGGTGGAGGTGGTGGTTGCTATGGAGGAGGGTCCAAAGATGCTTCGACCCCTCCTCGCTCACGACCCCCACCTACCCAGACACACCTCTCAACACACCTCTTGGCACACCTTGGGGGACATACGATCCTAGTGCCTCCAAGCTCTATACTGTACGGACAGATGGTTCTGTTGACATGGATAGAGTCGGGACTGAGATGAGACAGCGGATTTGCCAACTCGCGGAGCTGCAGTTTTTGACCAGCATTCTGACGCCTTGGCCTGACCAGGATGAGGACAAAGTCACTTATATAGTGGAGACCATCATGAGAGAGTATCAGTCTGCTCCGGTTTCAAAGGCTGTTCCGAGGAGGTGGATCAAGGGTGTTTCACGGGACACTGTGAAACATCGACGAGATGCAGCTCGGCAGGCTTTCAAGACCGACTGGCCAAAGCCTTCGGTCATCCCACACGAGACGTGGCAGCAAATCAAGGAGGATGAGCGGACAACGGACACGTGGTTTAGATAGCAGTGTCAGGCCGCGCAGATACAACAGATGACCAGGGGGACATCTCATCTTGGCAGCGGAGGCTTCGACACCTTTCTCTATGAGTTTGTGAGTTTCTAATCCAATCCTAGCTATGGAGTTTTTTAAAACGTGATGAATCATGTATTCTTATTACTTTGATTTTTGTATAAACGCAGAATCTTGCGATGCATCGAGCCCCGCCACACCAAGAGGAGACAGATGGATATCGCACAGGTATCTATGAAGTATTGAATGAACTTGATGCTTCAAGAGTGCCTGTAGACTGGGAGGCCTTAGAGTCTCGATGATCGCTTGAGGTGAGACCTTAATATGTGTGAGTTGATTTAATTAAATAAGTATATGTGAAGTAATATCAATACTAATTTTGTGACTTGTCTTATGTGCAGGTTGTGATGCCTAGTCATCAGTGGATTTCATATATATGCTTTGTGAGACACAGACACGCTTCTGTGTCTCTTTTTTGTATAGACATATATGGTTATTGTCATTGTCATTGTATAGACATGGTTATTTCTCCTATTCTTGTATAGACATGGTTATGGTTCTTGTTTTGTTTATGGTTATGTTTAAATTTCTCGTTATGCTTATGGTTATTGTTTTGTTTATGTTTATGGCTATCTGCATTATGGTTTTGATCAAAGTGGTTATGGCTAGTTATGGTTTTAATTTGGTTATGGTTTTGCACAAATTAAGTTCGTTATGGTTATGGTTTTAAGTTGGTACGGTTATGGTTTTGCACAAAGTTCATTTCATTTCTTTCATTGTCCTTAAATCTCATGTGAGATCCTACATGGATAGCATGTAGGAGGCGTATACATGATATGGTTTTTTTTGAAGAGTTTATGTAAAAACGAAGGGAACTCTGCCGAAATTTCTGTGGGAGCACGATTGATTTTGGTACTGCTCGCTTTCTTGGGCAGAGGACAGGCAGTCTACCTGTGGCTGTGTCCATCTTTTCACTGGGCACAGGCCAGGCTGCCTGTCCTCTGCCCAAGAAAAAAAAATTATGTTATGGTCGTCGCTATATGCGTCGCTAAGCACGTCGAAATATGCATTGATAATATTACCTTTCGACATGTATATCGACGCATATAGCGACGTTTTTATAGGGATGCGTATATCCACAATTTTTTCTGTTGGGGTATTAAGCCCAATGTGGTCGCCCAGGTAAGTGGGCGGGCCACCAGGTATGTACACATATTCTTTTGTAAAAACCTAGTAAGAACTCACTATGCTCTACACATTACAGTAGAGCGAGTTCACCATATCGTCGTGCTCTTCTTCTCGCACTCTCTCTCGCATCGCACTTCCGCTCGTACTCCTTCAACTGGTATCAGAGCTCAGATCGAGGCTCGGGGCAGCACTGCAGGAGGCTAGAGTCACCAACTCAGATTGGATTGAAATTCGACAGACGAAGACATGGCCCCAAATCTCGTGGGAAACCCCGAAGGCCTTGGTGTCGTAAGAATTTCATTCTGAGGTCATCTCGGTTACCGTTCGGCTTTGACAAAGTTCTGCACAAGCCATTTTCGACTACATGGTCTCAGCGGGTGCAGATCCGACTCTGTAAATTTGGGGTTTTCGGCTTACGACTGCAGGTGCTGAGGATATCGGAACTCCCAGAGTGCTGATTTGTGGCTGTCTACACATCAAAGGACGGCTCACAGTTCTTGGAGGCGTGTCACATACGACACGGGCGCATCTACACACAGATTGTAGGCGACATCCACTAGTTCATCAGGTAGCTTGTTTTTGCTGCCTGATATTCCAGATTTCATCTTGACATTGCAGGTACTTCCACATGGGATGTATTTTCAAAGATGATGTATGTCTGTTGAGGGTTTGTTGGCTGTGAGTCACGCAGCAAACAACCGCCACAACAGTTACAGCATACAGTGGGAAATTTGTGGATGTATGACTTTGTGGGAAGTCTATGTATTGTCAGATTTATTGCAGCCTTTGTTGAGGGTAGAGTGAGGTTTTATTGAGCTGGGGGATTCTCGAATGTTGAGATCCTTTCGATGATATAGGTCTTGAAGCGATCCCTCGAGCACCCTTAGATAGGCAGCTAGGATGTATTGATTGTGAGTTAGACAGTTGGGATTGCATCTTTGCTTTACTGCCGTTGAGGCATTGTCGCAGTCTATGCTTACAAGACAGTGACAGGACAGTCAGAGACAGTACAGGTGCAGGACAGGTTTACCCGCAGCTTACAGTGTCAGAGAGACAGTGTTTTTTGACTTGTTTTTTCGTATGTTTTGAGTACACCATAGCCATTTTACAAAGGAGACTCTGCCGAAATTTATGCAGAATCTGAAGCTTTCTTGGTTCATTTGACAGGTTGATATTGGTTCAGAGGTCAGTTTACAGGGGAAACTCTGCCGAATTTTTCCCAGGAAAGTAAACCACTGTGAAGCGTAGCTATGGCTGGATCACAGGACACTGCTCTTTACAATTTCAAGAAGCTGGATGGAACCAATTTCCCATTGTGGAAGAAGCAGATTTGGCACGTGTTGGTACAAAAGAAGCAGATAAAACCTATAAATCTCAAGGGGATAAAACCAGAAGATATGGACGAAGATGAATGGAGCGAAATGGATGAATTGTCACTTTCTACCATTATGCTGACTTTGGCAAAAAGCGTTTACTTCAATGTAGCAGACGAGATGTCGGCTTATCAAGCATGGTTAAAGCTGAGTGATCTTTATGAGAAGCAGAGTGCAGCTTCACAGGTATACTGGCTTAAGAAGCTTGTTGACTTGAAGATGAAAGAAGGGACACCTATGTCCAATCATCAACACAATCTATAGTCAGTTGTCCGCTCAAGGTGTCAAGTTTGATGAACCTGTTAGAGCTATGTTCCTGTTGATCACCTTGCCGGAAAGTTGGGACACTTTTCGCACAGCTTTGAGTAATTCTGCACCTCCAGATGGTTTGAACATAGCAGGTGTAGAAGGAAGTCTGCTTACTGAAGAAACCAATAGAAAGACAATGGACAAAGGCAAAGGAACAGCCTTAGTTGTCAGGGGAAGGACCAAAGAAAAGTACAAAGGTGGAAAGAGGAATCAGTCTTGTAGCAAGTCCCGCAGTGCTAAAGGAAAGAGTGACATAGAATGCTACCATTGTGGCAAGAAGGGTCACATGAAAAGAGACTGCAGAGAATGGAAAGCAGAAAAAGGCAAAGAGAAAGCTGAAGACCATGGTGAGAAGAACAAGTCCTCAGTGAATATTCAAGAAATAAATGTGACAAACACTGTTGCAGAGGATGACAGTCTAGTGTCAGGAGACATCTACTTCTTGAAGAATACAATGGACTCAGCTCTTCTTACAGCATTTGATGGCAATGCACTGAGTGACTGGATTATAGACTCAGGGGCATCACTTCATGTGTCTCCAAACAAGGAGTGGTTTACCTCTTATGTGACCACTAAACACCATGTTCGGCTAGGCAATGGGCAGACATGTGAGATCTTAGGTGTTGGAGATGTTCAATTGAAGTTTCAGAATGGCTCTTCTTTCACGCTGAAGAATGTGAGACATGTTCCCGCAATTACAAAGAGCTTGATCAGCACAGGTTTACTTGATGATGCTGGCTACGTCACCACTTTTGGACAGAACATGTGGAAGATATCCAAGGGTTCTATGACAGTAGCACATGGAGTAAATTCTGGAGGACTTTACATGATTTATGTATCAAATGTCTCTAAAAATGTAATCAATGTAACCGAGCAGCCAAACGTTTCTTTGTGGCATAGCCGGTTAGGACATATGTCCAAGAAGGGAATGGAAATCTTGTCTCGTTCTGGTTATTTGCCTGGCTTTTCATTTAATGATTTTGAATCCTATGAACATTGTCTATATGGTAAGAAAACACAGCAGCCACATAAGCATAGAAGCAGTAGAAGAGATACACAGTTGGCACTTGTTCATAGTGATTTGTGTGGACCTATGCCTAACCTATCTCTAGGGGGAGCTTCTTACTTTATGACATTTATAGATGATTACTCGAGGAAAGTATGGGTTTACTTTCTCAAGCACAAGGATGAAGCGTTTAGTGTTTTCAAAACGTTTGTGACACTTGTGGAGAATCAGAGTGGCAAGAAGCTTAAATGCTTATGCATTGACAATGGTGGAGAGTATGTTTCAAAGGCCTTTCACGACTTTTGTGAGTCAAAAGGTATAAAACGTGAACTTACTGCTCCTTACAATCCTCCTCAAAATGGTGTTGCTGAGAGGATGAATAGGACCATACAAGAGAAGGTCAGAAGTATGTTGCCTAATGCACAGCTGCCAAATGGGTTTTGGGCTGAAGCTGTATCAATAGTTGTTCATCTTGTAAATAGATCTCCTAGCAAGGTTTTGCAGAAGGATTCAGTGCCAGAGATGGTATGGTCAGGCAAAATGCAATCATACAAGCATCTCAGAGTCTTTGGCTATGAGGCATATACTCACGTTCCAAAGGAATTTAGGAACAAACTTGAGCCAAAGAGTAGAAAGTGCATCTTTCTAGGCTATGGTAATTCTGGTGAGATGGGGTACAGACTTTGGGATCCCGAATCCAGAAAGGTTGTCCGCAGCAATGATGTTCACTTTAATGAATCCAAATATCATTCTAAACCAGAGAGGGTTGAGGAGATTAGAAGAGTTGTCTTCCAAGAAGATGGACCTGCACGTGCAAGACAAAATGTCAAGGCTCAAGAGGAGCAAGGACAGGATAGAGTGGAACCACAGGTTGTGGCTGAGCCTGAACCACCTATTGTGCGTAGATCTAGACGTGTCACGCGACCTCCTGATAGGTTTGTTCCATCTATGAACTATGTCATGTTGACTGATTGCAATGAGCCTTCATGTTACAAGCAAGCAGTGCAAATAAAGGAATCCGGGAATTGGCAATTGGCCATGCAGTCAGAGATGACAGCTCTGCATAAAAACAAGACATGGAAGCTAGTTATATTACCACAGGGCAAAAAGGCTCTACCTTGTAAATGGGTTTACAGGTATAAGATCACCGCTCATGATAGTCAGCCAAAGTACAAAGCAAGGCTTGTTGCCAAGGGCTTTAAGCAAGAACAAGGCATTGACTTTGATGAAGTCTTCTCTCCGGTGGTCAAGATGACTGCATTGAGATGCTTTCTTGCAATTGTTGCCATATTAGATTTGGTGTTGCACCAAATGGATGTCAAGACAACGTTCTTGCATGGTGATTTAGATGTGGAAATTTACATGCAGCATCCAGAAGGGTTTGTTGAGAAAGGCAAGGAAGATTGGGTTGCCAGTTGTTAAAGAGTCTTTTGGCTTAAAACAATCACCGAGGGCATGGTACCATAAATTCCACAAGTTTATGCTTTCTCAAGGCTACAAATGTAGTGAGTTCGATCACTGTCTATATACAAAGAAGGCTAAGGATGGTAGTTGGCTGATCCTTATTTTGTATGTGGATGACATGTTGATTGCTGGCAAGCACTTGGAAGAAATTTCAGCTTTGAAGTCAAAGATGGAAAAATCGTTTGACATGAAAGACATGGGTGAGGCAAGTCATATACTTGGTATGCGCATTGAGAGAGACAGATCAAAGAAGTTGATTTGGTTATCTCAAACAGAGTATATTGACAAGGTTTTGCAACGTTTCAATATGGAGAAGGGAAAGGCAATGAGTGTTCCATTGCCACCATATGTGAAACTTAGCAAACAAGATTGTCCTGTGTGTGAGGAAGAACAAGCTGAAATGAATAAGATTCCATATGCGTCTGCAGTGGGTAGTTTGATGTATGCAATGATTGCTACGCACCTAGACATTGCATTTGCAGTGGGAGTAGTAAGTCGATACATGTCAAACCCAGGCAAGAAACATTGGGAGGCAGTGAAAGGAATATTGAGATACCTGAAAGCTACAAAGAGTATGCGTATATGCTATGGGAGTGAGGAGCTAAGTGTAAAGGGTTTTACAGAATCAGATTATGCAGGTGACTTAGACAACCGAAGGTCTACGTCAGGGTATGTCTTTACATTGGCTGGTGGAGCAGTATTATGGCGTTCTAGATTACAAGATTGTGTTACTCAGTCTACTACAGAGGCTGAATATGTTGCAGCATCAGAGGCATGCAAAGAATCAATTTGTCTTAATCGACTAGTAACAGATTTGGGAATCAAAGAAGAGATGCCTGTGTTATATTGTGATAGCCAAAGTGCTATACAATTCGCTCGCAATCCAGTTTATCACTCAAAGACAAAGCATGTGGATGTGAAGTATCATTTCATCAGGGAAATGCTCGAGGATAAGCAACTTCAGCTTGTCAAAGTTCACACCACAGAAAATCCTGTTGATCTACTTACAAAAGGACTTCCCTCAGAGAGCTTTGCGCATTTTCGCAAGCAGTTAGGTGTAGGGTAGTACATCACTTCTCTACATCTCTTGTATATTAGCTTGTATAGTAGCTTCTCTCACACTTAAAGTACCACATTGGACTTTAAGTGGGAGGTTGTTGGGGTATAAAGCCCAATGTGGTCGCCCAGGTAAGTGGGCGGGCCACCAGGTATGTACACATATTCTTTTGTAAAAACCTAATAAGAACTCACTATGCTCTACACATTACAGTAGAGCGAGTTCACCATATCGTCGTGCTCTTCTTCTCGCACTCTCTCTCGCGTCACACTTCCGCTCGTACTCCTTCATTTTCGACGGTGTGCGTCGAAACCTGCATCGAAGGTCCCCTTTTTTGTTATAGTGAATAAACCATTCAATACTGGGATAATTGTACGTTGGTTTATTATATTGCTAGAGTTTGATTTCACAGTGGTAGTCAAAAAGGGTAAAACTCATCTACCGGCGGATCATCTTTCAAGGCTGCAAAACAGAGAAGCTCCTGAAGGAGTAGACGATGACATACCTGATGCTTATCTTTTCAATGTTGAAATGATACCCAAATGGTCTCAGGAAATTGTTAGTATTCTTTCCTTTGGAAGTAGATTTGGTAACAAGGAAGACGGATCCAAACAACAAACAATTCGACAAACAAAAAACTTCCAAATGATTGCAGGACGACTGTATCATCTAGGCTCGGATCAAATTCTACAATTATGTATAAATCCGGAGGAATTCGAGTGTTATCTTGAAGAAGCACATGTCCAGGATTGTGCATTTCATTG
Source organism: Adiantum capillus-veneris (assembly GCF_014529385.1). Taxonomy (NCBI): domain Eukaryota; kingdom Viridiplantae; phylum Streptophyta; class Polypodiopsida; order Polypodiales; family Pteridaceae; genus Adiantum; species Adiantum capillus-veneris. Next base: position 47,297,457 of record NC_140953.1, read on the forward strand.
TTCAACAATGAAAACACACCAAAGACTGAAACAATTAGGGGTTTATTGGCCAACTCTGTATGCTGACACACATGCTTATGTTAACAATTGTACTATATGTAGTGCCAAACGACCGGTGGATCACGCGACATTGTTTCAAATAAACATTGCACCTGCATGGAGTCAATATATCATTGATTTCTTAACAACAAGGACATTTTCTGAAAACATAACAAAAGCACGGAAAAGGGCTATAGAGCTGGAGGCTCGTGATTTTAATTAAATTGGGAATCAACTCTATAAGCAAGGAAAGGACAATCAACTTAGAATCTGTGCAAGTGAAACTGAATACCTATACTGATTCTAGAACACGTACATGGAGGCATAAGTGGAGGCCATTTTTCAGGCGATAAGACGGCAAAAATTTTCTTAACCGCAGGAATATGGTGGCCTACATTGCATATGGATGCTGAGGAGTTTGTAAAGCGTTGTGACGCATGTCAACACACCAAGGTGCCGATAAAGAGAGATGAGATGCCACTACAACCAATGATGGGAGCAAGGGCATTTGCAAAATGGGGCATTGATTTTGTGGGGCCTATTTCACCCCCCGTATATTGCACCCATACCCAATATATCATTGTGGCTACGGACTATCTCACAAAATGGGCGGAAGCCAAGGCAACACAAAAAGCAGACGTAAGAACCACTGCACAATTTTTGTATGAGAATGTCTTTGTAAGATACGGATTACCAATAGAAATTGTCAGTGGTCGAGGAACACATTTTCTTAATGAAGTCATAGAAGAAAAAAAGCCAAAAACAGGACCCGTTTTTTCACACAGTTTAGGTTCAAAAATGTTGTGCAAGAGTAAGGTTAATGGTGAGATCGATACTCCAAAAAAAATGCTATGTTTTTTTCAGCTCATAAGGCAACTTTGTGGATATATAGGACCTAGAAATTAATTTTCATACTCTTCAAATAATTCAAGAAAAATGGTCACTTAACAGGACACAAAAGTGTCCAAGGACATAAAAGTGTCTTGTTACCATTCTAGTGTTAAAGCAACATGCCAAGAAACTAAAAAAGCCAGGGATTGGACCCTTTGTGATTAGTGACTTATCACAAGTGGAGCTGTCAAACTTGCTACATTATAGCAGGTGAAGAAATGCCAAATTGGATTAGTGGATGTTGATTAAAAAAATATCATTTACCACTAACACAGGATATGCTTCAACAAATCTATCAAGAAAAACAACGGATGAAGGAGAAAGAAACGGTACGAGAAGAAGACCAAGCAGAAGCAAAAGAACGCATTGCAAAAAGAAGGCTTCTACGACGACAACAACAATATGGACCACCGTTGCGAATAAATGCTATTCGACTAACAAATTTTGATGAAGACACGGTGGAGCCAATAATTGCAGTCAAAGTGGGTAGCAATCAAGTTGAATCGACAGCATTGCTTGATTCTGGAGCTCAAGAAAATCTAATCTCTTAAAGATTATACAAACAACTCAAGCCCAAAGGTCAACTACATCCTACTCCACAAGTGTTGGAAAGTAGTACATCACATTCGCTAAAAACATTGGGCTGGATTATATTGCATGTACAAGTACATCAATATATTTACCCACACAAGTTTTATGTGGTTAAGGATGAAAGCACACAACACCCCATGTTGTTGGGACAACCTTGGCAAAAAGGGTATAATGTGCAAATAGATTGGAATGCGAATGCAGTCAAAATTCAGCATCCACAAGAACAACATGTGGTAGCCTTTGCTCAACAACCCCAGAAGAATCATATGGCAGCACCACAATCACTGGATAAAGAACCAAAAGGATGGGTGCCACTAAAGAACAACATGATACCCATGGCGAACAAACAGGGAACTGCCAACCATGTTCACTCCAAACATAACACAACACAGACCGCAGTGCCAAGATCAAGTTTAGCAACCTGTGAAAAAAAAGTATGGGTGCGGAAGGATAGAGGTGACATGGCAGACAAACAAAAACACAATAGCAGGAGTCAAAAGGAGAAAAGAGTTCAACCAAAAACCCAGGGAATAAAAAAGATATGGATCCCAAAGAGCATGCTCAGTAACAACTTACATGCGACTCGCATTTGGATCCCGAAACCAAAGCAACAGGAACTCCCTTCAGTATAAGCAACATCGGCATGCAAACACACACAACATATGAAACCGGCAAACCGATCTATGTGGGTGCCAATCAGCAGCACAACAATGACAATCGTGGAAGTAGCAAGAAACCTACAAATATCTCCAAAAGAAAGCTGCCAATGGAAAGCAAAAGAGACAAAGACTATGGCCAATTCCGCCACGACAATTCTCTCCAAGGAGACAACCATGGCAAACCAAGCGACTTTTACAAAAAAGACGATCAAACAGAGAGCGGTGGAATTACAACTTTTACTTGCAAAGAAAATCCGCCAACCAAATCAACAACAAAAAGGAAACCTCGACATCGAATTCCAATAAGCATCTTGCTTATTACCTCCTCTTGCACAGCATTAATTTTTCCATGCATTGACCGTGTTTCATCATATAGGGCCACATTACACGGCCGAGCATTAGCACAATTTTTAACCCATGCACGGCACATACACCAAGGTGATACCTTGTCGTCTGGGAGGACTCCGGCTAGGAGGGGGGGAGGCATTCTCAAATGCGGACCCAATGAAAAAAAAAGAGCAAAAAAGGGCATGTTTTGGACTATTTTAAAGGGTTGTCATTTGATTGCGAAATTTTTTGGACTAACCTAAGTACATGTGCCCTTATACAACATAAATCTACAAGTATATGGGGCCAAATGCCAAATCAAGCCCCTAGGTGTGTGTATATAGGTAAAAATAGCTATTTTTCAGACAAAATATTGGTAAAATAGAGAAATCTGAACATAAAAATTACATGTGAGTGTATAGAGTGTTTTGCGGTGATGTTTTGGAGTTATGATGGTTTTTGGGAATTTTTTGGGTTTAATTTTCTATTTTATTTTTAATTTTACTAATTATCGATAGAAAAACTTCAAAAATACAAAAAGCAGGTGAAATACGATCGTATTGAAAAACAAAAAATATAGGGATAATCAGTGACTATAGGAAAACCTATGGTACAATGGGGGTGCAATTATGTGAATGGAGAGAAAAGCGTGTTTTGGAACGTCAAATTTCTCGAAAACTGAGCAAATGGAGTCCAAATCAAGAATTTTTTGAGCATAAACCGCATCTCGCAAGAAGTTGGGAGCACATGTCAAATTCCATGGAAAGTGGTTCGGGGACCCCCATTATAAGATTTTTTCACTTCATTTAAAGCTCATTTCTACTATTGCCTTTTGAGAGAGAGCTCTTGCCACCTAGAGCAAACCGGACTTTCAGCAGGCTTCTATGACGCACATGACCACCCGACAGGCTCCAAACATGAGACGTAGGCTCACCACCTTGAGCTTTTCGCGTATGTTTGATGTTTTGTCGCGAAAACTAGCGTAGGGTTCACACGGGAAGCGAGCGATAGAGACCTACAGGTAGAAGTGGCCACCTAACGGCTAACCCAAAAGCAATGAGGCTTCATCGGCGGCTTACCCTAGCATAGGAGACCACTTTTGAATGCCCAAAGGCGGTGGAAAACCATCGAGGACCCTAACTTCTAGAGCCCTGCAAAAGGCCACCAAATGGTAAATCAGTGGAAAGGCGCCCAAATGCTACCAAAACTCATGGGTAGGAGCATCTCAACATGCTCGACAAGTCTATATAGCCCACATGGCCATAAGGTGACCGGAAGTGGCACTAAGCTTCTGAAAGAGCATCAGACACACAAAGCGTCAACTACCTTTGAAGACATTGCAAACCCAAAAGTGGCTATCATGAGCCAACTCTACAACCAATACTTCCACATGTGTACAAAGCGGCCACAGAAGTACAGGATGCCACTTAGATCCATTACTACCACCTTCACCTGGACAATGCAGAAGAGCAAACCAAAAGAGATAAATTATGCCACTTACATTCACGACAACCTGGTGAAGATGGGGAACAAAAATCCCACCTATATTGTACCTGGTGAGCTGATAACAAAAGTTGTCTATGGAGCATTGCATGCCAAGGGAAACTGGCATGAACCTCCCTCACAAAATGATTGGCTAAAGATGAAAGAAGACAACGAAGAAGAACCTTCCAAGGCACCCAGGGTAGCCACACGTTTGAAGCGCCGGTTAGAGACCGTGCTAGAAGAGCCGCCAGAGTCTAAGAAAGGAAAGAAAGAAAGTCTACAAGTGCCAATCAAGGAAACCAAGTCACAGAAAGTGGCACGGCTAGAAAGACTAATGGAAAGCTTCAGAGCCGAGAGAGCAGTGAAAGGAGATCTAAGAGAGTTGTGGAAACCATCCCTTGAAGCCATGTCGGGAGCATCTCGAAGGGTTCACCGGGATAGGTTTGAAGACTACATCAAAAACTTTGAGATCCTAGATGCTACGGCAGAAAATATCCCGAATATCCCATCTACACAAGAAGAAGTGGACGAAGTGATACGGCAGCTGCTAGAAGAGCAGGAAGGCCAAGAAAGAGAGAGAAAAACCAAGGCGGACAGAGATTTCAAGAAGAAGCCACCAACTCCACCGTCAAGCCGGGAATTCAGCCCACCCCCATCACCACCTCCTCTTGGCCCTCCACAAACCCAACAAAAAGAGGAGCTGGACAGACCTGATGAACAAGAAGATTTCAAGCAAGAAAACACCAAAGAGGAAGAGCAGAAAGAAGAAGCTGAGCCAAAAGAGGAGAAGCTAGATCCAGAAGAAAGGAATTTTAGAATATTTCTTGATCTACTAGCTGCAGGGTACTCTCGAGAAGAGGCAGCTATGGTAGCCTTTGAGTTGACAAGAACAAGGCCCACGGAACAGATGCAGAGCCTTCGGTTAGTAGAATTGAAAGAGATAGCCACCGATATAGTGAACCTACAGCCACCAACCAATGATTGGGATGTGATAATGCAAAAGCTAACCAGGCTTAGAGCAAGATCAATGGCCATTGAGAGTGAGATTGATACTCTCAAAACAAATGAAGTTTATATCAAGGCTGAAGTGGACTTACTGCAAAAACAAGGCCAAGAGAATATGAAGAAACAAACAAAGCTGCAAGCCAGTCTGGACATGGCGTTACAAAGATGCCAGGAGATGGAACGACAAAATCAAGCAGCCGAAAACAAGCTTCAAAGAGTTGAAGAGGAATACAAGAAAATCAGCAAGTCATTAATAGATGCAGAGAGAAAGGGACAACCTGGCTCTACAACTTGCTGAAGAGTCCAAAGAGGTGGAAACCTTGAGGAATGCCAAAGAGAAGGCCGAGATAGAACATGAGGCAAGCCAGGATGAGGTAATAGAGTTAAAATATTAGATTAAAGTCAAAGATCAAACCATCCAAAGGCTAGGAGCATCTCTGGCCAGAGTCCGAGCTACTAGCTCGACTGGCACAACTTCAGAAAGTGAACTGTATGAAGAACAAATGAAGGAACTCCAAAAGGAGTTAACACTGGAGAAGAGGCAAAGACTAATGCTGGCTGAGGGATCTCTTGTAATGAAAAACCGCTTGGAAGAAGAGAACCAAGCCATGCAAAATGAGCTAGAAGCAGTGAAGAAGAAGATGGATAAAGAGTTCCAGAGATGGCAACAAGCAGAAAACAAAGACATCAAGAGAAATCTCGAGGAGGCGGAGAAAATCAATGCCGATCAGAACGACCTCCTAGTAAACATGGGAGATCAAGCGAAAGAAGCAAAGATGGCATTTCAACAGCAGATAGATGAGCTGAAAGGCCAACAACAAACTGAAGAGCAACAGTTTAGCACCGGGCCAGCAGCAGTGGAAGGAATCGACATAGAAAATGTATCAGATCCAGTGGACACCAATTTGCAAGAGAAAATCCTTGTGGGACCCTCACAAGAACCCCAGGATCTGACACAAGAAGAAGAAGAAGAAAAGTTGCAGAAGGCCATAGAAGCGGCAGTAAAAGACACAGCCAGAGAAGCAATGGAGTGGGAGAAGAGAGCGTTTAAATCGATGACCATTTAGAAGATAGATGCCAGTACCCTTCGGCGTGAATGGCTACAGCCTTCTCTCCCATATCCTCTGCTAAAGTATGAAGCTGCTACAATCAACAAACGGATAAAAGAGGAGCCAACAGTGCCATTATACAAAGCAGATATCTGCAAACCTGAAGGAGTTAAGCTGATAGTGGATTCTCAACCCAGGTGGAGAAAGGCATGGCTCACAAAATATCCGCAATATTAATCCATCTGGTAGAGGCGCCCAAAAGAATCAGAGACAACCTCAGTTTTTGCCCTCTACCAAGGATGAGGACATGGAAAGCCCAAGAGCTATTGCAGAGAAGCCAACCCACTTGGCTCAATTACTCGCAGCTGCCAGGCTTGAAGGCAGGAGAGAGAATAAGTGAGCAATACATGGTGAAAACCCTAACGGACGCCATCAAATTGTTCACTGGCTCACTTGACCTATCTTGCATCATGCTGAGAAAAATATGTATAACCCTCCTGGCGGTCTTTGAAACCTTCAAACCTAGACAGGTGACAGACAGTATCTTTTTCTTCCAAGATACATACAGATGTGCCTACGATCTGTCTGCTCAGCCTTCTCATGAGGTGATACATGCACTATATCAGAGGATTATGTTTTTGCCTTCTTATCACCTCCAGGCCTTTGAAGAAGCTTCTACACCGGCTTCTTCACCATCAACACAGATATATTTGGCCCGACGCTACTGGCTCAGCATGCGCGATATGAGTCCCTTCTAAAGATGCGAGAAAGCCTCCATTAAAGAAGTAGCTCAATTGCCATGTCTGGGACGACATGAACTAGGAGGGGGGGAGTGTTAGCAGCTGGACACACCCTACGGAGAATGATTTCTTGGTGGAATATTATTTTTTGTAATTATTCTTTGAGAAAAACCCATCATTTTACCTTTGTAAATAGTGGGGCTTGCAGAGACTTCCAGATTGTATCCCATTTTCGATATTTAGATTGAGTAGATGGTTAAATTGGAACATTAGGGTTTGAGATTGTAAGGTATTTATACCACTTTTGACCTTAATGAAAAAAACCTTTGTCATTTGAAAAAAGTATGTATGTGCGAGTGAGCGTACAGTGTACGAGAGAGAGTGAGAGTTTCATCTTAACGCTACGCGTGCACCGGTGGTCAGAATCAAGTGCGGAGAAGTGCAGCGTGTTGCCCTCGACAAGAGCTACGCGCCAATACCTACATTGCGGGTGTACGGTCTAGTTTTGCAAACTCGACCCACGAGCTACATCTGGTGATTCGGTGAGCATACGTTATCTGTTTTCGCATTTCAGCATATCCACGCGTTCGCATCGAGTAGAGCTACACATTAGGCACTTTCGTTTCCAAAAACAATGATCTACAAATTTCGACTAGACATGCTACGTGATTTTGCACCAGGTGTTTAGGGTTGGGATTTTGGTTCATGGACCTTAGAGAGAGCGACCTATTGGTGTTAATAGGGTCTCCTTCAAGTTCTGTGGCGTTTCAAGAACGTTTGATGGGTAGTTGGCTCTTGAATGCATTGTAGAAAATCTCTTCTTATGCACTCCTGAAGGCTGTAGCTTAGACATTGGATAGAGACCTATGTAGGAAGTAGTCGAGAGTCGGTCGAGTGTAGATTGACACCCTATGCTTGCTTCCACGCACCTGCGGGTTGAGCTTCGTCCTTAGCTGGCAAATCTTGTTAGGTGAGTTCTCGCTGTGCTGACGTCCATCGTGGCGTATCCGCCAACTCCTCACATCATGAATTGTTCACCTCTCGAGTCTATCCCTCATGGGAATTCAGTCACTTGTGACAACGATGCCTCTTTTCCTGTTCAAGGAGTTGGAAAGATTGTGCTTACTGCTGCAAATGGCAGTTCTTTCACACTTGTTGATGTAGTTTATGTACCTGGGATCAAGAGTAATCTTTTGTCTGTATTTGCACTTGCTAGACTTGGACTTGTAGTCAAATTTGTGGATGACAGATGTACAATTCATGACCTCAATTTTGGTGATGAAATTGTTGCATCTGGCCTTTTGTGTCGTGGGCTGTATAAGCTCACTTTGTATGACAAGTGTGGATAAAATTTTACAAATGCAGTTGCAGATTCAAGGGCTGTTTCAGATGCAAAACTCTGGCATGCACGTTTTGGGCATTTGAATTTTCCAGTTTGCTGCGTTTGCAAAAATCTGATATGGTTGCTTCTTTGCCGCTTCTTGAATCACCTGTCAAACATGTTTGTGAAGGTTATATTTTGGGTAAAATGAAGCATTCTAAGTTTCCAAAGGATGGTTCAGTTAAGGCCACATGCAGGTTGCAGCTTGTGCATAGTGATGTTTGTGGGCCCATGCAAACTCCGTCCTTGGGCAATTACCTGTACTTCGTGACTTTCATTGATGATTACTTTAGGCATGCATGGGTATTTCCACTTAAAGCAAAGTCCAAAGTTTTTATGTGCTTTAAACAATTTATGGCTATGGCTGAAAATGTCTTGAAATGTACTATGGGCACCCTCCGTTCCGATCGAGGGGGGAGTATATGTCTCATGAATTTAATGCATTTCTGGATAGTCGTGGGATAAAACACCAATGTACAGCGCCTTATACACCTCAGCAAAATGGTGTAGCTGAGAGAAAAAACAGGTCACTTAACGGAAATGGCACGATGTATGGTCAAAAGTCAAGCTTTGCCACATTCTTTTTGGCTTGAGGCCATCATGTGTGCCACTTATGTACTTAACAGGTGTCCTATGAAATCTTTGCAATCTATTACTCCATATGAAGCATGGCATGATAGACAGCCTTCTATTGAGCACATGCGTGTTTTTTGGCTATTTGGCATATGCTTTGGTGCCACAAACACAGCGCGGAAAATTTGATGATAAGGCTGTCAAATGTATTTTTGTTGGTTATAGTGCTAAAATCAAAGGTTACAGGTTGTATCATCCGCAAACAAAGTGTATTCTGATTTCACAAGATGTAGTGTTTGTGGACGATTCTATTCAGCCCTTGTTGTCATGTACTAGAGACAATAATGTAAGCTCATAAGACATTTATGACACTATGTTGCCTATTTTCAGTGGTGGAAGTTTGAATGTAAATTCCAATGAGGCAAATGTACAGCCTATGGGGGTTTCCAAAAATGTTACAGATCAGTCTATTACTGATGCAGATGTACATGATGTACTTGATGAGGAAAGGGCTGAAAATGAGCAGTCTAGAGGTATGCCAAAATGACTGGTGCATACATTGCATGACAATAAGTTGGATGCACCTTTGTCTAGTTGTACTCGTTAGGCTCTAGCCATGCATCTTTTGCATTAGAATGTTATGCTTTGAATGTGTCTAGCTTACATGATGTTGAGGAACCTCTGTCTTTAGATGAAGCACAGAATTTAGAAAATTGGATGGCTACCATGCAATCAGAATATGATGCACTTATAGAAAATGACACATGGACTTTATGTGATTTGCCTCTTGGCAAAAAGGCCATTGGTACAAAGTGGGTTTACAAGTTGAAATGCAAGCCGGATGGTGAGATCGATCGCCATAAGGCTCAACTTGTTGCAAAGGGTTATGTGTTGGAATTAGGGTTGCAGAGAAACGCACACATCTTGGAGAAGATGAGGGAAGCTCAAGGCACAGAATAGAGAGTGTATTACTTAGTGTGCAATGGAAAGATAGATAGCCCTAGAGTGATGGGTGTATATACAATGAACGGGGGAAAAAACCTCCTAAAGAGGGAAAAAATGCCCCCGCCGTCCTACACATCACTACCACATGTATATGGTAACAAATCCCCCCTGGAATGATGCGGTGAACGAGAGCAGGCACATGAGTAAAGGGAAGTGCCATGCCCTGAGGACATGATCAGTCCACAAAGCGGAGTAAGCCCAAAGCTTTGCGGAAAGCTTCGAGCTTCTCACAAGACAATGCCTTTGTCAAAAGATCTGCAAGGTTGTTTTGTGATGGCACATAAGCCAAGTTGATCTCTCTTGTTGAGAGCCTCTCCCTGACATAGTGGTAATGCATCTCAATGTGCTTTGTGCAAGCATGAAAAACTAGGTTCCTCGCAACTGCCAATGCACTCTGACTGTCAGTGTAGATAGTGTTGGCAGTGTCCCGTCCAACACCCAAATCAGCCATAAGACATCTGAGCCATACACGCTCAACCGTAGCTGTGAAGACTGCCCTTTACTAATCCTCACAACTCAAAGTGGCCACAGTAGGTTGATTCTTTCTCAACCATGATATACATGAATTGTCAAGCATGAAACAAAAACCACTTGTGGACACTCGCGTGTCAAAACAACCAGCCCAATCTGAGTCCGAAAAAGCATATAGGTCTGGCAGCAATGATCCCCCCTTGGGATAAAACAAGCCAAGTTGTAAAGTGCCACTAAGGTAGCAAAAAATCCTCTTGAGAGCCTGCTAATGTTTAGACCCTGGGCTATGTATAAATTTGTTGACCTGTGAGACTGCAAACTGAATATCCGGCCTCGTGTTGCATACATAAATGAGGCATCCAATAGCAGTTTGGTAAAGAGTGACATCAGCAGGATCTCCAGCATCATGTAGACTCAACTTCAAACCTATTTCCATAGGAGTGGCAATAGCTTTGCAATCCTCAAGTCCAAAATTACATAGCTGCATGTCTCTATGTAACTTTTTTGAGACAAGGCAATACCACCATCACACTACTTAAACCGTACACCCAAGTAATGATGCAACAGTCCCAAATCTTTCATCTTGAAAGTAGCATTCAAATTAGCCTTGAATTCAGCAATATGTCTCTCATTTGGTCCAGTGATCAGCAAATCATCTACATAAAGAACCACAATGAGAAGTACATCACCCTCACGCTTTACATACAATGTGCTTTCTGTTGGACTCTTATGAAAGACTTGTTTGACCAAATGAGTGTCAGCTTTCTCATACCAAGCACGAGGAGATTGCTTCAACCCATACAAAGCCTTCTTACATTTGCACACTTTGTCCTCTTGTCCTTTCTTGACAAAACCGCGAGGCTGCATTACATAAACTTCCTCAAATATGTCACCATTCAAGAAAGTAGTAACAATGTCTGATTGATGTACATCCCAACTTAATAAGACATGATAGATCAATAAATTCTAACGATGTTCTCGAAGCATTGTAAATGATAGGAAGCACTTGTGATACATAAACCTTTTCAACCATCCGTTTTGGTCTGTTACTATATGCATGAATAAAGTTCACATGATCACCTGGTAATACATCTTTTTTCCAGTATGTGAATGTTTCAAATTCCCCAATAAAGGGGCAAATTAACTTGATAGTGGTACTTAGGTATGAAGTGATGTGGTTGTCAAGAGTGGGCTTGATATTGATAATATCAAGTGGATAAATAGAAAAGGGGTCCTCATCTGAAAGAGGTATATTATGGTTTAAGCATTTCAATATAGATCGATTATTAATGAAGAGAAGATCATCCATATATCTCCATGAGTATAGAAATGCATGTAACATGTGAAGTCTTGATAGCTTTCTGATATACTCCAATTCAAACCATGCTAGATAGAGATTACACCATAAAGGGGAACATGCATATCCCATTTGGATTCCTTGTTTGATAAAAAATGTAATTTCCTAATTAGATACACAATTATCTAATAAAAAATGGTTCAAAGTGATGAAAATTTCAAATGACCATGTAATCTCTTTATGCTTTTTTGTGAGAACACTATTTTTACAAGATTTTTTAAACCCTTTATAACCCATTCCACGAAGTAGTTTAATATTATGCTCAAGTGTGTCAACCAATCCATTATTGCCATAGTGTGGTATTGCCTCATAGCAAGCTTTTATATCAAATGTATAAGATGAGAATATTTTATCTGGAATGTTTATCAAAAGATCATATTGATTATGGATAATCCAGTAACCGTTAGTATAACTCTCAAAAAGGTTTCAATTTTTGTATGTAAGCCTTCACAGTATTCACAAAGGCCAATGTTTACCGCTTTGAGAATAGATGCCATAATGTTAGTTAAAGGGGAAAAAATACAATCATGGGCAGCTATCCATCTAAATTCCTCTTCGTGAATCTTGTAATTACCCATGAGATAAGGAAGATTAATCTTAGAGGGTACTACCCGGTGTATGTAGAACCTTCTTCATGGGTTCTTTTCCTTTTATCAGTTTGAGGATATTTTTGATGGTATTGGCTATGGGTGTGTTGGCAAGTCTGGGTAGTAGAGGGTTTCCTAGAGAGTATAAGACTAGCCCGCAAGCAGCCTCCAGCATATGTTCATTAAAGTGATAATAGATTAGAATAGCATGTCATACTTCCAGAGGTAAAGTAGCCACCCATGCTATAAAAGAATATACTTGTGCAGGTCCAGATTTGAAGGGAAAAAACTTCGGTAAATTTTGAAACACATACCATAATAAATTGTCAACCCATAGTATAGAAGCATTACAGTTAGAATTAGGTTCAAGTTTTCTGCATGCACATTTGACAAAGGGTCTATATGTATTCCAACAATTTCTAAGAAACTTCTTTGTATCTTTAACCCGATCTGCAAGGGATAGTCCTTTTGTTCTTGCCACCAGAGAAGAATTAGAGCACTTGTTTGAGTCTACGAGAGCTAAGGAAATCTGTTGAAGCTCCAAAAATAAATCAGTAGATAAAAGGTGTTTAGCTTGTAAGGCAGTGGTTCTACATTGAACTTCTATAGGAATACTGCAGAGCAAGGCCAAAGAATTGATCGAAAAAGGAGCACAATGGTTGATAAGCTCAAAGTACCATAGTTGGTTGTCGAGTCGAATAGAATCCAACTCAACTTGTCTAGGAGGAATAAGAGGGACCACACCAAAAAAGTTATGTGAAATAAACTTTTCAGGTTTAAAAGAAGCTGGAGATCGTGCAAGTACAGATAGGGCCTCTTTTTCTTTTGGATCAAGGAGATCAAAGTCTAGTAGAGGGTTAATCACATTCTCAGATTGTTTTATTTCTAAAGGTAACACAGGGATGTTATTGATCAAATAAAGCTTGTTTACAATAGTGGGGAGAGAAGAAAAGTAAAAATCCAAATCAGAGCTATCTTGAGTATAAATGAATGGAACATTAAGTAAGAAATTCTCAAATAGAGAAAGAAGGCTAGCAGGATATTTACTAGAAGATGCAAGGAGAGAGATCCAATCATTAACAGAAGCAATGTTAAGTACTGATAAGGATCCACTAGAAAAGGCTTCAGATTCAAATTCTAAAAGCCTTTTATGGAACTCCAGTGCCTTGAAGCATGAGAGAATACATTGTGTGGTAATAGGTGGAATAGGTATCCTCTGTTTGCTAGTATAGCCCAATTTTGTTAGAGAGGAGATCCATCCTACCTGCTATGATAACATTCATATTAGTAGGCAATTACAGATAGATAAGGTAATTAATATAATTTAATTATACACGATCACTCGACCAAGAGTGATCAGGGAAACAGTATGGTGTGTGTGTTTAGTATGAAAATCCCCTTTGATATACAATCTGTATAATTAAATTACATTAAATACCAACAAAGTATGAAACCATTGTGAAATATGATAAACATCTTTATTAATAAGGACCCAAATACAACAGTAAGGTAACAAGGTTGTGGTGACGAATCCTCTAAGAAACAAGATTGAGGTTTATACATGCCACCATCCAACAAGACAGATGTATTAGAACATACTCTGACATTGTGGGAAGATAGGTACCATGCAACCTTTGTCGCTTGTTATCGCTATCAATCCCAAAAAAAAACCCTTCGCACACAATATTGACAATACATTTTATTCAGGACAATGTACAACTTTTTTGGCCACCCGAGCGAGATATGGTCTAGTCCTAGCAAATGGTTTTTTATGCCTAGCAACAAGAGGGTTATGATCCTTGTTTCTACGTTTTAAGCTCATTTTTTCACTGATAGTCGCCATCCTGGTTGGGTCTATACAAATATGCATCCTAGGTGGAGTTTGTATTTGCAATCCAAGATATTAGCTTTTTCTTGCAATACATACTAATCATGAGAAATTGGCTATCATTGGACAATATTATATTAAAAAATTTAAAGATAGTATCATATAGTTATGTTAGTGAAGACTTCTAGTAAAAAATGAGTGATCACAGAGAAAACTATATTGTGAATTATCTTTTGTATGCTCTTTATAACAACACAGTATATTATGTCACTATGTGAAAGTACTTCTTTAAAAAAAGGGGTTTTACTATACCATAATAGACTTATCTATCTCGCCAAATTTTTGTCAAGCAATATATAAACAACTAAAATTTTAAACATCATTTTTTTTGTTTTAAGTACATATTGTAAAATTATGTCAGTATTTATGTATATTGACCCATCTTTTAAAAAAACCCTGTAACATAACATGTAATCAAAACAAAGGTTAGTAATGAACTTCATCCATCTACTGAAATGGATAAAATGTATCGCATTCTAATCCCAAAAACCTAGGATCTTTTTTTGTTGCGGGAATGACATAATGAAATACATGTTTTTTCCATTTTTTCTGATTTTTTTTACTCCCAAACATGTAATGCATCAAAGAAACCAGGTCAAGTTATGGGTAACCCCCATGTATGTAATGTTATGATCACCATATATCAATCTTGGATATCTACAGTGTAAGCTTCTCCAAACTTTGCTTTATATAAACGCCAAATATTGCCAACCTCAATACCATCCAAGTTTTTTTGTTGTATTCATACGAGATATCAAAAAATGCTTCATAATACAAGACCAGCAAACCAAACTTATGCTACTATCAAAGTGCTTTAAAAACCCTTTTTTTTATGCATGTTATTCAAAAAACTCTCATTCGGTGCCAATACCTACAGATATTCAACATGAAGATCAAGGTTAGATGCAGTTTTCCATCACTGAGTCATGAGTAATAGGTACGAACCTCATCCTAGAAATTACTACCATCAAAGGGCCTTCAACAAATAGAAATCTGAATCGGTATGGGATGGTAATGATGCAGTACATGTAAGATCACATGCCGGTAGCCTTCCAAGAACTTAGAGTCACATTCAAAGTCTATTAATGGGAAATTTAGCTTATGTTGAGCCATAAGGTTACTATGCCTATAGTATGCATGTGAGTGTGTGTGTGTAGCAGTTTTAAATCTATATACATATACGCAAACGAACACTAGCTGTTCACAGACCATAAATTCTAGAAAAGTACAGTGGCATTGCACAATAATTTATTTGCAGTTGAAAATAAATTTTGTACAAGGTAATGAAGATAACAAGATATAGTTCAAGAATCCATAAACCCAAAGTCTGGGATAATTTGCGTCACATTAAGATATCCTCCATTTGTTAAGAACTGGACAATTTAATCAAGGAAGGTAGCCCTCACCTGCACCCATAGCCACAAGAAAAAAATTCGTTAGCACGTGACTGTACGCAGGTGATGCAAGGCATCCCAGTTGTTATCCATGTCACCTTAAAAAAAACATATAGTTCTTAACAAGTATATTGTTTAGTTTTGAAATAAACCATTCTTTGGCAATTTTGCCAATCTGATAAAGGAACTTGCACACCCATAAAGTAGCTATGTATCTGTTTATTCCTCAATTTAATATATATATATATATATATATATATATCTTTTTTTTTAAACATCTTTTACTACACTAAGTTTTTTGGAGAAATGAAAAACTTCCTTTTTTATCTGATAGGAGAGAATTTCACTCATTTGCAGTAGGTAAAGTTAATCTCAAGCCAAAAACACAGCTCAATTAAGGACAACCTCATCCTTGTGGTTTGAGAACATTTAGAACAGATCCTACTATAAGGACCGATTTTTTAAAAACGCCTTGAGATATCTTTAAAAAGGATCTTTAAAGATTTTTACACATTTATAAATCTGAGTACACTCCCCCTGTTAAGATTTATATATTTTTTTTTATAAAAAGACTATATTTCTCAAGAAATATTAATGCTTATCATGTCATGTCTGTTATATTGTATCACTAGCCAGAAATAAACTGTTGTTTTAATTAAAAAATATAAAGCCCTAGGTGAGTCAGTCCTTCGATCAGACTCGGACCTGGTCCGAGACAGATACGACATAAGAAAAACCAAAAAAGATCAGTATAAAAGGGAGTTTATACGACTTTCCATAAAATCGAGGTCTTTATAACCTACTCCTAGAAGCACTATTGTATATACTGCAAGATGCTAGGTTAGAGTCAGCTCCTATATATTTTTTTAGTGTTTTTTTTTAAACCAGCAAATGAAGACCAACAAATTTTATAGAATAGCCGAGGTTCCAACCTAGCCAAGTCATATAGAACTCAATTTCCCTATTGAAGTAAAGGTAATTCACCGAACAATATCAAAAAGAACATCATCTTATGTGAAAAAAACCATATCTTGGAACCAGCTTTAATAAATCCAGTATGTGCTCCCATACTTTAGCTCCGTATACAAACCGAGTATGTATTGCCACTCATATTCAATAACGGATGTGTAGCAACTCTTAGCATTATCACGAATAAGAAAAAGAGCAATAAGAGAAGTCAGGACGCCTTGACAGAAATCAGTATTAAGTGCCCTCAAACAGGTGTACCACAGATCTAATGCAATAGGAACCCAAACAAGAGAGTAAATTTATCAAGTGACTGTCATTTTACACAAAGGACAACAGTAAATTAGTGAAGCCATAAACCAAAATATCAAATCAACATCTCATTTTTTTGTGAATTTCTGGTTTTTTTAATTTTACAAGAGTTCATTTCATCTATTGAGCAGTTTTTTACCGAATCATAACATCATTGCTCCAATATACAATTCCATTCTAAAAAGTACCATACAATACACTTTCCTCAGTAGCAAAAACGGCCTCTTACCTAGCAGTTTCCCCCTTTTTTTTAAAAAAACCGAATTTTCATCAGAGAACCAGTTTTACAGCACTGTATATGGCAACCATGTATACTACTCCCATCTTTCACAATAATCCATGCAGTACTTAGTTTAACTGAGCCATTCACTCAGTTTCCAGAACCAGGTTACAACTTAATATTTTGTTTATTTTACGACAACGACCATCCTTAGTCATAGATTTATATAAATTCCAAACTGTCAAATAGCAGAGATGTACCCACACATACATTAACTCCCAAAGACCTGTAAGTAAAGTATCCGGAACAAGTTTCCATTTCTCAAAACTCTATATTACTGGGGTTTTTTAAAAAAACCATTCACATCTTTTTATCAACAAAGCTTCAGAATGACATATTAGCTTTAGGTTTAATATCCGGAAACAGAATACCTGGTTTTTTTTATTAAAAAATTTCAAAAAACAGTTATAGCGAAGCTACACAGAGATTCCCAAATGCAAGACAAAGAATTTTTTATAAAACCTGTAGATTGGGAGACGACGAAGCGTCCACAGTCTCCTTCACGTTCTTTTTCGGCATGATTGAGCACACAGTAGAAAGTATCTACTCACCCACACAGTATAGAATGCACACAAGTGAGTACAGTACGATGCCAAGTGAGTAAGAGTACTCACAATTTTAGGGGGCATTTATACTTTGCTAAAGCAAATCGAGAGCAGATCCGCCACTGTCACGGTCCAGCTACAGAGTTAGACGCCACCCATACGGGCCAGATACTCAGGGATAGTCCCAACTGAAGATCCGGTCTGACCTTACATCAGTATTTGCAACTACACTCACATGCCACCTCAACCCTAGCGCAGGCACAAACGTGTTGCAGGCAGTCCGACACAACAGAGAGGCAGTAAAAATGCGCTACAGAGTGTAAATGGAGAGAGAGATGCTATTTACCTTAAAGCAAGGTCACATCATAAAATATATAGTCTTATAATGTATACCAACTAGACACACCAATGCTGTCGATACCCGGTTCAAATCGACAATCGAGATTTTTTAGCCTGGCTCAAGTTTAGTCACACATCCCAATACAAAATCCACACACCCTAATCCTCGGCATATGTCATGCACCCAGCAAAACTGGGTACAGTATATAGAGATGTTTATTTACCTTAAAGCAAGGTCAAATCAAATAAATATCTAGTCACATACTGAATACCAACTAGAAACCCCAATGCAGTCGATACCCGGTTCGAATCGACTATCGAGCTTTTCTGAACCAGTCTCAGGTTTATCTCAGACATCCCAAGAATCCACAAACCATTATACTCGGCTTAGTCAAGCATCCAATAACTGGGGTACAGTATACCAGCAAGGAACTAAACAGTGTACGATATACTGCATATTAACAACACATTTTTGTGATTAATTCTGACTTCCAATTTTGATTCAAAGTCAAAAAGTGAGTCTATAAAAGCCAGAAGACACTAAAATATAAACCAATCCAAGGTAGCAGTAAGGAGTAACTGTACAAAAGTAATATACATATCCGCATGTTTGCATATCAGGAGTGCTAAAAAAATGGCCTACAATCAAGAACTGGTTTTTTCCATAGCAAAAGCACACCTTTATCAATCAGGTGACTCTACACGGAGAGCAACATTACTCCGTTATGAACTATATCTATTCCCACAATTAGGAACCTCAGTATCCCAGACTAAATGGTGGTCATACAAAAGTCGAGTGACTCGTGTAACCCTTTGGGGTCGTGAGCATTTTAGGAACAATATCAGATTGGCTATGGTTACAGAGGCTCTGGGCCTAGGGCCACAGTATTATTACGTAGAAATTCAATGAAGCCAGGTTTTTCAGAGCGGTTATACCTGCTAGCCCAATTCCTTCCATCCCAAAAGATCTATTTGTATTGAAGTTATGGTCATCAATTAAGAGGTTATTTTAACTGTACTCCACGCACACGGGAGTATGGGTTGGTCTTGGCAACTCGTATCTTGCCTTTAACAGAGCGCCCAAACACCTGCTATTACTGCGATAGCTGTTTGTGTGATCACGTAATGGGCGGTTTAATAGAGATGTAGATGAGGTGCACCAAAAATACTTATCAGCCCTGCTTCTTTTTGTCCCTTGTGAGTCAGAAGAAAGAACTCAAGCTATTGTGTGTGTGTGTGTGTGTGTGTGTGTGTGTGTGTGTGTGTGTGTGTGTGTGTGTGTGTGTGTGTGTGTGTGTGTGTGCATGCGTGCGTGCACTCAGTCACAACCGGCAATTTGTTGTAGTGCGTGCTTGCACTACAGCAAATTGCCGGTTGTGAATGAGTGCGCTCGCGTTTCTACAAAGATTGCGATGTTTGTGCAGGCGGTATTACACAATGCATGAAAGGTTTCGCATGGCGCTATTTAACACAAAGCAGAAACGTGTCCAGCTAGGCATGGTTTTACTTGCCACATTAGGTTAGGTGAGCATATCAAGGGATATTATACTTAGGTTTAGAAAGCCGCATGCTCATGAAGTAGGCCAGTTAATTAACCGCCACCTTATACAAGATTCCACCCAAATATGGATCAAAAAATAGAACCATAATATAAATTCGATTATTTGGCCAGAATAAGCCTAAGTGTATATACAAGGTTAAAAATCCAAAAGCTATATTTGAGTTAACTGAACAGCAACAGCCATCCAGTCATATATTGCCAACCGGATTGTTTGAGAATGCAATCCAGCTATATTATTGAAAGTCTAGCAAAATATCCCAATTTATCTTCAAGTGAATACAAAGCCAGTAATGAATACAAAAATCCGTGAATTTATTGGAAAGCAGTCTTCCACTCTATTTACAAGGTAGATAAAGTTTTGCAGATCTGAAAACTTTTTCATGCAATAAATGTATCTCTGATCCTAACAATTGTCCGATCATACATTGCTTAGAAAATTCCCAATGGATCCCGTACTTCCCGAAGCAATCTTTGCTTGCATCTGCAATTAATTTATCATTTTAGAGTTAGACTCTCTTACGATATACAATATTCTGATAATAACATCAAATTATTACTTTTTACTGGCTTAAAAGGTCACATCCTGTATATTATTGTGTGTAAAAGTAGTTTTTTTCCCTGTAACCATTTAAAAACCACCAGTGCTATGAGTGTGTGTGTGTGTGTGTGTGTGTGTGTGTGTGTGTGTGAATACTAGGGTCTAATTTTTGTCAAAAAATAGCTATGTAAGGGTTTGTTCTTCTGCTAAATCCTCAGGGCTAACTAATGTAATGTGTGTGTGTGTGTGTGTGTGTGTGTGTGTGTGAGAGAGAGAGATAAGATTCCGCAGTTGTGTTGTATGCAGAAGGACCGACCGCTCAACTGCTTGTGGTGTGTGTGCCAACGCGTGACGGTATAGTGTGTGTGCAGGTGCAAAGCGGTCTTTGTTTGTATGAGCAAAGCGTAGGCGTTCAGTGAATGTGTAGGCACAAGCTGCAGGGGATAACAACGGTGGGAGATTCATGTACGATAGCATGGTATATGTCTGATGAGAAAACGGTGCATTAAAACCCGCTTTCATGGGTATGCCAATGATATTTAGGTGCCAATCAATTTATGTGCATGTGATAGCACTTGTACCATTCCCAAAAAAGTCATTGAAAAAAAAAGAATTATTGGTTGTGATCCGTTGTCAAGATACCCATTTATTCTTTAGTTGAAATGCACATAAACCATATTATTGGAAAAAAATCCATTACAAGGAAACAAATTTTTGGGAGGAAAAGGAAAAAAATCCCAGGTCTAGAAGCCGAAGTCTTCAGAATTACATCAGTATGGGTTCACTTATTTGGAGAAAGAAGAAGGTTTTTGTTTCTTTATAGCATGAGCTCATGCTCTCCACCGGATTGAGCGGTTTTGTCACTTACTTCCCAGTGATGTAATACTGTTGATGGATTTCGTACTTGCTAAGATCTGGATTTTTTGTAATATGTATCAGTCAATCAATAGTTAGTGGTGATTATCTCTATAAAAAGAATAGATTCTATTACTGTCGTATAGTTGTCATATTCATTGAGGTTTTGTATATCTGATGGGTCCACCAAAGTAAGAATATTTTGTGTGTGTGTGTGTGTGTATGTGTGGGAGGGGAACTTACTAGAATTATGCAAGGTAAAGCTTCACTTTATTATTTTAAAAGAATAGAATGCAAGCGAAGTCAAGCCATGTGAGGAAGTGAAATGAAAGGTGAAATAAAAATATTCATTTAATACTTTAAAACCAAAATACCATTTAATGTAAGTTTCAATCATCACTGAAAACATTTTTTTCATTGAAAACATGTCTAACCCAACAGTTCTCTAAGATTTCTTTTAGAAAGACAAAAAAGGTGGAAGAGGACGAGAAAGATTGTGTGTGACCTACTATTCAAATAGCCCCTCTTTAAAGAGAGAGGTACACAATGTCAACACCTCTCATAGAGACGTCGAAAAAATATTTATAAAAAAAATTGCCATGTGGCACTAATAGGCAAGCTTTATCCAATGGTCCACATTTGCACTAAAAATCCAACGCTTCACCAAGGACTCCTTATGTAGTCCAAAAAAGCTACTCTCTTAAAAAACTTAAAAAATGAATTCAT
The DNA here is from genome assembly GCF_014529385.1 of Adiantum capillus-veneris. NCBI lineage: Eukaryota > Viridiplantae > Streptophyta > Polypodiopsida > Polypodiales > Pteridaceae > Adiantum > Adiantum capillus-veneris. The sequence goes on from NC_140953.1 coordinate 47,319,021, forward strand.
GACTCATGAGGTCCTTAAACGAAGGATGCATCTGTGAACTAAACAAGGGTAATTAACATTTGTATGCCTTTGTGTTCCAAGGTGCCAAAAAAGGGCATAACAAAATTTGGCATTATCTACACAATTATAATGGGGGGAGGGATTCCGGACCCTCCCCCGGCCACATGGCAACACCTGCTTGCTCCGACACCTTCACATCTTGAAGGACCAGTGAGATAGCGAGACACTGTGCGAATTGAAGAGAGAGAGAGAGAGAGAGAGAGAGAGAGAGAGTCCCAGAGAGAGATAGCGCGCCGGTTTTTTGACTGGGAGGGTGCTTCATTATCACACTCACGCACCTTTATTATCAAACCGAAAGAAAACGTGCAACCTTAATTTGGGTCTCAAGAGCCGCATGGACTGCGCCGAGGTGAAAACGAAGCCATTGTTCTGTGTGGTGTGTGTGAGAGAGAAAGAGAGAGAGAGTAAACTCTGTGTCTATTAACTCTATATTTCCACACCTGCGTCTTGGGTTCTGCACACGTAAAAGTCGCTATCTCTCTCTCTTTTCGGTGAGAGGCGCCCTCTGTGTGGGTGATACTAGACGGCTAATCGGGTGCGGCTGCACTGCGGCGGCAGGCAGTGGGCAAGACCTCCAGAACATCATAGGAAGTGGCCGGCCGGGGGCAAGAGGACGCGACACAGAGCGAGAGGAAGGGGGGGAGTTGTTGCGCCTCCCGATATGGAATGCAAAAATCTGCAAGCGAGGGGTGGCTGTTCCTCGACGCTCCATGAAGCTAATGGGCTTTGCATTGCAGCTGGTGTAAATCGATCACAAGTGGATGATGAGGAGAAGCAAGGATGTTGCAGAGCTTCATGTTAAGCCCATGTACATGCGTCTCTCTCTCTCTCTCTCTCTCTCTCTCTCTCTCTCTCTCTCTCTCTCTCTCTCTCTAGCCAACCTCCCTTAGAGCGCCAACTCTGACGTCCTGTAGCTATTGTGGAAACAAGAGGCGACTGGGCTGAGCTTCATGTTGAGCCCATTTACATGCGTCTGAGAGTTTCCTCTCTCTCTCTCTCTCTCTCTCTCTAGCCAACCTCCCTTAGCTCGCCAACTATGACAACTATAGCTATTGTAGAAACAAGAGGCGGCTGGGTTGGAGCTGCAAAGACCTTTTATCCGTGTTGAAATCCCAGGTTGCAGAGGGTCAGAGGTTGATCGCTCTTTGTTGTTAATGGCTTGCCATAAGGTTTTGCTTGCCCGTTGGCTGCCAGGTCAGAGAGGCTTAATCGTGAGTGGGGTCCGAGGCTAAGAATACTTTTGCAAGTTACACACGAAATTGAAGAAGTTGGGGCCAGTGATGAAGCTGGGGTCGCGAGCACTCAACAAGCTGGCCACGTTGTCAGAAGGGATATTGAGGTGGAGGTTAAAGTGGATGTTGGGGTTTCCAACAGAGAGGTTGGGTCACTGCCTCCCACTTGATCCCCCTTCACCAACGACTTTGCCAACCCCTGCAGCACGTGTACAGTGTGGGAGCAGTAGCTCAAGCAGCTAGAGGGCCATCAACCTCTTTGCCATGACCTACTCGATGGTGTTTGGACGACCAATACCTTAACACTAGAATGGTAACAGGACACTTTTATGTCCTTGGACACTTTTGTGTCCTGTTAAGTGACCATTTTGCTTGAATTATTTGAAGAGTATGAAAATGAATTTCTAAGTGCTATATATCCACAAAGTTGCCTTATGAGCTGAAAAAAACTTAGCATTTTTTTTTAGTATCGATCTCACCATTAACCTTACTCTTGCACAACATTTTTGAACCTAAACTGTGTGAAAAAACGGGTCCTATTTTTGGCCTTTTTTCATTTTTTGGCAACTATACTACTCTAAACTTCATGTTTGTGAGGTTTAGATGGCTAGAGGTTAGGCCTTCATAGTTCTCAACATGTTTTGATGCTTGTAAGGAGAGCTAAGTGTTCAAATTGAAAGTTATGACCGATTTATAAGAATTGCATAATCCTATTTTTTTGGCCAAAATTAGCACTTTTATTATTTTTTTGGTGGCTTTCTTGATATCCAAATTCAATTTTGATTGTGTAAGTGTAATGTATAACATAAAGCTAATCTTCCTTGAGTTTTGGGGGACCTAATATGCTATATAGCATAGTATATGATGATGGTTGAGTTTTTTGATTGCTGAAGAATATGATACATTTTAGAGTAGCAAGTATATCTTTCTTAATATTGCTAGTTTCTTAGGCCAATTGTGTATATTTTGTAGGTAGTAACCATATCTAATCATAGACTACAAACTTGGCTAGATATTAGGTAGTTTTTATGGGTTTCTAGAGGTCATAATGCTAAACCCAATTTTTTCATGTTTGATGTATTTAGCACTTTATCATTGCCCCCAAGGTTCCAATTGTAAGAGATCCATTATCCTTTTGACATGCTCCATGGCTCCTTTTGAATCTAAAGGCCCAAAGGAAACTAAGAAAACACGTATATAGTATCTGTATTGAGCGTGACTATAGAAACTTTGATAATAGGTCCGCAGAATGGCAAAAATGCAACTTTTTTGTACCTATTTTTTTTTACTAAAAACAAATTAGTGAGGTAAAAGCAACCATATGTTTTGGTCACCAACCCATTGAAGTTAACGGGGCATTTTATCTCATGTCCTACAAAAATCCCCAATCTTATTTATATGCAATCAACCGTAAGAAATTGCTGTTTTGGGAAAAATGCACTGGTCCGTCAACTTTGGAGGCTTATAGTGACCAAGGGATGAGAAAAATTACAAGTTTCTCATTTTTTCCATATGTAGTAGTTATTGAACTATAAGCTCATGAAAGGATTTTTCAAAATGAGTGGATCTCTCTCTCTCTCTCTCTCTCTCTCTCTCTCTCTCTCTCTCTATGATAACCAGTCTTTCACAGTTGCTACTCCAACCTGCCCAAAGGCACTCCATGTAGATTGCATTGGCATGTCTGAGCTAAGATAATCTGCATAGCACCATCAAAAGTGGTGCCACTGCCAAAGGTAGCGTCATTGTAGAGCAGTGCAATTAGCAGAGCAGCACCAAGAAAGTAGCAATATTCACTACACAAGAAAATATGGAGAGAAAGAGTGTAATACCTTGGTCAACATGTATGCCAAATGTGGGCACTTTATAATGCACAAAAAGTACTTGAGGAGCTTCCTATCTGGGATGTTGTCTCTTGGAATGCATTGATTGTGGAATACGCCCAACTTGGCCAAGAAGTTCTAGGCTGTTTTTGACGGATGCCAAGTGAGGGTGTCTCTCTAGATGCAATCAACAAAGTAGCACCAAGAAAGTAGCATATCTTCTACACAAGCAAACATGGAGGGGAAGAGTGCACTACCTTGGTTGACATGCATGCCGAATGTGGTGCACTTCATAAAGCACAAAAAGTGCTTGAGGAGCTTCCTGTTCGGGATGTCGTCTCTTGGAATGCATTGGTTGTGGGATATACCCAACTTTGCCAAGAAGCTCTGGGTTGTTTTTGGTCGATGCCTAGCAAGGGTGTCTCTTCATATGTAATCAATAGAGCAGCACCAAGAAAGCAGCAATATCCCGCTATAAAAGAAAACATGGAGGGGGAGAGTGCAACAGGCCCTCAACAAGCTTCCTGCCCCAACGTTGTCTTATGGAGTGCATCTAGGTTGGTTTTAGTAGATTCAGAGAGAGGAAATCTCTCTAATCACAATCATGTTCACTTCCACCTTGAAGGCATGTGGCATTACACGGCTGGCTTGGTCGACATATATGCCAAATGTGGTGCACTTCATAAAGCACAAAAAGTGCTTGAGGACCTTTGAGGATGTCGTCTCTTGGAATGTACTGATTATGGGATATGCCCAACTCGGCCAACAAGCTGTTTTTGGCGAATGTCAAGCGAGGGTGTCTCTCTAGATGCAATCAGCATAGTAGCACCAAGAAAGCAACAATATCTGCTACACAAGAAAACATGGAGGGGAAGAGTGCAACATGTCCTTGAAAAGCTTCCCATCCACAATGTTGTCTCATGGAGTGCATTGATTACACGATATGTCCACAACAGGGTCAAGGTCAAGGTCAGGAAGCTCTGGAGTGTTTTCAGGAGATGAAGAGAGAGGGTATCTCTCCAAATGTAATGATGTACACTTCCACCTTGAAGGCATGTGGCATTACACAACATGCTAATATCGGCAAAACAATTCACGATGATATTGTTAATTAGGGGAGAGAGAGGATTAGAGAGAGAGAGAGAGAGAGAGAGAGAGAGAGAGAGAGAGAGAATTATTATCCTTGAAGAGAGAAAATTCGAGTGGAATAGAAGTTCGTATATTGAAATGGGATACAACTTAAACAAATAGATAGAGAGAAAGGACGCCATCATCTACGGGCAAGAGAGAAAGTCATCAAGCACATCTCTCTTTCTCCCTAAATGTAGGACTTATGTAGACAGTGTTGGCGTGCTTAAGCACCAGTGGAGGAAGTTATTGATGTACCATTGGTAAGAGCGAGCGAGACCCGCCATAGGCAGTGCCGTCGTCGAAGACGATGCCGTTGTACTAGTACGACATAGAAAGGACAAGGAATGACTCAATTGAAGGGACCCAGTATGTCTCCCAAATCATTTTTTCATTTCTTTTAGTGAGAATCAACCCAGATTCGCACTGGAGTGAGTGGAAGAAGGAAGGAAAAGCGAAGCCTACCCACAACACTAAGTGACACATAACATTAAAGAGGGGGGGGTAAGGGGATCGACGGCGCGGAAGTGGATGCGGGGAGCCCGAGGCAGATTAAACCCGGACGCGCGGCAAGTCAACGCGAAAAAGAACCCGAGCGACGACTCGATTTGAACCCAGGGCCTCGTCGCCCAGATTGTGATGCATGGGGTAACCATCCCACCCGCGCGCACATGTTGTACCCATGGCCCGGGATTTTAGAGTTTTATATTTAAAATATAGACGCTGCCCGGGTTTAATCTGTGACCGGGTTTAGTCTTTAAGTGTCCATCTACAGCTGCAACCTCTCTGATTTTCGTGCGCGCACTTCTCTGCCCTCGATCCCCTTACCCCCCCTCATTAATACTATGTGTTATTTAGTCCTGAGGGAAGCCTACACACGTACGAGGTGTCGGTGAACTTATTTTCTGCTTTTAATTTTTTTGGAAGCCTCTCATCAAAAGGGATTTGTCGGACGCAGAAGAGAGAGAGAGAGAGAGAGAGAGAGAGAGAGAGAGCGCGACGCGACAGGGCAAAGATTTTTTTCATTGTAAGTGAGCACAATCGCGCGGGCTATTCACAATGGTCTTGTTGTGCTGCGATGCGAGCAGAGACACAGGCATGGCACTCGGTTCATGGTGATGCGCAGAGCAGATGGTTGCTTCTTTGTTTGTCTCGGGCAGCCGCATGGTCTCTCTCTCTATCTCTCTCTCTCTCTCTCTCTCTCTCTCTCACGCACACACACATCAGTGTGCATGGCAGGCTGTGAGTCCAACGACTCTCTACTAGCTCATAAACCAAAGGGTGATGGAGCTGATGGAGAGATGAGGGGACAAGAGTTGATGGAGCTAGTTTGGTCGTTGCTGACGGAGCATGGCAGAGGGGTAGGACTGGCCTGGCGATTTTCCAAAGCTGGTGAATTAACGGGGATCTTCAGAGATCCCTTCCATCTCTTCGAACTGGAAAGGCTGGGGCTTGCCACTCGGAGGAGAGAGAAAAAGCGGTGCCATCTGTGTGTCGGCCAAGGCGCAGGAGAGAGAGAGAGAGATATATATATATTTTGTTATGGGTGTCGCCTTCAGCCAGGGATTATTGCAAATGCATGGAAACTGAAGGCGAGGAGCCGTGCAGGCGAGGTCGACGAGTCGCAGTCCAGTGCATGAAGAGGGGCATTGGTCCGCGGTGGTCTTCAAGCTCAAGGCCAGGCTGCAGGTCAGTCGCCCAAGCGCTTTAGCCTTGGCAGAATGTCTGCATGCGCTGTGCGTCGGTCAGGTGCCCTGCAGCCATGCGCGAACCTGCTGCAGTTTTCCAGCGCTGAAAATCACCACCCACAGCATCGCGACACAGCGTGGGAACCTTTGCGCGCGCGACTTTTTGTTTACTGAAAACTAATATGCTCTAATCTTTCGGCACACTTCAAATAAAGCAAGCACAAATTTGTACACGTTTCTCTATCTTGTAGCATGCCAAAAAGCCTTTTGCAGAAGCAACCCTCACATCCATCTTGTTTGATGTGTGTGTGTGTGCGCGCGCGCGCACGTGCATTCTGACAGTTTCATAAGAGAGGGGAGAAACGCATATATAATTTTGATTGCCTATGAGCCCTCACATCCAATTCTAGCTTGATGTATGTGTGTGTGTGTGTGCGCGCGCGCCATTTTCTGACAGTTTGATAAGAGAGGGGAGAAAGGCATATATAATTTTGATTGCCTATGAGCCCTCACATCCAATTCTAGCTTGATGTATGTGTGCGCGCATGCGTCATTTTTGACATGTTTCATAGGAGAAGGGAGAAAAGCATGCAAATTTTTTATTTCCTTTGTTTATCTTATAAGTGGGTTCGTTCATTTAAGGACCTCATGACTTTTTTTCAAATTCTTGTTTTGATATGTCAATTGTTGAGTTTTGGCATCTTAAGTTAAGTGAACTGCTCAATGTGATCCTATTATTTATTTTTGCTTTTAAATATTTACTTTAATTATTTGTCAACGTCTGGGTAGGGCAAATTACTAAAGTGGGTTTATATGTGATCTTTTACTCCCATTGTACATTGTATCGTCGGTTTAGAGTCTCTCTCTCTCTCTCTCTCTCTCTCTCTCTCTCACACACATTCTCCCCATTGCTCTACGCGTTCAGATCGTCGACTTTGACATGGAATCAAAGCAACGTGAAGAGAACCAGCACTGTTGAGAAGCCTAGAAGAGACGGTGCTTCACATTGCTCTTGGCGTTTCCTCTTGCTCCATTGCAGCATTTTAAAACGCAGGAGGATTTTGCAGTTGTGTGCCTTGGTGGCATTTTTGGGACAACGCTCCATTGAATGAGAAGATGGCCAAAGCGTTTTGAAACGCCCAACCCTATTCCTCTTCACCGATCGCACTTGTTCTCGTTGTTGCCCTGCGTTTTGAAACGCCAGGGCTTATGCAACACACCCCCCGAAACCCTCCTCTGTTGCGCGTTCTAAAACGCTACATCCCCCCTCTCTCTTGGTCGACTACATGCTGAGACGCCCTTATCTACATGACTCCTCTCATCACTTGCTTGCTACCAGCATTTTGAAATGTTGTGTTGGCCTTCGTTTGGGATCTTGAAGCACATTGAAGAGGCATCAAAAGTTTTAGTTTGTGCGGCTTGGGGACGAGCTCTACTCAAGGGTGTGAAAGGGGCTTGCAAAGGAAAGGATTGGTAAGGATTGGGAAAAGGCCATTTGGAGTACGAAAGGAAGACAAAAGTTTCCAAATTTTGTACCTACGGGATGGCCCACCCTTGCTCGACCACCAACAACCGAATGACCAAGGCCAATCATCGGCTATGAAAAGATCATCAACCACCATCCAGTCAACATCGTATGCTCGATCGAAGCTCTTTAGGAAACCATCATCTTGTTTGGCTCGAGATTGTGAAGCCAAAAGGAGATGCACGAGTTGTCTAGAGGACAGGCTAAGGCACGCTTGATGAGGTCGACAATACCATTACTCAGTTAGCTGCCTCGGTACCCACGAGGTCCGAAAACCAATGTTATAAATGTGATACGATGCTTTGTTTAGCTCGAGAGTTTGAAGCCAAAGACAAACGCAGAAACTCAGAAAGAGACAAAGGCAAAGGCAAGCTAGACAGAGATAACGGTGATAAAGATTTGATAGAGGAGATCGGCATGGCACACGTGGTGGCGACCACAATGGCCACGACGCCAGATTTTTAGTCATGATGTAATTGCTGCCACTAGCTTAAGCCAGAGAGAGGCTTCTGAGTGGCAGAGAGGGGCAAGCAGTGCTCCCTATAATTAATTTGGACCCTTGTTTTGGTGTTCAAGTTACCGGTGTTTGAACCCGTGGATCGAAGTTCAAGGCACATGCATCTGGTAGGGAACCAATCATACGTATATAAAACACTATGGATGAGTGCACCGATCCAGTGTTGTTGGTCGGATTATGGACAGGATGTGTTCCACAGTTTATTATCTAGGAGTATCTTTGGACGTAATGTGTTCACAGATCGCGAATGGAGATTCTTGGACGTATAGTTCAATTTTCTACAAGGCAATCGATGCTCAAGATTCTTCAAAGGTACAAAGTTGAGGGTAGCATAACCAAGGTGTATCCAGTAGACTTATCAACTACTGGGGTGTCCATGGTAGCTTCTTCATCGACTTAGTCTTAACATTTATATCCACTATGAGGTGCAGAGAGGGTGTTAAGAATTTTGGCATCTCAAGTGAATTGGCTAATGTGGTCCCATTATTTATTTTGGCTTTTAGGTATTTATTTTACTTATTTGTCAAAGTCTCGGTAGGGCAATTTACTAAGGTGGGTACTATGTGACACTCCTTGCCCCCATTGTACATTGTATCAATTCATTGCCAAGGTTGGTTGGTTCAGAGGATCTCTCTCTCACATTAGATAAATCTTCAAGGTCTCTTGGGATAGTTTCCTATGACGTTAAAACAATCTTCTTTTCGGGTGTGTGTGTGTATGTGCGCGTGAGCTAATAAAAAGAGGAAAATGGTATAACCTTTCTATCACCCAAGTGTGGTAGATTGGTTATGCCATTTTCCCTCTTGAATAACAGGTCTTGAGTTTAACTCTCCTCGTCGGATAGATCTTTAAGGTCTCTTGGGATAGTTTCCTATGACGTTAAAACAATCTTCTTATCTTTACGGCCTCTTGGGATAGTTTCCTACGACGTTAAAACAATCTTCTTCTTCTTCTTCTTCTCGTGTATTCTCCACATTGCTATACGCTTTCGCATCATCCACTTTGACACAAACATGAGCCCCCAAGGCCTCCACCATTAGAAAATGGTGTGTCAAGTGTGTTCGAGAAGTTTTTCTATAACCCCTCCTTGTATACATATTTTCAAGAATTAAACTATCCCTCTTCCTTTAAAACATGTAGATTCAAAGCCCTCTTTGTTGATATAAATTTTTAACTTCTCTTAATGAACTCGCTAGCTATAATTATATGATTTAAGGTGGACCCCCCGAGCATGAGCTTTCATCTTGTTATGCAGGACATCATGAGATTTTACTTTTTGGCTTGCATAAGGCCATGAGGGAGATGGTGCAATTTGTGAGCCATTGGTACAGAGCTTGTCGACAATTGCCACATGTCCTCTTTTGGTTGGAAGGAATGGTTCGTAAAGATTAGATCTTCCTTTATATTTTAAATGGGGTCTTTATACTTATAGACTCATTTGATTTTCTTGTCCTTCCATTGCTTTAGAATGCTTTCGCTCTGTTAGTTGGTCCATTCAGTTTTCTATTTGAGCTGTCGATGAGTGCCTTCAGTTCACATTTGCAATTTTAATATTGACCTACAAAAAGCCAGGCTTTAAAGGGGAAACCCCTTAGGCATACTCTATTTGGGCCATCCACATGTACCCCCATGGTGTGAAGATAAAGAGCAGTGAGGTAAATAACAACACGTGTTGCAGTGCAGTATTGGCAAAGTCCAAGACTCCAATGCAGGCATACAAAAAATTGGTCAATATTTATCACACCCTCTTCAATATGACAGATGCATAGACTCGACATGCGATTCATTCATCCTCCAGCCGCATACTGCCACCTCAATGCCCTAGTGGTCCTGCATGCACAGCTTCATTTGCTGCTAAAGGTTTGCATACTCCCGTGTTTCTAGTTTCACACGTCGATCATTCATCCCTAGTTCTCAGATAATAAAAATGCATAGACTGATAATGCAATAAGCAAATAAAACAAAAAACAGTAAACAATCGATAACTGTCAATGCAAATCACCCTCTCTGCTCATCCAAGAAATCAACAAGTTGAATTTTGGTCAGACGCCAGGCACAAAAAAGGGGTCAAAATTTTCCCAACAAATAAAAACATAGGGTACAAAGGTACATATGAGATCCATAGAGCTAGATAACTTTTTGATAAAGCCTCGGGCTACTGTTCCCAAACAGAATACAGAAACCTGGCTTCAACGTATGCCATGACACCTGCCTCTCAGAATGCTCCAACCAATTTTCCAGTGGCATAGCTTAGGACATAGCTCTTTAGCATAAAAAACAGAGCACCATCAGCCAAGGGCGTGGGCGCCAACCTCAAGGGGCTCTCCAACCAGCTCCACAAACAGATGACCTCCCAGGGCATTTGAGCTTGTGCCAGTGATATGCATGCAAGCAAGGAAACATCGCTCACAACCGTCTCCCAAGCTTGCTCAGCCTCCTGGCCAGACCAAAAACTAATATCTTCCCCACTATTCCCTTGTCAAGGCCGCAAGCAAGTACAACAGCTCCCCCCACTACAATCCACTTCCACCCCTTGCCATTCTGATTATTTCTTTGAGCGCCTTCATTGCCCTCATCCTTCCATGCAGTCATATCTGACTCGTTAAAACAGCTAGGTGGAACCCTTGTGACCAACTGGGCCATAGAAGCACTGAAAGAAAGAGTGGCAGAGGCCTTGCGATGTACCATGTACTTCCGAAAGCCTGGTTCCATTTTTCTCACACAGTTCCACATCCCTTGGCGGACCCCAAGCTTCGCTATATCCCTCTGAATACCCATATCCTCAGAATGGAAGAAGGTCACTTCACAAGCTGTCAACTGCCCAGTCTGTGGTGATTCAACTGCAACAAAAGGGCCCAATTAAACAAAACTACGCAAAATTATCGGCGAATCGTCAATATGCGCATACTCTACCTGCTCGAACAATCCAACTTGATGCGTAAACATCAACTCTACGAGGCCTCTTTTGGCGCGGTACTTTTGAGTAGGGAACACCCTAAGCATATAGAGAACACAAATTGAAGTTAAAAATAGGTATCGACAGGCCCAGAGACAATTGAAGGGCAGGCTCAACCGCTGAAGTAAAAAATAAGTATCAACAGGTCCACACAATAAAAGGACAGCCTCAACCCCTTCTACCTTGGTGATACAGAAGTACATCCCTCCAGACTCAAAAATTCTTCGGCCAATAAGATATTCTCGATCACTACAGAAAAAAGGGAACTGTGACAGAACCCAATCAACATTTAATAAGTCTGATGCAGTAATCACAATCAAGCTACAACCTCAACTATAATCTTACTAACAGAGAAAGAAGTATGGGACTTACCTTTCTCACCCAGTGAGCAATTTCAGCGCCAGTTTCTGCACAGCTTTCCAAGGACTTCATGTAAATGATCATATCATCCCAATTAGATCGAAACTCGTCATCCCAGTAAAAATCTTTCACCATTTCTGGAGCTGCATCCTCAAATATGGTAAGACTCCTGTACTCTGTGGGCCCCTTTAACTCCTACAGTAATAAAGCATTTGCCCAACGTTACTAAATTACTGATACAAAATTCATGTAGTTATAATGTCATACTATGTTTACAAATTGTGTAAATTATGCCAAAACAAACATACTCAATGCCCTGTTACCATATATACCTAGATGAATCCAGGATAAGCCCAAATTCACCCTCAAAAGGAAGTGCAAGGTAGAGACCCATGGTAGTCACCCATAAGACAATCTAACCATCAGCTCCATCATGCATAGTATTGACTTAATACCATGACATCCCCACTAACGTCGTCAATGCCCTGTCATCCTATGTCCACAAACTAGGTAAATCATGTATTAGACATAATACAAAATTGAGCAGATGTTTAACAGCCAATCTAATGATAGCACCATCACTCCTATCCAAAATAATTTTCTAGGAGAGCAGATTGTAGGGCAGCCATACAGCTTTTGACAACTGAGCTTCAGGCAAACTGAAGAAATTCAATCCGAACGTGCTCTGAAACCCCATCAGGTTGTCCTTAACCAACTCACCTTATTCTTGAACTCCATACGCTAAGAGCCCTGAGCCTTTCCTACAAATGGAGGATTTCTATGAACAAGATCTCAAATGCATCTACAAATCAAAAAAAGTCTAAACTATACTGCAACAGAAGCAACGGTGCAACACAAAGACCCCGTATTACAAGTGGATGTATAATTGCACAATCATCAAAAAAGTCAAATGCAAATGCAGATAAGACACAAACTTAGACAACACAAACACAACACACAGTAACCATGGAAGGTTCCATATGCTGTACGAAAGCCCATACCACATGGGCAGTGTACAGTACAGTACAGACGTAAATACGTTTGCCAATTTTTTAAATAAAAATTACAGGTTATGCCATAAGTATTGGCTCTTCATGCCCACTACCACCACTTTGCCATGTATTTGTAGGCCCTTCGACCTTAGCCCTTGGTACAGTCCTGAGTCAGGAGATGTTTTTGGCGGTCTCTAAGAGTTTTTCAATACAACACACAGTAAAATTCCAAACTGTACAATAGCAATTGTAATACACTGTATTTTTCAAAACGAAACCATAAAGCATTTTTGTTTTTGTAGCCGTTTGAAACTTCGCTTCGACTAGTTGCATTATAACATACAACCACACAATGAAAACTATGATGGATACTGATGTAAAAGCTTTCGAAAACTGATGCAGCGTGGTTTATAAATCTTCAATTGTTCAAAGGCTAAATGAGCCAAGACAACCAGAAACTTAAAAAGACTGGACCAAGGTCTTCTAGACTCTGAAACAAAGCATTCTGGGCATCTTCTACAAAATTTGCCCCTAATAGCAACATCGAATGTAAGGGAATGAGACTTCCCCCCTCCTCGGAAACTCTTGGTCAGAACATCTCCCAATGTTCCCATGCATACAAACCTGAATTGATGACACATTTCCTACTGCTGTAGACGTGGCTCATTACACATAATTTGTTAAAGTAATTCAACATTCACGACATCTATGCCTAGGGTAACTCCAAAAGCAAGTTCTTCTAACATGTAGCTATTATTTGTGTCATGGGGGACGCCCATTTTGGGTTTCCCGTCCCCCATCCCCACTCCTCAGGACGCGTCCCATAACCTATCCATATGACGCCCAAAGTCCTCCATCCATGATTTGTCAACACCATCGACCAAACACTAAGCAGAAAAAACCATGTACCAGGAGGGAGCATTAGGAGGAAAACAACAGCTAGAGATTGCATCAAAAGTAACTACCAGTAACATGGTAGCTAGCAGCAAAGCTCTCTGTATGGATCTCATAAGGATAACAAGATACATGCCTGAGGTTCTCTTCGCCAGGCTTGGTAGGTCATGCCTGGAATCGAGCGCTCCATCATCAACTCCCAGGGAAGCCCTCCATCTTTGTAGTAGTACCTCCGATGAAGATCCCGCAGATCTTCATTGCCCACAGCCAAGCGAGCCAGATTGACAGCACCACTGTCAGTAGCCTGAAGTGGCCTTTCCCTGCAAATCAGTGAAAAACTGTATTACCACCAAAAATTGTAGCACCCCCTCTAGCATCTTTTATTTGAAAAGCAGAATCACACGACAACCATTACTTGAGCAATTCACCTCTCTTCAATTCCTTCAGGAGACTGAGTCTGAGGCCATTTCCATGCTTTAAATTTCAACCAGCATTCTTTCAGCATTTGAAAGGCGGTCACTGAAGCAGTCAATGCAATCCAGAAGCGCCGCACACCTAGGCCTGGAGGACTAGTCCAGACGAGTCTGTGCCTGCCTCTTACCCCTAGAAACAGTAAGCTCACCCACCGTGGCTTCCATATCCATCCTACAAAAAGGCCGATCAGTACAGCTACCCACAAAGGCACCATATTGGCAGACAAATCCACCATGGCCTCCAGCAAAGATGATGACTTCTCCATTGCTAAAAAAGAAGAATGTCTGTCTTTCATCTCCATGGCTGAATGTGAACATGAAATCTTCAAAAGCTTACAAGGACCAGCAGACGACCTACAGAGGGCATTCCAATGGAAAGAGAACTTTCATAAATTGCCAGACTGGATGGATTTGGGTACATTAAAAACGTGTATAGATTCAAACCTGCTGGCAAATCAAAATTTTCAATGCAGTTTAGGTTCGAGTGGAGATACGCAGGTTTCTTCATCCACAGGTTCGATTGACGAGCGATTGTTGAATTTCGCATTCATACTACCCTTGATACACGAAACTCAACTGCGGCCCGCAAACTATCACCTGCGATAACAATCGGGAGGTCCTTCCACGAGGAGAGGAAATGCAGATACAAGCAAATTTCTCTGTACAGTCGCGCCAAGAAGAAAGAGGGAATCAGATGCGGATGTCACACTCTTGAGGGGAGGGCAGAGCGCCCGCATCCGAAGAGAAGGCCCTGGCGAGGAGGCGTAGCGACCCTACCCCCCTCTATACACCACAAATCGTCTACATACACACAAAATCACACGCGCGCAGGAAACCTAAAGCAGACCCACCACTGCTGGACGCTGGTTGGCTCTTTGGCGGTCACCCAAAATCTCGTTCGCAGCTTCTAACCCGCCCAATAGCTTAGATGACCATGGTAAAATGCTGCGTCAATTCCTAGCATCTGTTAAGACTCTGGATAAGCCCTTTCGTTCCTTTTGGACACCTTGCATTTGCTAGCCCTATCCCTGCCTAGGCTACTTATCCTTATTGGATGGATTTATACGACGTCTCGGCTTCAAAGCTTTTTATTTCTTTAATACAATATCACAAATCCCCTTAGAGGTTGATCCCGCTATGTGCATGTAGTGCTCACTTGAAGCTCCGCAATAAGCAATAGAAGCAGAATCATGACTTTTGGATTTTGAGAAAAAAAATTAGCAAACGATGAGGTAAGATGTAATAAAAGGTTACTACCCTTATTAAAATGTCACCGATGTGGCATTTACAAAGGTGACTGAAGCTTGTAGCAGATATAGCGCGTACAGCTCTATGTCCATAAGCAAAGGAGTAAAGGTGCAGCTTTGCACATGCGCATGGATAGAGGCCATCGTAGGATGATGGCTTGCCTCCAGCAAAGAGCTGGAAGCAAAAGCCACCTTGCTACCTTCGTAGCAAAAGAGAAAGCAAACGATTGTTTGTTGCCTTACGTAGCAAAACATACTCACCTAGCAACTCCAAGCAACCTACACAACTTGCGCGGCTAGCTACAACATCGTTGCACTTGAGTGAGAGAGGGCGTTGGCACCACCTCCAGTGCTATTTTTACAAATAGCAACCAGAAATCACATTTCGATTTAAAAATTGTATGCATGCGCCCTCTCACAAGGAGGAAAGTTTTTTTGACTTTTTTCAAACAATCAGTAAGTAGTATTTGATATAAAAGCTAAGTGTTGGAATTAGGGTTGCAAGAAAACACACACAGCTTGGAGAAGACGAAGGAAGCTCGAGGCACAAAACAGAGAGTATATTACTTGGTGTGCAATGGAAAGATAAGATAGCCCTAGAGTGATGGGCGTATATATAATGCACGGGGGAAAAAAACTCCTAGTGAGGGAAAAAATGCCCCGACGGTCCTAAGTATGTTCACACACATCACTACCACATGTATATGGTAACAAAACCCCCCTGGGAGTGATGCAGTCAATGAGAGCTGGCACATAAAGTATAGGGAAGTGCCATGACCTGAGGACATGATCAGTCCACAAAGGGGAGTAAGCCCAAAGCTTTGCGGAAAGCTTCAAACTTCTCACGAAACAATGCCTTTGTGAAAAGATCTGCAAGATTGTCCTGTGTTGGCACATGAGCCAAGCTGATCTCTCATGTTGAGAGCCTCTCCCTGACATAGTGGTAATGCACTTCAATGTGCTTTGTGCAAGCATGAAAAATTGGGTTCCTTGCAACTGCCAATGCGCTCTGGTTGTCAGTGTAAATAGTGTTGGCAGTGTCCTGTCCAACACCCAAATCAGCCATAAGGCGTCTGAGCCATACACACTCAACGGTAGCTGTGAAGACTGCCATGTACTTCCCCTCACAATTGGAAAGAGTGATGGGCATATATACAATGCACAGGGGGGAAAACCTCCTAGCGAGGGAAAAAATGCCACCGCGGTCCTAAGTGTGTTCCCTCGGGGATTCACTCTATATACAAAACAGGATGCCACCTACAAGTGGACAACTTTGATCAAACCCCTATATACGACTCATATTAGGGAATATGACCCCCTTTCTACACTTATACGACAATCAATGCAAAAAATTATCATGCCCATCTTACATATAAAACTTAAGTCTCACATGATCTAACTGAGTCAAACTAGTCAAAGAGCATGTAGCATTGTGATTGGCAATGTACTAAGGAACCACTTATGTAGATAACTAGATGTACCTTCAATGTGTCTTAGTTTGACTTTCAAATTATGTGCCCATTCAACCTGCACTCTAGCTACTCGTCCAATTTTGATCCATCTAAATTACTCAAAATACATGGTTATATAGTTGTGCTAGGTTCTTCGTGTAAATTTGTGTCTATACAAACTCTTTATAGCTTTCATCCTTCAACAAATAAACTATAATCTCAAAAAAAGAAATTGATACAAAGCAAGTGATAGTTCTTGCATGTATCTTTTTAGCTATTGACTCACAAGTTTGAGGGCATACTCTTTTGGGAAGCCATGGTTTTGAAACACAAAAACTTCCTCTCATTTTTCCCTTTTCTCACTTCTGTCCCCCCCACCACCACCACCAATAAATATGATACCCCCTCCCTCTTGAACGAGTACGATTAGACAAAGGTGTATCCAATCCAATGTACTATCAAGCAAAGTATGCACCGGCCATTTAGGCATGCCTCTAGCTTGCTCATTCTCAGCCCTTCCCTCATCAAGTACTTCTGCATCAGTAATAGGCTGATCTGTTTTCAGAAACCCCCATAGGCTGTATATTTGCCTCATTGGAATTTACATTCGAACTTCCACCACTGAAAAGAGGCAACAAAGTGTCATAAATGTCCTGTGAGCTTACATTACTGTCTCTAGTAGTACATGATGACAGCAAGGGCTGAACGGAATCTTCCACAAACACAACATCTTGGGAGACCAAGCTACACTGTGTTTGCAGATGATACAACCTATAACCTTTGCTTTGAGCACTGTAACCAACAAAAATACATATGACAGTCTTATCATCCAGTTTCTTGCCCTACATTTGTGGCACCAAAGCATATGCCAAACAACCAAAAACATGCATGTGCTCAATAGAAGGCTTTGTATCATGCCATGCTTCATATGGAGTCATAGACAAAGCTTTTGTAGGACACCTAGTTAGTACATAAGTGGCACACATGATGGCTCAAGCCAAAACGAATGCGGCAAAGCTTGACTCTTGACCATACATCGTGCCATTTCCATAAGTGACTTATTTTTCCTCTCAGCAACACCATTTTGTTGAGGTGTGTAAGGCACTGTACATTGGTGTTTTATCCCACCACTAGCCATAAATGCATTAAACTCATGAGACATATACTCCCCCCCTCGATCGGAACGAAGGGTGCCCATAGTACATTTTGCGACATTTTCAGCCATAGCCATAAATTTTTTAAAGCACATAAATACTTCGGACTTCGCTTTTAGTGGATATACCCATGCATGCCTAGAGTAATCATCAATGAAAGTCACAAACTAAAGGTAATTGCCCAAGGAAGGAGTTTGCACGGGCCCACAGACATCACATGCACAAGCTGCAACCTCCATGTGGCCCTAATTGAACCATCCTTTGAAAACTTCAAATGTTGTATCTTACCCAGAATATAGCCTTCAGAAACATGTTTGATAGGTGCTTCAAGAGGTGGCAAAGAAGCAACCATATCAGATTTCTGTAAACGCAGCAAATTGACAAAATTCAGATGCCCAAAACGTGCATGCCAGTGTTTTCCATCTGAAATAGCCTTAGAATCCACAACTACATTTGCAAAATTCTTCCCACACTTGCCATATAAAGTGAGCTTATACAACCCACAACATAAAATGCCAGATGCAACAATTTCATCACTGAAACTGAGATCAAGTATTGTACATCTGTCATCCACAAATTTGACTACAAGACCAAGTCTAGCAAGTGTAGATACAGACAAAAGATTCTTCTTGATCCCAGGTACATACAATGCATCAACACGTGTGAAAGAACTGCCATTTGCAGCATTAAGCACAATCTTTCCAAGTCCCTTGATCGGATAAGAGGCATTGTTGGCACAAATGACTGAATTCCCATGAGGGACATCCTTGAGAGAGGTAAACAAGTCACGATGAAAGGTAATGTGCTTTGTAGCACCACTATCAAAGTACCACACTTGAGCATCTGCAGCAACTGACAAACATGCATCATAGACATTAGGATCATAAGTGAACTCTGCACTAAAAGCCCATTCTGCATCAACATCAGCATCACAGTCTCCTTTCACAAAAGACTCAGCAATAGCTGCATTTGTAGTGGAACTAGCACTTGCAGTGGGACCAACCTCTTTCTTCTTAGCGTCTTTGGCCTTCAACTGAGGACATTTCTTGATCAAGTGATCATTAGATTTACAACAATGGCAATGCATCTTCTTTTTACCCTTATCACCAGAATTCCCAGACGAATTGTTGCCAATAGAAGCATTAGAAACAGGTGACAGAAGAACCATGAGAAGTGGCAACATTGCTGTTATCACCTTTTCTTTGAGCAGCAATAAAGGCATGTTCAAATGCTCACTATCTAGTCTTGTTTTTCCTGGAAAGTGACTCTTGCAATAGCAATGCGCATGATGCATCAAACTTGACAACTTCAAGATTTCCTTGGGTCATAAGTCTCAAGTACTAGCAAAAGTCTAGTAAGAATCTAGCAAGGCATCAATAACAATCTACACAGGGGAACTATCTGAAATGACTTCACCTGCAGAAATAAGTTGCGCATTGATATCCTTGACACCAGCAAGGAAAGTGTCCATGTCATCTTTCTCATGCAAAATCCTCGACTCCAGCTCTTTATGCAACAATTATTGCCTCATGGGGACTTTCACAAAGACCAGCCAGAATATCCCGAGCCTGTTTTGTAGATTTTGTTGAACGAATGTGGGGAGTAATAGTGCGCTTCACAGACAACACAATTAATGCATGAGTATGTGCATATTTTACATCCCAACGATCTTGCTTAGCGGTAGGCAAAACGGCTCTAACAACATCACTCCTTGCAGTAAGACCTGCAACATCCTCAACATTGCATGTACCTCAAAACGAGGACGTACATCAATGCCCTGCACAATGTTCCAAACGTCCTTTGACACAAGAACATGTTGCATCATATAAGCCCACATAGGGTAATTGTCCCCATGCAATTTGTGTGTGCGCGCGAATGCGGTGCGTGTGCGGAGAGACGGAGAGAGAGAGAGAGAGAGAGAGAGAGAGAGAGAGAGAGAGAGAGAGAGAGAGAGAGAGAGAGAGAGAGAGAGAGAGAGAGAGAGAGAGAGAGTACACAGGATGTGGGTGGAGCAGCTCAACACTATGTGTGTGAGAGAGCCCCTTATTCTTCTATCTAGTAAAGAATAAGGTGTGTACAAGCAATGGACGGTCAGACGTCTCCGACGTGTCCCACTGAGGTAAGAGGCACAATGCCTTTACCCCAACAATCTCCCACTTAAAGGTGAATGTGTCGATAAGTGGTACTACTATAGGAACTGGTAGTATAATAGTTAAGGGAGGAAACTCATCTCAACCTATGTCCACTGCGTCTCTCGAAGCCAATGCATGTCGTTGTGTAAACTCTAACGATGTGCGGAAGTATATATCCTTGCTAGAATCAACATGCATACCATGTAGGTATCATGTAATGATGTGCACCGCTCCATGATGCATCATGGAAGTGTGAGTCATAGCATGACTAACAACCCCAAGTGCAAATTCTCCCACTGCAACAACTGCTATCTCGGGTCTCGACACTAAGAGGTTGTACATGAGAGTCCCGAAGGCTGATGATAAATGCGTAATCTCTGCCAGCATATCCATGCCAATCACATCAACGCCATGAGCAGTGACCTTTGCCAATCTATCCTCAGTAGGTATCTCAACCCTCATTGTATCACCACCAGAACTAGTCGCATATGGATGCATCAATCCTGATTCCAGGGTAGTTGTCACTCCCTCGTCATCCATAGGGACTTTATCTTCATGTCTTGGCATCACCATATTAGCCTCTAGCATGAGCATGAACTCCATATCGCTCATCTCCATGGTACGAGGCGTCTCTGTCTGAAGAGGATCAATCCGTTGTGTCTTGTTAGATCATGGCTACTCTAACTCTGCATCTCCACACATGTCATGCACAACATTCTGGAGCTCATACGCAAAAGTACATGTCCGCAAAGTCACTGAGACTACACTGAATCGTACATGTGACTCACTGCTCTACTCTCTAACTGGCAAAGCATCAAAATCTGTCACCACCACCAGTGACTGCTCTAGTCATGCACTCAAAGAGCTACCTTGCTCTACACGTCTATCCTCAGACCCTGCATGCACAACGAGTGAAGTGTCATGCTTCTCATCAGCAAAGTGTACTCACCTAGACTACGAATGTCTGCATGGCAACGGACTCACAAAGACTATGGCAAGAGACTATGGTGTCTCTGACACCAAGAACATGGAGAAGAGTCAAACGAGCACCATGATGGCCTCACGCTATCACAAGCAAATTTCTCCTCACCAAGTAAGACTCATCAGTCAATTGAACATGACACCCATGATCTCTAAGCTTTGAGATGGAGATCAAACTCCTACAAGCATAAGGCATGGAGGGAACATCATGGAGCACAATCATACTCCCACTAGAAAAACGCAAATGAATGTCACCCACACCATGAACACCATCCTGTCTCAAAGCAAAAAACGTGCTAAATCACTCCTTGCAAGGAGTAACATGGTGTAAGCACTACTATCTAGCTGCCAATCATGAAACAAAGTCCATGCATGTCTAGGTGAACCTGCAGAAGTAGGAATGTCTACCACACTCGTACTCTCAGCAACAACCAATGGAATCCTTTGCTATCTCCAACGCGTGAAACAACGTTTCCTCATGTGCTGGTCTACCACAATGCCAACAAACCACATGTCTGCGCCTTTGAGGTCTGCTTGATACACCAACTTGTATATTTAATGACAAGCTGCCAGATGCCATAACTGAGCGCAAAATGAGTCTATAGATCAGCCCACACAAAGTGAAAATGCATTCTCCACAGGAGCATATCTGCTCAATATAATGCAAAACAAAACTAGCTGATCAAACACCTACCACCAAAACTATGGCAAACATCACATAAAGCGCATAACCCTCTGCCAAAACCAAGAACTAATCATGCATAAATAGTGACCATAAGCAAGGAGAAATGACCATCCACATAGGCACAAGCCAAAATGTGGCTAAAACAGTGGAAACTATCACAAAATGCAAAAATTCAGCAGAGTCTCCTTTGTAACTGGAGAAAAATCTCACCCACAAAACCGCATCCAAGATGCTAAAGTGGGAGAAGCTCTTGACCACTACAAACTGACAAAAATTTGTCAACCAAAAGTATAGAAAAGTGGGAGTAAACCTTGACCACTATAGTCTCCAAAAGAGGACTATAAACCATAAGCCATAACACTACTCAATGCCAATGAGTAGAAATGCCAAAATGGCTCCACATTTTCACATACAATGGCAATCCGCACTCAACATACATCAACGAAGTGACCGCGCATAAACAAGCACCAAAAAAAGTTGCAATCCGGAAACTTGATCAATGCGAAAACAATGCTCTCATAGAGCTCACCGGCAATTAAAAGTGCTCGCCAAAATGCATGTACAATGGGCATCGATCATGCACCATAACCATATGCAAATTGATCCGCAAAGACCATGGATCCAAGCACAAAATCACTGCCAAAGTACCTGTGAAAGAAGCTCCACATGTGTGCTCCAAAAATCATGTCTCTCAAGAAACTGCTTCGATGATGTGTAAACGCCTCCGTACTTCGTTGCCCAAATCTACCAAAAACCCTCGAACCACAAGCTCTGCATAAGCTGCAATTGCATCTTCAACTCAAAATGTATGCACCCAACTTGGAGCGCCTCACATACTTCCAATAGTGTATGAAACTCGCACACTATGCGAAAATAGAAAACCTGCAATTTCTGTATAAAGTTAGTTTGAGCTGAATATCAGCAAAACGGTGAGGAATTTGCAGAAAGTTTCTTCTGTAAAGTTATAGACCACATTCTATAAGGAGAAAAACAAATATGAAAACAGTGCTGTTGCACACACAGTTTTTAGGGCAATACCTTCACTTACACACAATCTTCCATACACTTTTCTGAGCTTCCATAAGAGCATACATCACTCTCAACTGAGCTCACCAGCCCCCATTGCATTCTTGCAAAGCTTTCAAGCTTTCTTGATCTCTCCACCGCCGAGAGCGAGCAAGCTATCATCTTGAATCTCTTAGAGCCATCGTGCTTCCCGCCATCGCCAAGCCGTAGCTCTGATATCAATTGTGAGTGTGCGAATGCGGTGCATGTGCGGAGAGTGAGAAGGGGGGAGAGAGAGAGAGTCCACAGGATGTGGGTGGAGCAGCTCAACACTATGTGTGTGAGAGAGCCCCTTATTTGTGAGATCCCCAACTCGCCAACACCAAAAAAGCGGTATGGGATCCTTGACAGGTCTCTAGGCCTAATAAAAATCCGGGTCTCTAACAAGAAAAATCTAGGGAATATACCTTATCATTGACAATGGCTTGGGTCTATTGCCCTAGAAGAAGACCTAGTCCTGTCTCATAGCGAAAACATGACAACATCTTAAAAGTCCAAAAACTCTTCGGTCCTATAACTTCCACAAATTGAGCCAAGGTATCCTCAATCAACGCTTTCTTCCCCTTAACAGATGTGAGGGCACAGCCGCCGCTGGTGGACTCCTTTTCCAAGTGAAGAAGTTTTCTAAACGTTTTTAATGTGTTGGGATGGATAGTTACCTGACCAATCAGGTCCACCCGTCCATGATTGACAACCTTAGTCAATCCCCACTTACCACCCCGCACTCACACATGATTTTTTGTTTTTCTAATTACTACCACATTGTTTAACCATTTAAAATAATGGTTTATTTTATCTTTTCATCACAGAGATTCCTTCAATCAAGTATTAAAGACAGCATTGAAAAGCATTCTTTTAGCAAATAGACATCTTTAAACTTAAAACAGGGTACCGCCAATCAAAAATTGACTATAATAACCATGACCAGTACTCTTCTTGTCTCAAGACCACCTAAGGGTGAAAAAATGGCACCCATTCCTTATTCACAATCCCGAGTGGATAAACCCCCACCCAAGGTTCAAGGTGCCCATACACCAAACCAGTTGCCCATACAACCGGGCAGCTCCCCTAGGATAAAAACGGTATCCTAACTTATGTAGAAACATCAAGATATGACATAAATTAGAAACTCATCATTCACGGGGGTAACCGACTTATCCGTTGTTGGAAAGCCATCATGATTCATCAAAACATACCAATGAGTCGAAGGTGTCTTGAGACAAGCTGTCTTAAGGATGATCAAACATATCTTTCCTAGTTCATCCAAACATTTATTTCCTAATTTACAAACCATTATACGTTGGTTTCTTGGAAGATGCCTTCCATTTTTAAGTCAGTTTCACCTTTCCTAATTTCTTACTCTCTCTTTTACGTATGCAATGTTATTACTTAATTAAGAACTTGAATTATTCAAAACTTAAATTACAACGAAGACCCACTTGGGACTGATCATCCATCTGTTGTTGTGTTGGCGCTTGAAGACTCTCCTTCGTAGGCCTACTACTAGGCCCAACCTCATGGTCATGGGACGCCCTAGCCCTCTTGAGTTGCATTGTTCTCATCGGACTGAGGATTTCCCCGTGTCCTTTTCGGAGCCATAGTGATAGCTTTATAAAAGGATAATCAATCAGAGAATTAATTGAATAATCTCTCCTATTTCTTTTACCCAAAAATAGGGATTTTCTGGACCTAGTAAATATCTTCGATAAATATCTGAGTGAGATATTTTTATCTTAACTTTTTGGTAGTATTATTGTGCTCCCATAATTATCCTATAATTATAGGAGCTATTTTATTAAATTCCTTTTTTAATTTCTCTTCAAAAATACCCTAATTTAGCTTTAGTAATTTATGAATTACTTATCTGCTCGTGGGATATTTATCCTATGTGTATTTTAATGTATTATAACCCTGGTATTTATCTTACTAACTTCTAAATTGATTTATTAATTTCTCCATTTAATTTTAATTCAAAATCAAACAACATTAGCTTAAGTAATTAGTTAAACTAATTATCTGTACTTAAGATAATTATCTCGACTTTCTAATGGTATTTTCCATCTTCGGTAATTGTTACCATATACATGTGGTAGTGATGTGTGTGAACACACTAGGACCGCCGGGGCATTTTTTCCCTCTTTAGGAGGTTTTTTCCCCCGTGCATTGTATATACGCCCATCACTCTAGGGCTACCTATCTTTCCATTGCACACTAAGTAACACACACTCCATTGTGTGCCTTGAGCTTCCTTCGTCTTCTCCAAGCTGTGTGTGTTTCTCTGCAACCCTAATTCCAACAATTGGTATCAGAGCAGGTCACGTCCTCCCGGGCTTAGTCGCCAGCTGCTCCAGCACACGCCTGCTCACTTTCTCCGATTTCAGTGAGCTTTGGCAAGCGTTCGCAGGTCGACAAATATTTTGGGGGAACTCGAAGAGCTCGGTCTGCTCAGAATTCTGATTTGGGCTCATTTCGGCCTCCGTTTCCACTACGAGCAGTACTGCACAGGTTATTTCGTCATTTTGTGCAGATTTTCTGTCAGTGCCGTTTTCTGCATAACAGGTGCCTTATAGTCTTCTACGGTTTGTGCTATATAGCACAAGTTGTTCCCGCTCCATTTCTCCTATTTTCGGGCAGTTTTCACATCAGGTGCAGCATTTACCATGGCTGACAACAACAACACAGATGTGTTCAAGATGTTTGCTGCTGAGGACAGGTTGGATGGGGACAACTACCCTATGTGGGCTTATATGATGCAACACGTTCTTGTGTCAAAAGGTGTCTGGAACATTGTGCAGGGCATTGATGTACGTCCTGGTTCTGAAGATGTAGGCGATATTGAGGATGTTGCAGGTCTTGCTGCAAGGATTGCAGCTGTTAGAGTTGTTTTGCCTACAGCAGAACAAGCTCGTTGGGATGTTAAGGATGCGCAGGCTCATGCATTGATTGCGTTGTCTGTGAAGCGCACCATTATTCCTCACATCCGTTCAGCAAAATCTGCAAAACAGGCTTGGGATATTCTAGCAGGTCTTTATGCAAGCCGCAATGAGGCTAAAATTGCTTTGCTGCGTAAAGAGCTAGAGTCGAAGATTATGCATGAGGAAGATGATATGGATACTTTCCTTGCTAGTATCAAGGATATCAATGAGCAACTCATTTCTGCAGGTGAAGTCATTTCTGACAGTTCCCTTGTGCAGACTGTTCTTGATGCCTTACCAGATTCCTACCAGACTTTTGCTAGTACTTGGAGACTGATGACCCAAGGAAATCCTGAAGTTGTCAAGTTTGATGCATTATGCACATTGCTGTTGCAAGAGTCACTTTCTAGAAAAAACAGGACTAGGCAGCGTGCAGTTGAACAGGCTTTTATTGCTTCTCAAAGAAAGGGTGGTAACAGTAATGCAGCCACTTCTTATGGTTCTGCTGCGAGTGGCAAAAATTATGTTCCTAATGCTTCTGCTAGCAGCACTTCGTCTGGCAATTCTGGTGATAAGGGCAAAAAGAAGATGCGTTGCCATTATTGTAAAGCCAATGATCACTTGATCAAGTCGTGTCCTAAGTTGAAGGCCAAAGAGGCTAAGAAGAAAGAGGGTGGTTCCACTGCAAATGCTGGTTCCACTACAAATGCAGCCATTGTTGAGTCTTCTGTGAAAGGAGATTGTGATGCTGATGTTGATGCAGAATGGGCTTTTAGCGCAGAGTGCACTTACAATCCTGCTGTCCATGATGCATGCTTGTCAGTTGCTGCAGATTCACATGTGTGGTATTTCGACAGTGGTGCTACAAAGCACATTACCTCACATCGTGAATTGTTTACCTCTCTCGAGTCTGTCCCTCAAGGGAATTCAGTCACTTGTGCCAACAACGCCTCTTATCCAGTTCAGGGAGTTGGAAAGATTGTGCTCACTGCTGCTAATGGCAGTTCCTTCACACTTGTTGATGCACTTTATGTACCTGGGATCAAGAAGAATCTCTTGTCTGTATCCGCACTTGCTAGACTTGGACTTGTAGTCAAATTTGTGGATGACAGATGTACAGTTCATGATCTCAGTTTTGGTGATGAAATTGTTGCATCTGGGCTTTTGTGCCGTGGGCTGTATAAGCTCACTTTGTATGACAAGTGTGGACAAAATTTTGCAAATGCTGTTGCAGATTCAAGGGCTATTTCAGATGCAAAACTTTGGCATGCACGTTTTGGTCATCTGAATTTTGCCAGTTTGCTGCGTTTGCAGAAATCTGATATGGTTGCTTCTTTGCCGCCTCTTGAAGCACCTATCAAACATGTTTGTGAAGGCTGTATTCTGGGTAAAATGCAGCGTTCTAAGTTTCCAAAGGATGGTTCAGTTAGGGCCACATGCAGGTTGCAGCTTGTGCATAGTGATGTTTGTGGGCCCATGCAAACTCCGTCCTTGGGCAATTACCTGTACTTCGTGACTTTCATTGATGATTACTCCAGGCATGCATGGGTATTTCCGCTTAAAGCAAAGTCCGAAGTTTTTATGTGCTTCAAACAATTTTTGGCTATGGCTGAAAATGTCTCAAAATGTACTATGGGCACCCTCCGTTCCGATCGAGGGGGGGAGTATATGTCTCATGAATTTAATGCATTTCTGGCTAGTCGTGGGATAAAACACCAATGTACAGTGCCTTATACACCTCAGCAAAATGGTGTTGCTGAGAGGAAAAACAGGTCACTAACGGAAATGGCACGATGTATGGTCAAAAGTCAAGCTTTGCCGCATTCTTTTTGGCTTGAGGCCATCATGTGTGCCACTTATGTACTTAACAGGTGTCCTACGAAAGCTTTGCAGTCTATTACTCCATATGAAGCATGGCATGATAGAAAACCTTCTATTGAGCACATGCGTGTTTTTGGCTGTTTGGCATATGCTTTGGTGCCACAAGTGCAGCGCAGAAAATTGGATGATAAGGCTGTCAAATGTATTTTTGTTGGTTATAGTGCTGAAAGCAAAGGTTACAGGTTGTATCATCCGCAAACAAAACGTATTCTGGTTTCACGGGATGTAGTGTTTGTGGAAGATTCTGTTCAGCCCTTGCTGTCATGTACTAGAGACAGTAATGTAAGCTCACAGGACATTTATGACACTTTGTTGCCTCTTTTCAGTAGTGGAAATACGAATGTAAGTTCCAATGAGGCAAATGTATAGCCTATGGGGGTTTCTGAAAATGTTTTAGAACAGCCTATTACTGATGCAGATGTACATGATGTACTTGATGAGGAAAGGGCTGAAAATGAGCAGGCTAGAGGTATGCCAAAATGGCTGGTGCACACTTTGCGTGACAGTAAATTGGATGCACCTTTATCTAGTCGTACTCGTTCAGGCTCTCGCCATGCATCTTATGCATCAGATTGTTATGCTTTGGCTGTGTCTAGTTTACATGATGTTGACGAGCCTCTGTCTTTTGATGAAGCACAGAATTCAGAAAATTGGATTGCTGCCATGAAATCAGAATATGATGCACTTATAGAGAATGACACATGGACTTTATGTGATTTGCCTCCTGGCAAAAAGGCCATTGGTACGAAGTGGGTTTACAAGTTGAAACGCAAGCCGGATGGTGAGATCGATCGCCATAAGGCTCGACTTGTTGCAAAGGGTTATGCACAACAAAAAGGCATAGATTATGAAGAGACTTTTGCTCCCACTTGTCGTATGACTACTGTGCGTTTTCTATGTGCATTGGCAGCTCATTTTGGTTGGGATGTACATCAATCAGACATTGTTACTGCTTTCTTGAATGGTGACATATTTGAGGAAGTTTATGTAACGCAGCCTCGCGGTTTTGTCATAAAAGGACAAGAGGACAAAGTGTGCAAATGTAAGAAGGCTTTGTATGGGTTGAAGCAATCTCCTCGTGCTTGGTATGAGAAAGCTGACACTCATTTGGTTAAACGAGGCTTTCGTAACAGTCCAACAGAAAGCACATTGTATGTAAAGCGTGAGGATGATGTATTTCTCATTGTGGTTCTTTATGTTGATGATTTGCTGATCACTGGACCAAATGAGAGACATATTGCTGAATTTAAGGCTGATTTGAATGCTACTTTCAAGATGAAAGATTTGGGGCTGTTGCATCATTACTTGGGTATACAGTTTAAGCAGTGTGATGGTGGTATTGCCTTGTGTCAGAAAAGTTACATAGAGACATTGCTATGTAAGTTTGGACTTGAGGATTGCAAACCTATTGCCACTCCCATGGAAACAGGTTTGAAGTTGAGTCTACATGATGCTGGCGATCCTGCTGATGTCACTCTTTACCAAACTGCTGTTGGCTGCCTCATTTATGTATGCAACACGAGGCCAGATATTCAGTTTGCAGTCTCGCAGGTCAGCAGATTTATGCATAGCCCAGGGTCTAAGCATTGGCAGGCTGTCAAGAGGATTTTCCGCTACCTTAGTGGCACTTTACATCTTGGCTTGTTTTATCCCAAGGGGGGATCATTGCCGCCAGACTTACATGCTTTTTCGGACTCAGATTGGGCTGGTTGTTTTGACACGCGAGTGTCCACAAGTGGTTTTTGTTTCATGCTTGGCAGTTCATGTATATCATGGTTGAGCAAGAAGCAACCTACTGTGGCCACTTCGAGTTGTGAGGCTGAGTACAGGGCAGTCTTCACAGCTACGGTTGAGTGTGTATAGCTCAGACGCCTTATGGCTGACTTGGGTGTTGGACAGGACACTGCCAACACTATCTACACTGACAGTCAGAGCGCATTGGCAGTTGCGAGGAACCCAGTTTTTCATGCTCGCACAAAGCACATTGAGGTGCATTACCACTATGTCAGGGAGAGGCTCTCAGCAGGAGAGATCAGCTTGGCTTATGTGCCAACACAGGACAACCTTGCAGATCTTTTCACAAAGGCATTGTCTCGTGAGAAGCTTGAAGCTTTCTGCAAAGCTTTGGGCTTACTCCCCTTTGTGGACTGATCCTGTCCTCAGGGCATGGCACTTCCCTTTACTCATGTGCCAGCTCTCGTTCACCGCATCACTCCAGGGGGGATTTGTTACCATATACATGTGGTAGTGATGTGTGTGAACACACTAGGACCGCCGGGGCATTTTTTCCCTCTTTAGGAGGTTTTTTCCCCCGTGCATTGTATATACGCCCATCACTCTAGGGCTACCTATCTTTCCATTGCACACTAAGTAACACACTCTCCATTGTGTGCCTTGAGCTTCCTTCGTCTTCTCCAAGCTGTGTGTGTTTCTCTGCAACCCTAATTCCAACAGTAATTACTATGTAATTATAAACTAATTAGCTAGTTTCCCCTCTTAATTTATAGTCAAAATGAAATAATATTAGCTAAGGTCATTAGCTAAATTGATTATCTGTACTTAAGATATTAATCCCAACTTCCTAATGCTGTTTTCCATCTCTAAAAATTAATATGTAATTATATAAACTAATTAGCTGATTTTCCTTCTCACTTTGTAGTCAAAATTAGACAATATTAGCTAAGCTAGTTATCTATTCATGACCTAATTATCTCGACCTTCTAGCAATGATTTCTAGCTATGATAATTATTGTATAATTATCTAAGTAATTTAGCTAATTTCTCTCTTCAATTTATGCTTAAAAATAGATAATTTTAACTTGATTAATTAGCTAAACTAATTTTCTGTTCATGACCTAATTATCTCAGTTTTCTAACAATTATTTCTAGCTTTGATAATTATGGTATAATTATCTAAGTGATTTAGCTTATTTCTCCCTTTGATTTATTCTTAAAAATAAACAATTTTAGCCTAATTAATTAGCTAAACTAATTTTTTGTTCATGATCTAATTATGATGGATTTTTTATAGTGATTTCTAGCTATGATAATTAATGTATAATTATCTAAGTAATTTAGCTAATTTCCTCCTTCAATTTATTCTTTAAAAATAGACAATTTTAGCCTAATTAATTAGCTAAACTACTTTTCAATTCATGACCTAATTACCTTGGCTTTCTAACAAGGTTTCATAGCTCTGATAATTATTGTGTAATTATCTAAGTGTGTTAACTAATTTTCCCTTTATTTTTTTAAAAACAATTATTTTTTGGCTAATTAATTAGGTAGATTACTCAAAGAATTAAGATCGAATGTCCCTAGCCTCTAAACAACATAACCAAGCTCTAAAAATTATACTATAATTATTTAGGCTTAAAAACTAGTTTTTTTTCATAAATCAACCTAAAATAATCATTTACAGCTCAATATGCAGTAATAAATTAATTAGATTATTGATCAAGCTTAAGAAATTAGTGATTAACAGCCATATTATAATTTAGAGAGTAGTTAATAATAGGAAATGCTTAATCTCCTTAATTAATAGTCTAATTAGAAAAATTAGTCAAAACTTAAGCTATTTTCTTAATTAACTAAAATTAAACTAATCACCTTGATTAATTACAAAAAGTTTTTGCTCTCTAAGTAATTTCTGTGAGGTATTCTCTTATTCGCAAGAGTAATATGCCTGGACTCCGAGTCTGAGTTCTATTATGAAGGGGGGGGGGGGGCTATTTATAGAGTTTTAGGGCTCATAGGCTGTGTTTACCAGTTTCTTGCACTACAAGGCAGCCCCTAGCCTCTTCCTAGCACCCCCTACTACTTGATTTGGCTTGGGCAGGCTCATCACTACTCCACATAGCCTCCAGATGCTCCAAATGGATCCTGCTATTTTTCTGACCTATTACATGCTTAATTTTGAAAATATCTATAAATATCTGAAATATCTAGAGGGTTTTATGATAAAAGTCTTTTACAGCAATGATTACCAAGACCTTACAATTTATTTAGTTAATTTAATCAATAGTATAAACTTCCAATGGCCATAACTGTGTCAGTTTTGCAAGTAAGAAGCCTCGACTAGACGAGTCCCCTGCTCTTCTCAAAGTCCCTCATGATGAGGTACTTGATCACATCCTTCAGCAACACACGAACGACACTTTCAGTCTCATCAAAATCGTAACCGTAGTTGACTCTCTTCTCCGTCCCGTCGGGTCTCTATCTTCCGATGAAAACCTAGAAACCCGGGTCTCTCAAATTTTTGCCTCTGTCAAGGGGAAGGCTCGCTCAACTGCAAAGGAAAACAAGAAGAGCAGGAAAGTGCAGGGTGCATCAGAGAGCAAGAAGGCTCAGGCCACAAAGGAGACACGAGAAAGAGAAAAAGGCAAATTCAGATAAATCATCTAGCAAAAGCTATGATCCAAAGGTGGAGGAGACACCAAAAGTGCAACCCAACTCAGTTAAAGAGGAAGAGGATGATGGAAAAGGCTTGAAGCCAAATGTTGGGAATGGTGCTGATCTTGAGAAGTATTCATGGGTCCATTCATTTTCAGAATTCCTACACTACATATGAGTCGATCACAACAAAGCAGTGGCGAGATTTTTGATGCATCTTGATTTTCGTGAGTGTTTTTTTCAACAAGTCAAAAGCCCGGTCGACAAGGCCACTTCACATTTCTATTAGCTGTTCTGCATTTCAATCAAGCATGTAGTTCTTTTCTAATAAGCAACACCACACCCACACCAAACTCTGAAGTGGATTGGAGATTGTATGTTGTAGTCATTCCTCGTGTAGCCATTAGCATCGGGATAGCGACCTCATGCGTTGCCTATGTCGGGATGTTGTCTTTGTCAAGTCGAGTCCTCTTAGAACCTAGCCACTAAGCCGTTGTAAGCTCACTCCCCCCCGGATGAGGCGTTGGAGTTGATGCAGTCCCTTCAGTCATGTCGAGTCCCTACCCATTCCAAAACTAGTAAAAATATGTTCATCTTTTTCTCCCTAAGGGGGGAGGTGTGGCGTGTGTGGCCGGACGGCCTTGGTGTGAACCTACCCTCATGTAGATGCCAAGAAAATTAGTTGGTTGTAGTCTCTCTCGTTATCAATATAAGGAGATGCCTACTCGTGGAGAAGGCAGACTCGGTTTGGGCCTAATCTCGTGCACACCATAATAAGCAGTAATTAATCAATTAGATTACGGATCAAGCTTAAGAAATTAGTGATCAACAGCGTAATTATAATTTAGAGAGTAGTTAAAAATAGGGAATGCTTAATCTCCTTAATTAATAGCTTAATTAGAAAAATTAGTAAAAACTTAATATATTTTCTTAATTAATTAAAATTAAACTAACTACCTTGATTAATTACAAAGAGTTTTTGCTCTCTAAGTAATTTCTGTGAGGTATTCTCTTATTCGCAAGAGAAATGTGCCGAACTCTGAGTCTGAGTTCTATTGTGGAGAAGGGGGGGGGGGGGGGGGGGGGGGTATTTATAGAGTTTTAGGGCTCATAGGATATGTTTGGCAGTTTCTTGCACTATAAGACAGCCCCCAGCCTCTTCCTAGTGCCCCCTGCTGCTTAATTTGGCATGGGCAGGCTCATCACTGCTCCACACAGCCTCCAGATGCTCCAAATCGATCCTGCTATTTTTCTGACAACATGCTTAATTTTGAAAATATCTGAAAATATGCAAAATATCTAAAATATCTAGAGGGTTAAGGCTTTTACATCAATGATTACCAAGACCTTACATTTTATTTAGTTAATTTAATCAATTTTATAAACTTCCAGTGGCCATAACTGTGTCAATTTTTATCGGAATTTAGTTCTAAAAATTTCTAACCATAGTAAAGTTATGATTACGGTTCCAAAAATACAAATATTTGCCAAGGTTGGACAATTCTACATTGATTTTTCAATAATCATATCAGTTTGATGAAGCTTTATACAATCTTTAAGGTTTCAAAAACTGGAAACCTTACATTATTCTTCTATCTATTAAAGAATAAGGTGTGTACAAGTAATGGACGATCGGACGTCTTTGACGTGTCCCGCCGAGGTAAGAGTCCTAATGCCTTTACCCCAATAATCTGTCCTCAACAATAATAAATATCTTGACTACAGTTGTGTTGTTGTCAACCATGGTAAATGCTGCACCTGATGTGAAAACTACCCGAAAGGAGGAGAAAGAAAGCGGGAACAAGACATGATATATAGCACAAATCATAGAAGACTGTAAGGTATCTGTTATGCAAAAAACGGCATTGATAGAATTTTTGCACAAAATGACAAAATAGCATGTGCAGTACTGCTTGTAGTGGAAATGGAGGCCGAAATGAGCCTAAATCAAAATCTGAGCAGATCAAGCTCTACGAGCACACCCAAAATATTTGTTGACCTGCAAACGCTCGCCAAAGATCATCGAAAACAGAGAAAGTAAGCAGGAGTGTACTGAGCTACTGTCTACTAAGCCTGGGAGGAGGCAACTTGCTCTCATACGAATTGTTGGAATTAGGGTTGCAGGAAAACACACAAAGCTTGGAGAAGACAAAGGAAGCTCAAGGCACACAATAGAGAGTATATTACTTAGTGTGAAATGGAAAGATAAGGTAGCCCTTGAGTGATGTGCGTATATACAATGCACGTGGAAAAAAATCTCCTAGCGAGGGAAAAAATGCCCCGGTGGTCTTAAGTGTGTTCACACACATCACTACCACATGTATATGTTAACACTAAGGAACACCACTGATGTGGCATTTCCAAAGGTTTAAAAATTCATTAGTAGCTATCAAGTTAACATGCAGCTAGAGTTGCAAGGCAAGGGTGTCCATCTAACCTGTCTACAGCATTGCTATGACAAATGTGAGGAAGCTCTAAGAAGTGACCAAGGTCACTGACATGGATACGAATTAAGGAGGGAAACCTTGCTCATGGATTTTACCTTTGCACCTAGACCCCCCTCATGCACTTATCACTCATCTAGCCACATTGAGAGAGAGGAGACTACAAAGTAGAAAGCTCCTATTGTGCATTGCACGACGACACAGACACAGACCCACAGACACACAGAGAGAGATTAGCAAGTTAAACAAAATTATTATAACCTTTAAGTTTCAAAAATTGGAAGGGTAGAATCTTCCAAATTCCTCGAAAAATAATGCTTCTATAATGTGGATGCCCTATCACTTCCTTCACATCCTTACATGGATGAATTTTGGCAATTTCTCATTTTCAAAGTTATCTATTTCTTTAATCACAAATATCACAAATCCTATAGATCTAGTTATGCTCTTATAGTGCTTAGGTGGAGCTCCACAAGCATTAATTAGAAGAACAATCATGATTTTTGGTTTTTTTAATGCTATGAGAAGCATGAAGACTTTTGGTTTGTTTTGGTTTTGTTCAGTCGTCTCACTTAGTTGTGACAAAATATGCTTGTTCACTCTACACAAACTCTGTACAACTCTACATGCTAATCACTTCCAAACATGTGGGCAACTCGGGCAATTTGTGATTTTTGGCCCAAACCCTTTTAGCCCCTAAAATATGCTAGCAAGACGGGTTTCTAAGAGCACAAACACCCTTCCTCTTCTCTCCATAGGCCAGATGGTGGATGTGGTTTAAGGAAATTGTTGACCCATGTAGGCAAAAAAGAATGTGCAAGAGTTCCTTTTCCTCGTGCATCTATTGTAGATGGTTCCTTGACAACCTAGGTAGAGGAAGAGGCTTCATCACTGACGTGGATTGTTGTTTATGAAATTACATCAAGGTCCATGCAAATATAATGCGACATGGGTAGGAAAAGAGAAAGCAAACAATTGCATGTTGCCTTCGGTGGCAAAAGAGATTCACCTAGCAACTCCAAGCAACATATGTAGCCTAAAACTGGCTACATCATCGCTGACTTTAGAGAGAGAGAGAGAGAGAGAGAGAGAGAGAGAGAGAGAGAGAGAGAGAGAGAGAGAGAGAGAGAGAGAGAGAGAGAGAGAGAGAGAGAGAGAGAGAGAGTTTGCACCTCGTCCAATTATCTCAATCAAAAGTGAATTTTTTACAAATAGAAACCATAAATTACGCTTCAATTAAAAAATTATATGCATGCGCCCTCTCACACACAAGAATGTTTTTTTGACTTTTTGTAGATAATGTGAGTACGTAGTATTAGATATAAAAGCTAAGGAATTGCCACTGATGTGGCATTTTCTAAGGTTGAAAAGGTGTCATTAGTAACTATCAAGTTCTCATGAAGCTAGAGCTTCAAGACAAAGGAGTTGTCCATCTGACTTGCCTACTATACAGCTATGATAGATATGAGGTAGCTGTGTGAGAAGCGACCACGGTCACTAACAAGGACAAATTAAGGACGGGAACCTTCCTTTGCATGTGAAGAGTAAATGAAAAATTCACCCGCCCATGGCGTTTGAGGGGAGAGGGGATGTGGGGGGGAATGCTCACCGATTGCCCTTTGCACCTAGACCCCCTTCATGCACCTATCTCTCATCTAGCCACATTGAGAGAAAGGAATCTACGGAGTAGAAAACTCCCATTGTGCATTTTGACATTGTGCTTTTGCAAAAAGAGCTCTACTGGCTTAAGGATGGAACACTTTCTTTTTTTCCTCTCGTTGTAATTCAAACCATGGTCATATTAATTGAATTTTGCCCCTATTTTCTTTCATAAGTAAAGCCTGCTGATTTATACACACACACACACACACACACACACACACACACACAGAGAGAGAGAGAGAGAGAGAGAGAGAGAGAGAGAGAGAGAGAGAGAGAGAGAGAGAGAGAGAGAGAGAGAGAGAGAGAGAGAGAGAGAGAGCGGGGGGGGGGGGGGGGGAGATATTAGCAATCTAGAAAATAAAAAATTATAGCCTTCAAGTTTCAAAATTTGGAAGGGTAGAATATTCCCAGATTCTTAAAAAAGAATCCCTTCTACAATGTGGATTCCTTGTAGCTTCCTTCACATTCTTACATAGATGGATTTTTGTAGTGTCTCATTTGCAAAGCTTTCTTTTTCTTTAATAAAAAATATCACAAATCCTAGTAGAGCTAGATCTATTTATGCTCTTCTAGTGCTTAGGTGAAGCTCCAAAAGCAATAGAAGAACAATCATGATTTTTGGTTTATATAATGTTACGAGAAGCATGAAACATTGGGAAGACAAACAATATGTACAATTTCTAGAATGCCTACAAGAGTGTTTGGCATCCCTAGCATGGAGGTGGCCTCCATGGAGACTATTAGTTCTTCATTGCCTCCATCTATGAAGCTTTCCCAGCATTATTGTCCTCAGTTAAATGAGGAGAGGATGAGGAAATTGTTGAGGGAAAAGGTTCCTTATGCATTACCTATAGGTTATCTGGTGCGTCATAATCAGGACTCATGTACCCATTGTATTTACATTTGGAATTGTTAGCAAATATATGGAAACTCTTGGCAAGAAGAATTTGGTGGTAGTGGATGATGTGATGAGCTTTTCAAATGGTATAGACGAGATGTACATTTGCTTTGGAGGCAAAGAAACATGTGGCATTGGTTACAACGATGTGAATAACATAGATGTTAAGAGAAAGAGAGGGAGAGAGCTTGACCTTTTGCAAGCACACAAACACACCACACACTTACAACAATGTGAATAATGTAGATGTTAAGAGAAAGAGAGGGAGAGAGCTTGAGCTCTTGAAAGCACACATACACACCCACACACTTACAGTCAAGAGAGCATACATAGAGATGGAGACTAAAATCTTCTTCTCCTCCTCATTCACCAATTAAAAAGATTAAAAAATTCTACATAATATACATGCATATACAACATATATAGACCTATATATAATTGCTAGGACTAGGTTAGCTTGTGGGATAAGGTCCTAGGCCAAGGAATAAGTGGTAAGCTTAGAGGTCTCTTGAAGATAAGGGCCACAGGGCCCTATAAGAGGAAGTGATTGGGAGCACAGTAGTACATTCAGTATCCTGTGGCTCCATAGTGGTTTTAGACCTCATGAAAACTTTGTGGAACTATTCTAGGCCAGAGAACAACTATCGGTGCTAAAAATGTCGTTGCTACTTTTAGCACTGGTTCTATATTAGGGAGGCAAAATCACACAGACACGGTCGCTAAGAGGGGAAGAAATCGGTTATTGACTTCGTCAAACTTGTGCATGAGTGGCACCAAACCTGTCTACATGGGGGCACAAACTATTCTGTCTCACACATTGTGGCTTGAAGGTTCACACAACACATAGCACCCATATTTTAGGGCTTGAGTTAAATTGGGCCAAGAGTTATATCTAGGGGAAGCTCTCACGGCTTGCAGATCTTTTAAAAGCTTTTGTGTGAGAAAGGCTGAAGTTTTTAAAAGACAAGGTAAGGAGACTTGTTCTTGACCTTCTTCTAAGATTTTGCAGAGGTAGAAGGGCAGGAAGGTGGTGGCGGTGGTTTTATAACTCATGTGGGTTTTCTTCTACATTTAAAGGATTGCACCAAGTGTGAGACTGAGGGGACTAGAGCCTACAACTCTCCACCCAACCATGTCACCGCATAACTTCGTCCTGGCCCTTGGCGTGCCCAGTCTTACCCTAGGCTTGACATTACTCCCTCTTGGAGAAGCATTTTTGTCCTCAAAAACAAAAGTGGGTGTATCTTCATAAAGACACTAATGTTTTCCACAGTGGAATCCTTCATGGATCCAACTGTTCATTTGACTGAAACACAGTTCAGAAGGAGGTTCAAAGAAACCAAGACTAACATCTTGATTTTCCACATTGTTGTCCCTTTGCAATTGTCTTGTGTAACCAACCCATAACCAACATAGTGTGTAAAATCCATTTACAACCCACATGAGCATGCTAAATGAGTTATTACAACAAAGATGTACCCCAAAGAGTACCTCTTTTCACATTCCATGAAAGTAATTGGCTGACATAAATCATCAGCAAAGTATAAGTTGACTTAATATCTTCACATCAGTAAACAACCCCATCATATTTGTGCAACGTTGCAAACCTGACTTACACATGAAGAGAATAAACCTAGTCACAAACATGCTTTACCTTATGGTAAGCAAACTCCAACTAGAGTGATACATGCTTTCTTATTGGATTGTTTGGTGCTAACATACGTGCTTTGCATATCCTTTAGCACAAGATTACACTTGTAATCTGCGTATGCTCTTTGGATAAATGAAAATACTGAGGTGTGTTTCCCACTATTTACAAACAGTCTTCCAAAATGATTGGTAAAGAGGGATCACATTTCCATACAAGATTGCTAAGGTATCAACAATGTTATAAATAACCAACTTGGTTAACTTGAGAGATCCACAAACACCCAAACCGATCCATGACCTATATTGGTGATTGTTAGATTTATGTCATGAATGTGCATGCCGCTCCAAATTAGCCTTTGTTAAACACTAGGGCCATAACACCTAGTGTGCATGCATCCATGATCATGCTTTCCAATACTTATGGCTAATATGATGCTCATAGCACACATGAAAGAGGAGTGTAAATAGTTCTGAAAAGAAACTAAATACTTTTTGGTGCAATCATTTGCAAGCCTTGCTGAAATGTTTGAACCATATAGAATGTGAAATAAGTCACTTCTAGGAACAAACAATGAAACATTTTTATTCATAACACATATCCTTGCTATATGCATAAACAACCATCCATTAATGTTGCTTAGCAGCACTTGTAACCTTAACAAGTCATTATAAGTATCCAACAATTTCTAGCAACTGAAATTTTTCCTGATACCATGCACTTGAGATGGTCTAGAAAACAGATTTTTCGCGACACATAATTGATATAACGGGTGCCAGTGTCAGTCCTAGAGACTCATATTCTCCACATGTGGAATATATCTAAAAAAAGGATGTCTGAAAAAAGAACATCCTTCAAGTGCGAGATGTAATTGTGTGTGGAGATAACTGTAAACACTCGACGACATGAGTGAGAGGGACCCTCATTAACCTTGCTCCACACTTGCCAAACCAAACTCCTTGAATTCCTAAATCACGTTATCTCCCATGTGACAACATATGCTAAAGAAAACCCTACATATAGGTCCATAACTGCATAATACAAAAATGCATTTGGGACAGTGCGACCCAAAATCTTGTGGTCTTACATGACCTTGTCATGTCTCTCAAGAGAAAAATGGATGAAAGCATTCAAGCTTATTCATTCGACTTGAATAAGTCAAGCAAAGCATATTAAAAAATGGAATAAAACCAAATCATATGCATACCTGGAGGTTGAAGATAACGTTCACTTACCTGTAGTCACGTGCACTTTGCAAACCTAAAAGAAACAATTGGAAAACAAGCATTAGAAACTGGTAACTCTGGGTGTTGCCTTTGCAATCCAAACCCCTTGGTTAGCGTCTGCAATGTCAAACCGCTTGGTTAGACTTTGCATGAAAACTATAGCCAATGGTGATGAACACAATCTATTATGGTCAAAAGTGTGTGGAATCAATTGAGAAAGTTGAATTTGTCCACTATCCCTCGATAGATTGTGGACTTCTTTACTTGAAAGTACAATTGTGTTGAGCTCAAATCATGATTCTGAACACCTATGGAGTGATGGTGTATTAGCTGGGTCATACCCCTAAAAATACCACTCCTAAAGACATATGCAATGCTGCAACTAAGCAACAGATCTTCTAAAGTTGGAATCATATTCACAACTAAGTCATGTGAGAATATTCTCCCTCCATGAACAGAGGAGAAAGATGTCAAATACCCCCAAAGAACATAGTCATACTAGATTTTCTTAGGTGTTTACAAAAGAGATTACCTGCAAGGAGGCTCTCTTAATCTATTCATGTCTTCCCATGAATTAGTTACTTGATAGCTAGGCCATGCCTACTTGCTACCCATAGAAACCATCATTGGGAATGGTTGCACCTTGTGCATAGAGCCAATGATGTGAAATTCTCACTGATGTATACATAAACAACGATCGGAAGCCCATCTATCCGCCTCAATTATTGTTGGACATAGTAACTACTGTTATTGTGAAAGCGTATACAATGATGGGGTGTCTTACGTCCATCACACTAGTATGCCATGCATACATTTTAAAAAAAGAATAATAAGCCCTTGGATTTAATGAAAGTCTCAACCGTGTGAGCCCCTGGTATATGTGCCTTGCACGATTACACTAGCATGGATACATCACAATGCATCGTTGACAAATGCAAACAGTGAGCTTATATCCAGTTAGTGAAAAATATGCGTACCATTATCCTTGATTTGAAGTCAATGGATAGTGTCGTGATAGATGATAGAAGCCTTGCTTCATATGAAGGCTGGCAAAGCACTTTGCTTTGCTCAACAAAGAAATCCTTTTCAAATGATAGATTAAATTATAGAAGAAACAAGTAGGTCTTCCCCATCTGAGAAAAAGGAAAAACCTTTCTATTACTTTAGGATGAAACTGTGAAAGCTTGAATGGGAAAGAAATCAAAAGGCCTTAACAAAAAATAAGAATCCTTTCAAAACATTATAAATGCATAAGTGAAGGGTAAGTATAGGAAACAAAAAGCCCCATGAAATGAAAAGTCGTAGGAAATGAAAAGCCCATTGAAATGGAAATTCAAAAGACTTTTCATGTCCATATAAAAGAAGTGGTCGAGTGCATTTCTTCTCCTTTATCTTTCTTTAATTTAGCATTTTATTCTCTTTATAATTTATTTGCTCTACACTATGTAGGTAGAGTTTCTTTGGGCTATGTAAGGTCGTGAATTTATTTATTTTCTTATTTGTAAATCATATTAATAGGACTCTTCTATGTAGTTTTAGTGTAATCCCACCAATATTACACTTAAACTAGGGTTTTTTGAACTTTTTGAAATCTTTTGAGTTTTTGAACTTTTATTTTTTTTGAAGCCATTAGGAATACCTTTTAAAAGAAGCCACATGACAACCTTAATTTTCAAGTATAACTTGAAATGTACTAACCTTATTGCCTCTATGAGAGTGGTTTTCTTCGCTTGAAGCTGGCTTGTAGCCGTATATGTCGAGAAATTTAGCTATTAGATGTCCCCAACATGCCATCATGGCTTGGGTCATATCGACCTCCAAGAGAAAATTAGATAGACATAGTGCCAAGTTTCCCAAAGTATGTATGCTAATAGCATATTCCAAACTTTGGAAACTTCTTTAAAAATGCCATGAAATGAAGCCTTGCTTTGCATAAGTTCATCAAAAAGATGAGATAGAATGCATCATGAGTGATCATAGCAAATAGGTGCTCTTGGTGACACACATATATCAAAGAAAAAAAGAGAGTCAACCTTGTCGAGCCTTCGTAAAGAAGATCATCCTTGCTGAAGCATATATCTTATTGAGAATCCTTAGATTGTTGAAGCTTAGAATAGATAACTCAGGAAGCTTAGACATCGAATTCTAGATTAACTGCCAAACTGTGCTTGACCGAAGCAACATTTGATTGTCAAGTTGGTAGTG
This sequence comes from Adiantum capillus-veneris, assembly GCF_014529385.1. Taxonomy (NCBI): domain Eukaryota; kingdom Viridiplantae; phylum Streptophyta; class Polypodiopsida; order Polypodiales; family Pteridaceae; genus Adiantum; species Adiantum capillus-veneris. The sequence continues at coordinate 47,360,652 of NC_140953.1, forward strand.
TAAATTTTTTGCAAAAGAATAAACTTAAAATGGGAAACCAAAGTTTAGCATACTTACTAACTTTTTGGAATCTCCACCGTAAGCACCAAAAGTCATAGTATCAAAGTGCTTTTAATGTACTTCACGTACCTATTTGCCTGCATACTGGCAAGCTGCAATGGCTTTGAAGTGATTATGCATCCAATGCATGGAGGTGTGCTCCTGAAAGCCTCGCTTTCCCGCTCCTTCAGGTAGCACAAGGAGGAGATATCAAGGAGATACTGGTTCTTGAGAATCCTTATACGGAGCCTTACTCCCTAGTTAAAAACGATGTACCGTGGTGCATCTTATGGCATTAAGTTATTCAACAGAGTTAAAAGGAAATTAACACTGCTGATTGTTGACCTTGTTGAGTAATTTATCAGACTAAAGAACTTAGAAACATTTACATAAAAGCGTACGTGAGTTGCCCAATACAATTTTCATGCACCAATTGCCATGCACTCTTGAAAACAATGGCATATTCATGATTGCATTGGATTTGGCAAATCTTCTTGGGAGCCATGCCCTAGAAAAACTAAAACTCCAAACTATCGAAATAGATGTCTCCAACTTCTTGGAATTGCAATATTGGTTAGCCTTGTTGCATATCTTGACCTTACAAGCCACAGGCCCTGACTGGCTTGCCTTTGTGGCCAAGCAACCTTACCTACATGCATTAGATATGATTGAGGAACTAATAAAAAGAAACTGAAAGAAGTTAGCTCATTCTCATGATCTAAACCCACTTTGGTCTTGTCCATTTTGTACTGTGCTTATCCTTGAAAGCTTGTGTCTCTCGAAGTTTGAAGCTTCAAGAGTTTTTGACGATTTCCAAGAGAAATCATTCCCAATTCTTGGCTCATAGCCTACGACCTTATTGAATTGCCATTTAGAAACTAACACTCAATATATAGAAATAAGGTGTGGCTAGCAATGACCCAATTGAGCGATAGAACTTGTAGTAGACATCATTTTTTCCAATCGCAATACGATGCCGAACCAATAATATCAAAAGATATATGCTTTGTTTTAAATCCTTGGAGGTTTTCAAAATCTGTACTTTCATAATTTTCAGAGATGGCATACTTCAACATTTGTGGTAGCTTGCCACTCATCATTTATCGTTGGTTGCCAAAGAGAAGATTGGGGGGAGGGGGCATGTGCACCCTCCCTTGTTCCAAAGAAAAAAACAAAATCCTAAGGCCATCGTGTCTTGGGCACCCTCAAGTGAGAAAAGATTGACTTCTCTGGCTATAGCAATGACAGAGCAACACCAAATTTTAGATGGAGAGGGAGCTCCTCATGCTTGAAGAATTGGGCCGTCGATCTGTGACGTAAAATCCTCAGTAGGTCGACGCAAACCCCACAAGCCCGCTCATGATGGTTTTCTTATAGATCAAATGTCTACCTTCTCCCACTCCAAGGGCACATGTATAGTTCTCGACCTCTTCGTCTTCCTCTTGCTTAGCCGCCCCGCACACGGTCGTCCCTTCGCCATGGCTTGCATGCAACTCATGCATAAAGCAGAAGGACCACACCCTGTTCTCCCAAAAACTTGAGGCTCTGATACCAGTGTGAGACTGAGGGGACTAGAGACTACAACTCTGCACCCAACCATGCCCTATATAGGCCCTACCTTGCTCATAATAGGGCCCCCTTGATAGCATGATTCTGTCCTGGCCCTTGGCATGCCCGGTCTTACCCTAGGCCTGACACCAAGGCAATTATGTTTCTTGAAAAAACAATGTTTTTCTTTCACACAGCAGTCTTCTTCTCCCCTTATTGGATGTTGCTTTTAAAAACACATCCAATTTGACTTTGAAAATCCTTCACCTTTGGGGCCGAATGTGCCTATCTTGAATGTGCAAGAAGATGAGCTAATGATCTCCATAACGATCATGTTTTGGTTGGCATGAGAGACTTCAATGCACTTCTCCTTCACACTCAATAGATAGAAATTAACTTGGCCTCGCTCAATACAAATTTAAGTACATTAACAAAATTGGTTAATAATTTTATGTTGCCGATAGGGACAAATTAATCAAAGGTTCCATCCGTGGTACATAGAGGGCCCGATGGAGTTCCTTCATCATTAGAGTCTCCTCCTATTCATGTTGCTATAGGGAATGGCAATCAAAATACTTAATCATAGATGAAAGACGTGAAGCCACCAGTCTATAAGGGAAAAGATCAGGAACACAATAAAGATGCGGCTAATACTTTTTGCATAAGTGGACATCTATGTTCACCGTCTTAATGCTATGCCAAATGCTTTTCATCCTATGGAAACTAAATTTACACTTGAGCGCAAGGCCTCGAAGGGGTGCATGGCACTTAAACTTGAACAAAAGCCTACAACTTGGACCCGGTTTCAAGCTATGTACCAAAAGGAATTTCTTTTGAGTAAGTAAGATGACAAGAATTGACAAGCATTGGATGAATGTTTTATGAATACTTCATTTCTCACTACTTATATCTCTCATTATCAAGAAGTTATGCTCAAGCTAGATGGTCTCATGGATTTTCACAAGGTGCGGTGTTTCCTAGAGGATTACATTCTGATGTCAAGGAAAAAACTACTCATCTTCAGCCTAAAACTTTGGAAGATGCCATTTCATAGGCATTTTTTTATGATGTTGATGAGAAAGGTAAACACCTTGCACTTGACAATTGTTATTCTTCTTAAGCTAACAATAAGCACAAATTGTCTTCAACTGAACAAGAGTTTACAAAAAAGCTTAAAGGTCCTTGTTTTCCTTTAGCTATCATAGATTTTGCAAGAGAAAAGAATGTTTTCGATGTTTATTAAACAAGCATACCAAGCGGGAGTGTTCTTTAAATCGCAATGCAGCTAAGGACAAGTCCAAGAGCACTAATAAAGAAGTAGTAAAGGGCAAAAACAATGCTTTATGCATCGTCTAATTCCTACAACTAATTCATGAATGCTTACTCAGAGCTTCCATGAGGCAATAGCTAGTGATTCCTCATCATCTAGTTTATATTAACGGACACAAGTTGCACATCCTTATTGATGATGGAGCAACTCATAATTTTTTGAATTATGCTTTGATCAAGAGGTTAAAGCTTCCACAAACTAAGAGTACATATTGTTATACAATATCTCTTATGCAAGGGCAAGGCTTTGATATTTCAAATACTATGGTTAATGATTCTTTATTGGAGGCTCAAGGCCATAAAGATGACATCAATTTTTTACGGAATGCACACTTCAAGAGCTAATGTGGTTCTTGGGCATGAGTGGTTTTATAGCCTTAAACCTATTCTCAAATGTAGCTATCAACATAACACCCTTCAATTTGAGGTTGATGGCTCCCATGTTTTTCATTTTAGAGAATGTGAAGTAATGTGCTTTGTAGCACCACTATCAAAGTAGTACACATGTCTAGAGTAGCAAGGAAACAACTTGGGGATTTATTTCAAAGCCAACTGAAACAAAAGGGAGTCTAGAAGAGGGTGAAACACAAGCATCAAGGAGATGTAACATTAAAGGTCTAATTGTGGTCAAAGCAAAGAAAAAGAGTACCTGTAAAGTTGTGCAGATTGCCTGGATCAATTTCCCCCTTCAGATGGATCCAAAAACTGATGAAAGTTGGTGGGAAGATAGGCAAAGCCGCAATTTTTAGACACAAATTATCCAAAATCAAGGCAATATTAGATGTCAATCAAAGGAAGTGCCCCAAAGTGATTCCAAAAAATCAATATGGTCAAGACGAAAAAAACATGGCCATAAACTGGGAAATTGAGTAAAAACAGGAAAATAAAATCCAAATTTGAAAATATTTCACCAGTGTACTAGGAAGACCTATAGGAACATGTGTGCAAGAGGTTTTCCCAAAATCCCTCCCAACATGGATTGCGATCCATGTACGTTTTTGGCCAATCAGAGACAAATTCACATCATCTAGCTCAGGATATTCAACAAAGCCTAGCCATGAAGTTTCAAGTCATTTGGATTCCAAAATCCACATTAAAATGCCAAATTCCTCTAAGTCTAAGGATAATTCCCAAAAATTGACCTAAGTACCAAACCAAAATGTTTGGACCAAGGCACCACCTTGATGAGCCCTACCAATTGGTATCATCGGATCTTCAAAATGTTTCCCAACATGGATCGCAATCCATGTACCTTTCTGCCAAAATTCATATGTTACCTTATGCCCTTGTGCCTATAGTAATCCTTGATGCATTAGTAAAATTTGGTAAAATTGGGGTAGTTTTGACAAAGTTATGCTCATTTTTCATTTTATGGTCAAAGTTTACGTTTTCTTTAACTTTTCAACAGTTTTGATCAATTGCTAAATCCTGTTTTCAATCTGAAACTAACCTCAGGATGCCTCAAAGAAAAGCACAAAGAAAGTGGGAAGCATCTCCATAATGAGATCACAGATATATCCTCAAATGAGAAGGCCCATATCACAGAATAGGTGCTAGACGCAATTTTTGCCAATATATTCATTGGAAGATTTCAAGCAGCAGATATACACCATAATAAAGACCACTATTTTTCCAAGGGAATTGTGGGCACTACACCAGAAGTTCAAAGTGCAAGCTGGGGCTAGGTGTCTACAATTGGACAGCTTTCTATGACCACCGCCATGGGGAACATATTTCAAAAGAGCTCATGAACTCATAAGCTCAATTCAATACAATGGGGAAGCCACCCTTACGGGGACAAAGATGGAGCGATAGTCAAAGTTCGAATCACTACAGAAATAATCAATGAAGTTCTCCATTTGCAGCAAGGAACAGACAATCTCTTGCAAAAGACAAAAGCAATAGATAATGACAAAGCCTTTCTAAAGCAAAGAGGACACAAACTGACATATCAATATTTGATCTACTCAAAGACAGAATTGCCGTTGCACCTCATATTGCAACACTGCAAAGTACAAAAGCCACCAAGATACACTGAACCACTTTTCCACGTGGCAGTGGTAATGGTAATGGGGTTAGCAAAAAGAAGAGTGGTCAGCTGTGACTTTGGCAACTATCTACTCGACAATATAGTGGAAGCAAATCTTAAGGGTAGCCAAAAGAGCAAGACCTACATGAATGCTGGACCAATGCTGACTCGAATCGCCTACCAAGCATTGGGAATGATTGATGATCTACCACCAGCAGAAGCACAGTTAGATTTGATCCACAAATCCAAAAGAGCAGTAAAGCCGGTAGCAGGACCATCCACAAGGCCAAAATCAAAGGTCAAACAAACAAGGCAGAGCTCAACAAGAACTGACAGTGACAGTGAGAAGACGGAGTCGGATGCACCGAACAGCGAGGAAGCAAGGTCAAAAGAAAGAGATACTCCTTTCAAATACCAATCTTCAAACGATGAACATGGGAGCAAGTTTTCAATTAGATACACAAGACTGAAGAAGAGAACAACCCAGGCAACAGAGGCCATCCCAGTCACCCAAGCTAGAAGAACAATGGAAGAAGTGCACATGCAAAGAGAAAGAATCCACCAACAGAAACACAAGGAAAAAAGAAAAAGATGTACCTTTATAGCACAAAAAATTAGCAGCTCTAGAACGGATCAAGCAACACAAAAGACAAGAAGCGGAGGAGAATCTGAACATTGCTAGAAAAATGCGGCAACGGATTCAGAATGAGCTCAAACAAAAAATGGAGCAAAGAGAAAGAGAGGATGCAAAGCGGCCACGCGTCGATGACCTTGAATCATCCGATGAATCTACCAAGGCCAGGGGAAAAGTCAAAACCCAAAAAGAGAAGGGTGAGCAAGACACACTTGACCAACAAGAATATGATTTTGAATCACCAAAATACAAAGAGTTACCTTCAAAGGCTGGAACAAAAAAAGAAGAATAAGCTATAGACCTTCTAGAACAAGTGGCAGACAAAGTGCTGTCACAAAAGAAGGCAGATCAACAAAAAGAGACAGCACCGCTAAAAACCACTACAGCTATGACTGTTGTGGAAGTACTAAAAACAAAGGAAAGAACAAGGGATGAGACTAGAACCTCGGATCAGGGCCAAACAAGTCAGAAAAAACCAAGATTGCGTCGTTCGCAAGCGGTGGTAGAGGAGGGAGCCAAAATGATCAGGTCATTCGACATTGATGCATATTTAGACCAGACCAAGCTCTAGTTCTATGCCAAAGAGCTCTCTACAACTTGCAGGAACTAGACCTGGAGGACACAAAGAAAGACGCAACAAAAGCAGCTGAAAACACACTGTAGCTACAAAACAAAATAGAGGAGGAGTTATAAAGGGAACAAGAGATCACCGCCTATTACTACAAGGAGGTCCAACAGTTTAATGATGCCAACACTTCTCTGCAGGTTGAGCAACAACGACTAGAGGAAGAGCTGGTCAGGGAAAGAGAACAGAGTGAAGCAAGACTCTGACCTAGCTTTTAGCCTTGGAGGAGACGCCCAGCTCCTCAAGCATGATAGCTAGATTGACCTTGCTAAACAAAGAGGTCCAAGATCTAAAGGAGGCCCTTGCTCAAGAGAAATACGACAGAAAAATCATGACAGTAGGGCATAAATCATTGCAAAATTAAAGCTAAAGACAAAGAGATTGAAAATTTGAGAAAGCAGCTGGCAGAGGCATAGGAAGATTTGGATGCTCTAAGGGCAACACAAGCAAAGCCCGAACAAATAGCCCCAGTGGAATTTGAGCAAACAGGAGGACACTTTCGAAGCTCACCAAACGGATATGCCAGGTACAAGCATAGGAAAAGCAACACATGAATATGAAGATCCAACCACGACATCCATTCCAAATACGGCAAAAGAAGAAATTCAGTGCTGGATATCAGAAGTCAAAGACCCTTCACACAAGGAGTATCTGCAATATGAGCTCAAAGTGTTGGAGTCAGCAGCCCTGCTCATGATCATTCCAGATGAAGTGGTGAAGAACCTCAGGCATGAGATGATCACCCTACCACTAATGAGGCAAGAGGCCCTATTATGGAAACAAAAAATGCTACTTGCCCTTGAGCCAAACAAAAGAGGGGATTACAGGGATGGTCTTGTCACTCCGCTACTCAGATGCTCAAGGGGGTCATCAACATGATGAAGGAGATACCAGATCTCACATGCCAAATGCTCGTGAAAATTGCCAAGATGCTAATCACCTGCATAACGACATTCAATGATATAGAGGCAGCGGAGTATCCCTGACAGGTTTTTGTGGAAGGCACAAGAGGGCTCTACTGGAATATGGAGACAAAAATCCCAAGCAAAAATGTCATCATGGGATTATATGCGAGAGTCATGTTCCTGCCCTCCCACTACATGCAAACCTTTGAGGAGGCATTCATGACCGGATTCTTTGAGGTAGACTCCTCCATATTTAATCCCATGACCAAAGATCTACCAGCTCAACACATAGCATATTACAACACTCTTAGCAATAATCCCTTCAGAGAGCTGGCAACATAGGTAGAGATCGAGGCAAGGGCACAAAAGTTTAGGCACCTACCTCACTGGGACGCTAGAAAAAAGACTGATCAACTACTAGAAGACAGTCAACAACCGATTGCACGAGGACGTGCAATGAGTAAAAAGGGGGAAATGTTTGGTGGACACATTGGACTGACATGTAAAAGACAGAAATACACCAAACCTTGTTGTACTCACTCATTTTTTCAAAACAAGCAGTGTAGTTCTGCGTTCAGGCTCTGGCTATGCATCTTATGCATCAGAATGTTATGCTTTGGATGTGTCTAGCTTACATGATGTTGAGGAACCTCTATCTTTTGATGAAGCACAAAATTCAAAAAATTGGATGGTTGCCATGCAATCAGAATATGATGCACTTATAGAAAATGACACATGGACTTTATGTGATTTGCCTCTTGGCAAAAAGGCCATTCGTACAAAGTGGGTTTACAAGTTGAAATGCAAGCGACATGGTGAGATCGATCGCCATAAGGCTCGACTTGTTGCAAAGGGTTATGCACAACAAAAAGGCATAGATTATGAAGAGAGTTTTTCTCCCACTTGTCGTATGACTACTGTACGTTTTCTATGTGCATTGGCGGCTCATTTTGGTTGGGATGTACATCAATCATCGATATTGATTTCTTGAATGGTGACATATTTGAGGAAGTTTATGTAACGCAGCCTCGCGGTTTTGTCAAGAAAGGATAAGTGGACATAGTATGTAGATGTAAGAAGGCTTTGTATGGGTTGAAGCAATCTCCTTGTGCTTGGTATGAGAAAGCTGACCCTCATTTGGTCAAATGAGGCTTTTGTAACAGTCCAACAGAAAGCACATTGTATGTAAAGCGTGAGGGTGATGTACTTCTCATTGTGGTTCTTTATGTAGATGATTTGCTGATCACTGGACCAAATGAGAGATATAATGCTGAATTTAAGGCTGATTTGAATGCTACTTTCAAGATGAAAGATTTGGGACTGTTGCATCATTACTTGGGCATACAGTTTAAGCAGTGTGATGGTGGTATTGCCTTGTGTCAGAAAAGTTACATAGAGACATTGCTATGTAAGTTTGGACCTGAGGATTGCAAACCTATTGCCACTCCCATGGAAACATGTTTAAAATTGAGTCTTCATGATGCTGGTGACCCTGCAGATGTCACTCTTTACCAAATTGTTGTTGGATGCCTCATTTATGTATGCAACACGAGGCTGGATATTCAATTTGTAGTCTCATAGGTCACCAGATTTATGCATAGCCCATGGTCTAAGCATTGGCAGGCTGTCAAGAGGATTTTCCGCTACCTTAGTGGCACTTTACATCTTGACTTATTTTATCCCAAGGAGGGGGGATCATTGCCACTAGACTTACATGCTTTTTTGGACTCAGATTGGGCTGGTTGTTTTGACACCCACGCAAGTGTCCATAAGTGGTTTTTGTGTCATGATTGGTAGTTCATGTATATCATGGTTGAGCAAGAAGCAACCTACTGTGGACACTTCTAGTTGTGAGGCTGAGTACATGGAAGTCTTCACAGCTACGGTTGAGTGTGTATGGCTCAAATGCCTTATGTCTGATTTGGGTGTTGGACATGACACTACCAACACTATCTACACTGACAGTCAGAGCACATTGGCAGTTGCAAGGAACCCAGTTTTTCATGCTCCCACAAAGCACATTGAGGTGCATTACCACTATGTGAGGGAGAGGCTCTCAGCAGGAGAGATCAACTTGGCTTATGTGCCAACACAGGATGACAACCTTTCAAATCTTTTCACAAAGGCATTGTCTTGTGAGAAGGTCGAAGCTTTCCGCAAAGCTTTGGACTTACTCCCCTTTGTGGACTCTGATCATGTCCTCAGGGCATGCCACTTCCCTTTACACATGTGGCAGCTCTCATTCACCACATCACTCTAGGGGGAATCTGTTACCATATACATGTGGTAGTGATGTTTGTGAACACACTAGGAACGCTGGGGCATTTTTCCCCCTCTTTAGGAGGTTTTTTTCCTCGTGTATTATATAACGCCCATCACTCTAGGGCTATCTATCTTTCCATTGCACACTAAGTAACATACTCTCAGTTGTGTGCCTTGAGCTTCCTTCGTCTTCTCCAAGCTGTGTGCATTTCTCTGCAACCCTAATTCCAACAAAAAACTCCCACAATTTTTTCAAAAGAACCTCTCTTTGGAACCACATTTGACTCCCTCTAAAAACACATTAATAGCTCATGTTTCTGCCCTCCTCAAAACTCCAGAATCTTGTCCTGATTTGACTCCTCTAAGACCACAAACCAATGCCCTTAAAATGAGGAAAAAACATATGACCCCATTTCACTCCGAACTATCCCAGACTTTAATTGGGCGTACCTCGGCAATTGCGACTTTGATTGGTGAGTTGTCAACTCTTGCTAACCTCACATGCTACATGCTACCATTTGGAACCTTGGCAAGTCTAAGAAAACTCTAAATGGCATGCCTATCGAGGTGGTCATATCATGCGAGAACTAGCCCCTTGCAAAATTTCAACTGGCCATAACTTGCCCATCTAGCTCCAATTGGCAAGTCAAAAGACTGGCATGAATCACAACTTGAGCATTTCAAAATTTTCCACTAAAATTTTCTTTGATCATCCATTTGCACCTACCCAATTTGTCGAGATCTACAAAGCATTCCAATCTTGAAGTGCGATATCTTCCACACCATAGCTTCATTTGAGGAGTTGCTTGGACCTGCTTATAGAGCATCTCAAAGACCACATCTTGAGACACAATCTCAACACTCTAGACACCTAGACCTGCTAGCCTAGTTGGCCCATCATGGAGTCTTTTTGGCCTTAAAAACACCATAAGCATACATTTGCGCAATCACATGGGCCTGCCTAGGGCCTGCATACCTATTGTAGCACCCTTTTATGCACTTTTAGGCACCCATAGCGAGAGAGAGAGAGAGAGAGAGAGAGAGAGAGAGAGAGAGAGAGAGAGAGAGAGAGAGAGAGAGAGAGAGAGAGAGAGTCTCCTGAACCAATCAACCTTGGAAATTAAAAACTGAATGTGTATACAATGGAGGAAAGGGGTTGCTTATATAGAAATCTAAGTAAATTTTTCTACCTAGACTTCGAAAAATAAGTAAAATAAATATTTAAAAGCAAAAATAAATAATGGGAGCACATTGGGCAGTTCACTTGAGATGCCAAAATTGCAACACCCTCTCTGCAGCTCATAGTGGACATCAATAGTGAGACCAAGTCGATGAAGAAGTTATCATGGACACCCAAGAAACACCGGTAATGTTGGATACACCTCGAATTTTCCACCCTCAACTCTGTACCTTAAAATGCCATCCTGAGCATCAGTTGCCTTTTTAGAAAATTTGAGCTATAGACCACACTACGTCCAAGAATCCCCATTTGTGAGGGGAACTAAGAACACATCACGTCCAAATTATAATACTCCAAGATAATTAATTGTGGAACACATCTTGTCCATGATCGGGCCAACAATAATGGATTGGTGCACTCATCCATTGTGTTTTAGATATGTCTGATTGGTTCCTTGCCAAAGGGATGTACATTGAACTCCAACCTATGGGTTCAAACAACTATAACTTGAACTCCAATACAAGGGACCTGTGGGGTCCCCTCCCCTTTACCATATCCATTTGGAAATAGGAGGGTACTTGACAGGTCGCTAGGCCCTAATCAATTAAGAAAGTCATAGTCAAGATAGACAAGATTTCTAATGAGCAGATTCTCGTCACCAAGTAACTTAAGTCCAAGCCATTGAAAAGGTTTCCTAGCCCTGTCTCGTAGGGAAATCATGAACTAACACAATAATCTAACGTTCCTAATTCTCACCTTCCAAAAGAGAGAAACTCCAAATTCCTTTTTCCCCATAATTTTCAGAGGCACGTACAATTGGGACTTCTCGACTCTTGGCACAATGAGTCTCTAGTTTTGCTTCTTCTATCAATGAGGAGCAAAGAGTTTCTCACCTAATCGAGACCACCCATCCTTGACTGGCAACCTAAGGCAGTCCCCACTTTCCACCCCCACATTCACACTTCGTTTTGCTTGTTTTTTAATTCTAAAAAATGATTGTTCCATCACAAAGTTCCTTTTTATGGTTTCCATCACAAGTTCGTTAAGACAACCCTTCAACCATTATCAAATCGGCACCAAGAAAATATTTCCTAGAAGAAAAACAACATACGACTCTTCTTCATTGCAATATCCAAACCCCAACTACCTATTCTTGAGCAATAACGTCACTTTGTGGGATAAGTGGCACATCCTCATTCATCGGGGCCTTTCCTTTGCCTTTACCATCATTGGTTTCGGCTTTGTGATCGTGTGATCCACCATAGCGAGTTCTCTTGGGTGCCATTCCCACTACTAGATACTTAACTTAACTTGAAAAGTTGTAAGCTAAAGTATAAGAATCCAATGGAGGGTAAATGATATAAATGTTTTAATTCCAAAAAATATATATGGTTATTCCACACATCAAACAAAAAACATATGTTAGCTTAATCCTGCCATAATGTTATGATAGACATGCATTTTAACCCATACACTAATCACATGATTAATCACTTATATCTACCTGCAAGAACAATCCATCATTTTAGCTGGACAAAATTCCTGAATATGATTAGCTAATTCATGCGAGCATCTAGGTTACATTGATGAAGAATTGTGCATGTAGTCAACATAATTGATTATGTAATTGAACAATAAGACCTTCGTTACTTTGTAATGTAGAAAAATTACCATAAAATAGGTATAATGATTGTTGATTTCCAATTGAGAATAGGTAAATAAGAGTATAGAATTTGATAATAGAGTAGCAATTGGAAAGGACTCCAATTGAATAATAATATGACATCAATTGGAAAGGATTCCAATTGAGATAAGAAATTGATAATAACTTGATTAAATAATAGATTTACATTACCCAAATGTGCTTCGGAGCTATTGATCTCTCAAATCTTTGATGCGGTAGTCACCAAGTTGTTTGCCACATATCAGCAGATCTCCCTAAGTGTGTTCAAGTGTGTGTAAAACTGAGTGAGAATGCCCTTTATATAATGTTTGGAGGTTCCTTGTTACCCAAATCAGCCCCATACCTCCCTAGCTTTCCCCCTCTTGCTAAAAGAATGAGTAGAGGTGTCACAAGCTCCTACTTAGCCATGAGGTGTCCCTCTTTATCCTTTTGCATGATACACTTTATGTAATGCCCCCAAGGTATCCTCATCCAATGCTTTTTTTCCTCTTTGAGAGTGAGGGCACAGTCGTTGGTGGACTCCTCTTCCAAATGAAGAAGTCTTCTAACATTTAGTGCATGAGAATTGATAGTTACCTGATTAATCAGGTCCACCCGTCCATTGATCGACAACCTTGGTCGATCCCCACTTATCACCTTGCACTCACACATGATTTTTGTTATTTAATTACTACCACCTTATTTCAACACTTAAAATAATAGTTCATTTTATCTTTTCAGCATAGTGATTCATTAAGACAAATAATGAAATTAGTATAAAAAAATAGTCTTTAGCAAACATGCATCTTTAGACTTAAGACAAGGTAAGGTCACTTATAGTATTCCTTAAAAAACGTGACCCATACTCAACTTGTCTCAAGCACACCTATACATGGGTGAAAAACAACACCCTTCCTTATTCATAGTCTGAGGTGGAAAAGCATCACTCAAAGTTCGGGGTGCCCATACGCTAAAACCAGCTGCCCATACAATCAAGCGGCTCCCCTAGGATAAAAATGGTATCTTAGGAAGCATAAAAAAACATACATATATACGGGGTAAAACCTCCTCATACATGGGGCTAATCGACTAATCCGTGGCTGAAAAGGCATGATCACTCATTACCTAAATTGAAAATATTTCAAGGAATCAGAGGTGTCTTGAGGCAAGTTGTCTTAAGGATGATGAATCATTTCTTTCCTAGATCAACCAGGCTTAATCCAAACAATTCTTTCCTAATTTACAAAGAAGTGCACATTTGTTTCTTGGAAGATGCCCTTCCATTTTTTGATCAATTTTATCTTTTCCTAAATCCTTACCCACTCTTTAACGTATAAAGACATAGAATTATTTAAATCTTAAATTGTAATGAAGACCCACCTGGGACTAGTCAGGTATCTGTTGAAGCTTTGGGACTCGAGCGCTCTCGTCGTAGGTGTACTGTTGGGTCCAACCTCATGATTGTAGGATGCCCTGGCCCTCTTTTCGATACTATCATCTTCCTTAGATTGTTGATTTTCTTGGGTCCTCTTGGGAGCCATGACTCCTATCCTTATAAAAAGGTCGTTCACTTATTAGGTAAATTATCAAAAACCTAATTTTTACCATTCTATAACGTACTTCCATGACTTAACCTAATTTCTTAGACTTGGAGTAGTTTAATTGGCTATAGAAGATTCTTGGGATTTCCTAACGTTCTTATAACCCTTTATACCTTAATTTAGCCATAAGAATTTTTTGATTAATTTTTGAAAACTAACCTGCTAACTTTTTCTTTAAATTGTAGTTGAAATTAGTGATTTTTTTACATAGTAATTTCCTAATTGTTCATATATGTAAGATATTTTTTTCCCAGCTTTCTTATAGGGTTTCTAGGCTCTACTAATTATCTTATAATTTTTTAGGTCTTTTTTATTTTCCCTTTTTAATTAAGTCCAAAAATAGTTTATTTTTGTCTTGGTGTTTATTATAGTAATTATCTCATGAAGATATATCTATCCCAAATTCTTGACATTGTATTATACCACCTATTTTTTATCTTAAAAACTTTTAAATGGATAATCACTAAAACTTAAATAATCATAAGCTAATTATCACGAGTTATTTACACTAAGATCTTTCTTTGATAAAATTTTCACTAACTTTTAGAAATATTTATTAATTATCTTGATTACATTTCAACCAAAAATAAGGTTTTTAGACTAAGATAACTACTTAAAATAATTAAGTAATAATGAGCTAATTATATCAAGTTACTTATAATTTCATCTTTCTTTGATAAATATCTCTTTAACTTTTAAGCATGTTTACTAATTATCTTGATGAAATTTCAAAAAAATAGGATTTTTGGGTGAAGATAATTACTTAAACTAATTAAGTAGTTATGAGCTAGTTATCTCAAGTTATTTACACTTAAATATTTCTTTGTCTAGTATATCATTAACTTTTAGACATGTTTGCTAATTATCCTTAATGATTTTCAACCAAAAATAGGGTTTTAAGGCCAAGATAATTACTAAAACTAATTAATTAATTATCAGCTTATTATCATGAGTCATTTACACTTTGATCTTTCTTTGATAATACTGAACTAACTTTTAAACATGTTTGTTAATTAGCACTATTGAATTGTACCCAAAAAATAGGGTTTTTAGGTCATGATAATTACTATAACTAATTAAATAATTGTTAACCCTCACGGCACACGGACACCCTATGATCTATAAACGTTGTATTATTTAGAGTCAGGCACCGGGCTTGTCGGACCAATAGGGAAAGGTAGAGTGATCGCCGATGAGAGGCGCACTCTAACTGGGACATTCAAGGGATTAGTTGGCTAAGCATGGGCGCCCAAGTGTGAATGGGGTGAGCTCCTATAAAAGCCAACTAAACCTAATTTTTACTCATTCTCTCATTTGTGCAATAGAAGAGTGCTCTTGCTCCATCTCCATCTCCATCTTCTTCTTCTTCACCTCCTTGTGTGTGTGTGTGTGTGTGTGTGTGTGTGAGAGAGAGAGAGAGAGAGAGAGAGAGAGAGAGAGAGAGAGAGAGAGAGGGAGAGTGTGTGTGCGATCGAGCATTACGAAGGCACGACGGCGGCGAAGCGGTTGAGCGCGGCACGACTGCAGCTTCTTCTTCATCGCGGCGAGGAATCCACCACGAAGGCGAGCGTAGAGCGGTGAGTGACACACCCTTTGCTCTCTTGAGCTTGCTAGTTTAGGCTTGTTGTGTGCTTGGAGCCGTTTGTGGCTCGCACATGGTGTATTGGCAAGTCCCTTGCTTCGACAGTGCGGCAAGGAGCGCACATTTTTGGCGCCGCTGCCGGGGATATGCCCTACACTAAGCTCGGTTAGCACTTTACGCTTTTTTGTGGTGCAATTTCTATCATAGGAAAGGCAGGGAATGAGGGTGTGTAGTTGTGTGGAGATTTCTGTTTTTTGCGTTTTCTACGTTTTTTGGTTTGCACTGCACAGGTAGCATTTCTTGCGTTTTCGCATTTTCTGCATTTTCTGTCAAGTTTCAATTTCTGCAATTTTCTGCGTTTTCTGTGTTAAATTTTCTGTCAAGTTCCAATTTCTGCAATTTCTGTGTTTTTTCAATTTTCTGCATTTCTTGCGTTTTTTCAATTTTTGCAATTTCTGTGCGTTTTCAATTTTCTGCCAATTTCTGCAATTTCTTCGTTTTCTGCATTTCAATTTCTGCAATTTCTGTGCGTTTTCAATTTTCTGCAATTTCTGCGTTTTTTGCATTTTTGCATTATATAAAAAAAAAAGAAAACAAAAATTATTTGTTTTTTTGAAAAAAAAATCTGGAAAAAAAAAAAGGAAAATAAAAACGCGAGTGAGCGGGCGGTGACTCTTCAAACGGACGGGCTGGTTTGTATAAAAGATAGATCGAGATCGGGATCATTTCCCCAAGCCCAAGCCCAAGCCCAGGCCCAGGCCCAGGCCCAGGCCTCAGTCCTGAGTCCTCTGATATATACTAGACTCACTCTTATATATATACCCTACTCCCTCAAGAGAGAATGAGAGCATGTGGGACAAGTCCTCCACTCTCCTCCTTTCTCTTCCCACTTGCACCCTTAGACTTTTTAGTTTGGGCCTAGTTCCCTACTGGAAATTGACAGTTTTAGGGATTCCGAGGGCATAGAGTGACCAAATGGAGGGCTGTAAAGCACGGCACGACCCTCTGACCGATACGCTCGTTTCGAGCTATCACACGGCCCATTCCACGACACGCTCTAAAAAATCTAGCAAAAAAACAAACAAAAAACATGCTAAAAACTAGTCACAAGGCCTCCTAGAGCAGCTTTTTGACACCTTAGGGTATCAAAAGCACATGCACTTACGCTCTGGGCGGGTGCTAGAACACGAGCATATTGAGGGTGCCTCTGTTCATACGGACACCCATTACCCATCCACGATAAGCTCTAGACCCTCAGCGGGGACACAAGGTAGCACCACCCAAGACCCTAAAATAGCCGCTAGTGATTCCTCCTCCGACTCAGAAATCATGGAAGCATACCCTACCCAAAACACTGAGAGAGAAGGCCATGCACCTCCCGAAGCTCCACAGCCTAGTACTAGTATGTTTAGCCGTTTCATGGAAACATTAGGTAGAGCTACTCGCTCGGAACCTGATGCAAATGAAGCACACGAAGGGGGTGGGGAAGTGGACTCTCCTTTCACATCGCACGTGGACCCCACACCCCCAAAGAGTGTCCATGTGGATATCCTACCAACTTCTTACCAAGAAGGCCCTGTTGAGCTGCCTCCTTCAGAAGTTCCCTCTAGAGTACCGTTGGTGACAAGTAAAACCACGGGGAGCAACATTGCTTCTACCTCACACGAAACCGTTAACACGTCGACTCTAGAAGGATTGTTCATTAATGATCATTGGACATACGACCTCCACACTGAGGTGTTGACGGATCTACACTCTGGCCACGCCTACCATGTAGGATGGATAGAGATTGTACAATCCACCTCTAGTGCCACGAGCATCGAAGATCAACAGAAAATGATCTGTAATGTTATCCATGGCATTATTCAATCAGAAAGGCAAAACCGAGGGGTAAATATACTCTCAACTGGCCCCATGAGATTTCTGGATACGAGCAAGGCTCAACAGCCTACTCTATCACAAATGGAGACTCCTCTAATGAGCCCCATGGACCCATCTTACGTCATTTCACCTGGGGTCTCTATGCAATCTGAGCCTCCGAGCGACAACTTTAGCTTCCCTAACTTGGCTCAACCCTCTATTAAGGAAAACACAGTGCTCACTCCAGGGATAAGCCTGACAGAGAATGTACCGATGACATCTACGGTTAGCGCAGTGCCACTACCTAGTGTCGTAGTACCTAATATGGGGCCTCGACCGTATGTGCCTCTAGCCCCTTATGCACACATGGCCCCCACACCTCCAATTGTACCACTTGCTTATGCTCCTCGAGTGCCGCTCCCTAGCTCTTATCCGAGTGGACCTATGCCCGGTTATGTTCCATATCCTGCATCATCCACACATATGCCAAGACCGGCACCCATCCCTCTCCCACATATGATTCCAAGAGTACCTCCACCGGCCCTGCCTCCTCACATAGGTGACTTGGCAGCGTTTGCTCAAACCATAGGTCGATCTATCGCGGAAAATATGCGTCACGCATCTGATAGAGAGCCTAGAAGTAAGGCAGTACAAATTGCCAAACTCACGCAAAAATTCAATGGGGATGAAGATGCTAGAAAACACATTGAAGTGTTTGAACAAGTATGTGATTCCTTAGGGGAACACAACGAACTACATAAGTGCAATGCCTTAAGCTTGACATTAAGTGGGAAGGCTGGAGATTGGTATAGGACCCTAAGGGTGGACGAGAAAACAATCTACCCTACCCTTCGAAGGTTGTTTCTAAAGGAGTACATACGAGAAGGTGTGCTTTGGGGTGTAGCATCTCAGCTACAGAAGGCCGAACGTAAGGAAGGAGAGTCAGTAAGGGACTTCATTAGTCGTTTAAAGCACTTAAACTCTCGCTGCCCTGTAAATGAGCGCTTCAACGATAACCAACTGCTTGATCGATTCATTCGAGGGTTGAGGAATGAAGGAATCTATAATGGACTAGTGATTAGAGGTATCACAACCTGGGAAGATGTCACTGCCAATGCAATCCAATTAGAGGACAACTTGATGATAGCAGGCATGAGGGTGTCTACTGACACGAGATCCACTAGCTCACAAGCCATTGAGTATGAACCCATGACTGCAAAGCCCATTGCCAATGAGCCAAAGGTATTTGAGACCTTCTTGACAGACCTCACCAAGGCAATCCAAGAGTCTCTTAAGGATAATCGACCCCCTCAAAATAGTCACATGTATCCAAGAAGGGAGCAACAATGGTGTTCCATTTGCTTAGGTCCATATAGCACTAGTGAGTGCCCTACGTTTAGAGTAAAATTTAATGGAACTTGCAACGCATGTGGTAGGTATGGTCACCAAGCTAAGGATTGTTTAATGATCAAACGTATGATGGCAAATAGACCACCTGTAGCCTGGACGGATGCGCCTTGAGCTCCTGTATTGATGCCTGCTCCACCTGTTGAGCAACTACCGCAACACATGGTCCCTAGATCTCAAAATGTTGTACAAGCTACACCGCTACCACCTCCTGTGCTAGGACCGCAGCCCCCGCATCCAAGGGTCGCCCCTATGAACCAAGTGGGTTGCGAGCCATCTAATGCTTATGCAGATGGTTGTGAGGAGGAAATAGACACTAGTATTGCCTACGGACTTGATACATTGGAGGAGTGTCCTATATACTACATGGAAGATTGTTGGGGGCAAGTCAAGCCGGTTTATCAAGCTGCTGCTCTCGCATCCAGAGGTCAAAATATCAACACCCAGGCTAGGAGGCCACCTCTTCAATGCTACGAGTGTGGTGGACCACATCGAGTAGCGGAGTGCCCTATTAGGCTACAAAAGAATGCTGCACAGATGCAAGTGAATCAAGGGAGCACGTCTGCAATGCCAATACTCACATGTAATCGTTGTGGCATAGATCACTTGATTGCCCATGCCCCTATAACCCAAATGCGCCTAAAATCACACCCCTGAATTTGGTCGAAATTGCTAGTGTGACATCGCCAATACCACCCGTTGCACCCGCTTATGCGATTACACGGTCCATGCTTCAAGGGCCAGGCCATATCCTCGAAGAGAGAGATACCGCGTCAATTATCTAAGCAAAGAAAAAGAAGACACGAAGGAAGAAGTCGCAGAATACGGAAAATTCAAAGCCAAGTTCCAAAACAAACATAGGAACAGGAGATGACCCCGTGTAAATGAATGACCTCGAGGATGATTTAGATTCAATCGAGACAATGGAGACTAGAACCAATACCACAAAGGGAAAGACCGACAAGGAAAACCGTAACATGGGACCAAATGAAAACCGAATGAGAGAAAACCATAAAGAGCCTCTGAAAACACCACAAGTGTTTCCAAATCCAATCCAAGACCGCCAAGATAAACCGTAGGGGCAAAAAGGGAAGAATCGTAAAAAGAAGATTGGGACGTACCCAAACCCAATAGACGAGATTAAGCAGGTGAAACATCTAAGAGGTTTAGTGGAGGAGACTCAAAGGAAACTGGAACCAGAACCCATGCATGTCAAAATTCATGACACAGTGTTTCCCACGCAAGTTCATCCACCCCACATGAACCATAGACCGTTAGCCATATCTAGTATCATCCAAGAAGGGAGTGAGGACGGGACATCAGAAAGTGAGCATACACCTTTCTTGTTGGAAAGGATGTTTAACGAAGGAATACCTGATCCCATTGAGGAATATGAGATTCCATCCTCACCAGTTCTTAGTCAAGGACCTACACCCTGCAAAACACCAATGAATGTTGCCAAACTAATGGACTTCATGTCTTCTGAGGTTCGAACCACGATCATAGCAAAGCTGTATGGAGATCCTGAGTTATTCCTTGCACTTCGAGCATTCCTTAACGGAGAGCTACGAACGGGATTACCGTAGTTTGCGCAACCAAATAGGCCTGACTCGATTATGATTGTTGAGGAAAATCATGTGCAATCACTTGACTTAGATGGACACGAGTCTGTGGTTGAGGTACCCATTAACGAATTAGGGCAGTATTTTGAAGGCGACGAGTCTAATGCGACCCTACCCATCACTACCAAGGGATTAACTATAAAGGGAATTCTTGATGGTGGTGTGGGAGTTAGCATCGTTACAAAAGATTGTTGGGAATCCATGGGAAAACTCCGCCTCAGTGTTACTAACATTGTGGTAAAGATGGCAAATGGTACCATAGCCAAACCTATGGGGATGCTCAAGGATCTTAAGATCAAAGTTCTAGGACACAAGGTACGACATACGTTCATTGTAATGGATTTCTCTAAACACCTTATGTCATATGAAATGATTTTAGGACGACCATTCATGAGGGAAGCACAAATGGTTCATGATTGGTCTAAAAATCATGTCTTTTTGCAATTCCAAGACTCTGTCCTTAGAGTGGATTTGGTGACTGGTAAGGTACACCCCTTAGGGAGTAAAACCATTATTGATCATCGCTCTGACACCACAGTTCACTCGGTCCCACTACAATATTGTTACACTTGTAAGAAGGATATAGACATTGGCCAAGATTCTCCTTATATGGATATCCTACCTGGGATGACTGAGTCGGACAATGTGGATTGGGTCCACCTAGCATCAACCATAGACACTTGGGGAAATAGGGGGACGACCTGGGTAACACCTGAGGGGGATGAAATGCATGTACCCTTAAATATGCTACAAGCAATGCATATCGCTTCCGACAAGACTCATCCTAATGTCACGAAGAAAACATACAAGTGGGTCCCTAAAGATTCTTTAGTGACCATAGCTAGTGCTAAAAGACAAAAGCCTTGTAAGAAACATACCACTTGCTCCAAGAAAAGTAAGAAAATGTTGCGATGGATCCCTAAACGACTATTGGAAGCCCAAGGCTACTATCAAAGAAATGATCAAATCTGGGTGCCAAAACGTAGATTGTGCTCTTACCTATCACTTGACCCAAGTGAGCCCAATCCCGTAGCTCCAAAACGAATCAATGATCGTGGAAAGGAAAAAATCACAGAATGCTACACACCCGCTCCCGAGCTAGTTTGGGTACCAAAGAAAGAACGATTTGTTCCACCTAGCTCAGGAAGGGGGGAGTCCCATGAAGATTCTAGCTCCTCATGTAATACATCCATAGAGGTAAAAGCTTCTACACAGCCTCCATCTATAGTAGTGGACCTCCATGAAGCTACAAAAGAATCCACACCTCCCACTGTTCAAGAATCACCTGATGAACCACTTCAAGTTCGATCCTGGGAGAGTACCTTACCACCCTTGCAACTTGACGAGGCGCCTAGGGTAATAGAAAACTACTGGCAAAAATCCTCACCTATTACCAACTGGAACAATTGGTTTCAAAGGGTGACAAGATCATTTCAAACGGTATGATCTACCCAAGGAAGGGGGGAGTGTTTGTGGACAGTCATCATTCATTTGTTTCCCTCTCACCCTTTTTCCCTGACCTCTATATCTCCCAATCTTAGGGAATGTACATATAAAGCTTTATACTCACAAAACAAAAAAATAATAAAGAGCAAGAGCAATTAGCAAACGAGTATGCACAATAAAAGTCAAAACATTGACTCAGACCTACACATGTCACATCTGGTACAGTGAAACAGAAACCTATGCCATAAAACACCTTCGATCCTCATCACTTGAGTGATGGAGGGTAAGGTAAGATTAGTACGATAGGAGTGTTTCTGTTTTAGAGTTGAGAGATTAGCGAAGTTATCTTTTCCCACTAATGTGCCTCCTGGAGGTATTCCTTTTGTTTCCTAGTGTATACAGGAGCGTGTTGCTATTGATAGGGTTTGGACCTTCATGGAACCTTTCTCTCGTTCACACTTCAAATCAAGTGCGACCATCGACACAAACAGGTGTTTCTTGTCCGTTAGCATTGCCCTTATCTTTTTTGCATCCATGTTTGTCTGCTTTGATTGTGATTGGTAGCATAATATTCAGCACATTGTCTTAGTATCAAACATTTAATTCAATGTAATGTTTTGTCATAATCACTTGTTTAGGTGTAAAAATCAAGTAGTCCGACTAAGCTAGTTTGACCAAGCTAGGTATTAGAAATCTTCTCTTAATACCATGGGGAATGCCTTCCTAATAAGCAATGGTTACTTAGGTTCTTAATCTGATTTAGGCAGCATTGTATGAAATGTACTAGGGCTTTCTAGTGGGCTTAACCCTAGTGACCTTTAGCTTAAGTATTATAAAGGGAGTTTACTAATGTGATGAGCCTGGGGAGGGTAACAATGTTATATGACCCCCCAAAGTTACAAAATTTAAATGCTGAAAATGAACAAGCAAAAATCAAAGTGCCACAATGTAAAATTTTAAGCTGGAAGAGAAATCCCTGCTTAAATTGGTACTTCACTCACATGTATCGCCTATGGTACTAGAGCCCTAGAGGTTCCCAGTGTGGGCGCTTTTCCTTGAGAAGCAAAAAACCCAAGGCATACAAAATAAGCACACACATCATAATTGAATCAATGTGAAAAGACTTTGGGGGGTCAAAGAAAAAGTAATCAGTCAGGCGATGATTTCATGAGAAATTCCTTTTATGGTAGCTTAACTACAAGGTTTTCTAGATATAGCCTCTAGTTAGCCCTCGAACATCAATACATGGCTCTCGCGATTAAACAACTTAATTGACCACAGATAATTAAGAAGCTTACCCATGGTATTAATATTCGATCTCTAGTGCCTTTCGACCGTCAAATTAGCGACCCCGGACTTGTTTAATTTTCTACCTTTACATCTGTTTATGCATTTGATTACATTGCAATTTAATGTTCATTGCTACCAAATTGTTTGAAATTCTTTGACCAATCAATTTGTCTACCTAAAACTGCATATGCTTTTTAAGAGAATGCAATTACTGTGCCAATGTTGTTTGATTTTGCAGTGACTAAAGAAGGCTAAGGACATTCATCTCAAATGCTCTTCCACCTCGACGAACCAACTTCAACTCAATAGCTTCCGAGGACGGAATCTACATCAGGAAGGGGGGCATGTTAACCCTCACGGCACACGGACACCCTATGATCTATAAACGTTGTATTATTTGGAGTCAGGCACCGGGCTTGTCGGACCAATAGGGAAAGGTAGAGTGATCGCCGATGAGAGGCACACTCTAACTGGGACATTCAAGTGATTAGTTGGCTAAGCATGGGCGCCCAAGTGTGAATGGGGTGAGCTCCTATAAAAGCCAACTAAACCTAATTTTTACTCATTCTCTCATTTGTGCAATAGAAGAGTGCTCTTGCTCCATCTCCATCTCCATCTTCTTCTTCTTTACCTCCTTGTGTGTGTGTGTGTGTGAGAGAGAGAGAGAGAGAGAGAGAGAGAGAGAGGGAGAGTGTGTGTGCGATCAAGCATTACGAAGGCACGACGGTGGCGAAGCGGTTGAGCGCGGCACGACTGCAGCTTCTTCTTCATCGCGGCGAGGAATCCACCACGAAGGCGAGCGTAGAGCGGTGAGTGACACACCCTTTGCTCTCTTGAGCTTGCTAGTTTAGGCTTGTTGTGTGCTTGGAGCCGTTTGTGGCTCGCACACGGTGTATTGGCAAGTCCCTTGCTTCGACAGTGCGGCAAGGAGCGCACAATAATTATAAGCTAGTTATCACAGGTTATTTACCTTAGATATTTCTTTGATAAATATCACATTAACTTTTAAACTTTTTTGCTACTTATCCCTTTTATTTTTCATCCAAAAACACAGCTTTTATGCTAAGATAATTACTAAAATTTATTAACTAATTATCATAGGTTACTTACACTTAGATCTTTCTTTGATAAATATTTGATTAACTTTTAAACATGTTTTTTAATTATCCCTATTACTTTTTAGCAAGAAATAGAAATTTTAGGCCACGATAACTACTAAAACTAATGAATTGATTATAAGATAGTTATCACGTGTTCTTTTTATTTAGATATTTTTCTAATAAATATATTGGGATTTATTAAGCTACTTTACTAAATTTTCCATCAATTTTAAGACTAAAAACAATCAATTTTTACCTAAATAGATACAAAAATGAATAAAAAAAATTACGATATAATCTTCTCAACTTTCTAGCAATATAAAAATCTTTGATAATCATCTTGTAATTATCTAAGCGTAATTGATATATTTTTATTAATTAAGGCCAAAATTAATCAATTTCAATCCTAATAGGGGTTAATTATTAATTAGATTAATAATCCTAATCATAAATTGAGCATTCAACAATGTATTAGCATAGAAGAGTGTAATTTATAATAGAAAGAGGTTGAACCTTCCTCAAGAAAATAGATAGTGAAATTTAGACTTGATTAATATATTTCTACTAATCAACTGGGATTAACAATGATTACGTTAATTAATCAACTAGATTTTTTCTCTCTAGTGAATTTTGAGTAGAGTGTCTCTATGTTAGAGATATTTGGTTAGGTCTTCAAGTCTGAGAGAATTTGTGAGGCTTAAGGCCATATTTATAGTTTTTTTGGGCCACAGGGGCTGAATCTGGCAGTTTCTTACACTCCAAGCAAGCCCCCAGCTCAAGGTAGCACTGCCTACTACTAAATCAGACTTTGGCGGGTCAGTGATGACCCTCCCCAGCACCTGCCTCCTTTAATTTTCAACTCTGCTAATTTTCAATCCTATTTTTTGCTTTATTGGTAAATATCTAGGATGCTATAATAAAAGTCTTGTGCCTTAATGATTATTAAAACCTTTCAATTATTTTAAGAAATTAAAGTAGTAGTGAAAACTTCTAGCCTCGGAGGGGATAGTAAGGTAAGTTTTTACCCAAATTCAATTTTGAAAATGCCTAGCTATAGTATTATCGTGCTTAAGATTCCAAAAATGCCAACCTTTGCTATAGTCGAGCAAGTTCTCATTGATTTTTAAAAATAAAATCTGCCTGATTAATCTTTGTACATCTTCTCTTAGTTTCAGCCGCTGCAAATCTTATAGATGGGGAGATGGTGTAGATTAGATGTAGATAGAGCATAGAGAGAGTGTGTAGATAGAGGGTGTAGAGAGAAGAGGTAGATAGAGAGGTAAAGATATAGAGGTGTAGATAGGAAGGGAGAGGTACATCTTTCTCTACACACTCTCTATCTACCTACCCTCTCTACAGATGTAGGGTAGAGATTTGGTCTAGATAGAGATTAGGTATAGAGAGAGAGGTAGATAGGGACAATAGGTGTAGAATACGTGTAGGTAGAGATAGATAGAGGGTGTAGAGAGACTAGGTTATACGGAGATTGTAGAGAGTTAGGAAGAGGTGTAGAGAGGTAGAGACTAGGTGGGGAGAGAGATACGGTGTAGATAGAGATTAGGTATAGAGAGAGGTATAGATAGGGACATTAGGTGTAGATTACATGTAGGTAGAGATAGATAGAAGGTGTAGAGAGATTAGGTAGATAGAGAGATTGTAGAGAGGTAGAGATATAGAGGTGTAGAGAGAGATAAGGTGTAGAGATAGCATATAGACAGAGTGTAGACAGAAAGAGATAGAGGGTGTAGTGGATAGTAGGTGTAGATATAGAACATATAGAGAGAGTGTAGATAGAGAGTAGATAGAGATTAGATAGAGGGTGTAGAGAGATTACATAGATAGAGAGTTTGTAGAGAGGTAGATGTATAGAGGTGTAGATAGGGAGAGATATGGAGAGATATGGAGAGAGATACAGTTGTAGATAGAAAGAGAGAGGTCTCTCTCTCTCTCTCTCTCTATATATATATATATATTATATAGGTGGAGATTAGGTGTAGATAGAGATTATGTTTAGAGAGAGAGAGAGGTAGACAGGGACATAAGGTGTAGATGGTAGATAGATATTAGATAGAGATAGAGGGCATAGAGAAATTAGGTAGATAGAGAGATTGTAGAGAGGTAGAGGTTTAAAGGAGTAGAGAGGTAGAGACTAGGTGTAGAGAGAGATAAGGTGTATACCTCTATCTTTCACCCTCTCTATCTGCCTACTGTCTCTATATAGAGGATAGAGATTAGGTATGTTGACAATAGAGATATAATGTGCTTGGTTGCACCATTGTCAAAGTAGCACAGATGTTCCACAGACTCTGTACTAGATTCACCATGAACACTTATTGAAGCTATGCACAAACAACCCATTCTAAATACTACACATTATTTTCCAAATTTTCATTTGAAGAAGCATCCAGAAGGTTCCACAATTTTGAGAAAAAAGGAAAAACCTTGCAAAAGAATTGCAATTCCAAAAGAGAATAATGAATAATATTTGAACATAGTGAGGCCTCAAAGAGAATGATGAAAACGAAAAGTCTTCAGGGTTGAGAAGGGAGAGCTCGTGAGCCACATCATATTCTTGGCTTAGCTTAATGTTCAACTGCAGCTTGCGATTATCAATAATGGAAGATTATTACTCATTGTCAGTAGTGAAGAGCATCTAGAAAGTATAACGAAGATAACGTAGTAGCAGAGCTGCTAGCAGTAGAAGAGAATAGGGAAAGCTTGTGAAAGGTCATAAGAGAGTAAGAGAGAAAAAAGAGGGATTGAGTCATTCAAAAGTGAAAGCAACTATTTGCTGGCAAGTCAAGTAAATGAGAACAGAGAGGGATCAATTGAGTCATTCAAAAGTGGAAACAACTATTTGCCACCAAGTCAAGTAAATGAGAACAAAGTTTGAGGTGAGCCGCAAAGGAATGATTTGAAAATGATATCTTTTTGAATATTTCAAGATTTGTGCCTAGATATGCTTTAAATAGCGTAGATATCCTTCAAATAAACAAAACGGCCAAATTTGGTGCCGTTTTGATTGTTAACGGCTCTCCTAATTAGTAAGCAAACCAATTTCTGACACAACCATGTTTGATTTTTTTTTGCCCTAACGGTTTGACGGAGGGATTTTTTGGCCGCTACACTCCACAACAGCTTGTGGCCTATGGTCTTTCTCAATAGACCACACCATGGGGGAGCCAAGGGGGAACTCCCTATTTCCAGAGCTATGCACCGACAACACCTCCTTCTACACTCCCTTCTTACCAACTTACTCCCCTTCCAATGCGGCGCCCCACTCCCCTTCCGTCATAGGGCCCCATGACATTCCATTTGACTCCTTCTTCACCCAAGCATTATCGACAGTCCACAGTCCACAGTTGCTCGGGCGCACTTCTTCTGGCAGCGTGCGCCAATAATAGTCAAATATTTTATAAGAGATGGTCCATGGCTATGGGTCATTTATGGGCATCCATGGACATACATACACATGCACATGCATGCACGTACATACCTTAGACTTAGGAATCAATTTATAACACGGATGAAAATTAATT
Organism: Adiantum capillus-veneris; assembly: GCF_014529385.1. Lineage (NCBI taxonomy): Eukaryota > Viridiplantae > Streptophyta > Polypodiopsida > Polypodiales > Pteridaceae > Adiantum > Adiantum capillus-veneris. The sequence continues at coordinate 47,388,313 of NC_140953.1, forward strand.
GTCTAGCGTGTGCTTGGCTTATCAGAATTTAATTTTGAAAGTTGCTATTAGAATATAGCTTGAGGATAATGATCTAAGGTGTCGGATGCACAAACCTGCTATATTTTAGCAATTTTTGGAGCAAACAGCTATTTTTATGGGAATTTAGGAGGGGGTAGATTTAGACGAGACTATCGCGTCTAGGTGGGTGCAATCACCTCAAAACTTACTATATTTGGCAGAAAGTGACAAAAAAGTAAAAATTGATATATTTAGCAATTTTTGGGCCAAACAACTATTTTTATGGGAATTTAGGACAGGCTAGATTTAGACAAGACTATCGCGTCTAGGTGGTGGCAAGCACCTCAAAACTTACTATATTTGGGAGAAAGTGACAAAAAAGTAAAAATTTTAAATTTGAAAATCTTACCTCAATATATTTATCATTAGCTCATCAGAGTTAGAAAACTTCCAAAAATAGAATTTTTTTGTATATGATCGAAATGGCTCGATCATTTTTTTCCTTTGCATGGGAATCCCCACTCCAAGGATGCCAGAGAACTTACATTCTTCCCAACTTGAAGAATTGAGATTTCCTCATCTCAAAGGTAAGTCTGGATGATCGTTAAGGAGAGATGTTTCATCTTCCCACGTTGCATCTTCTTCAAGGAAATCTTTCCATTTGACAAGAGGTTTAATGATGCTTCTATTCCTAAGTTTTTCCTCCCAAGTTTCTAGGATATAGTCATGCTGAATTTGAACAACTCCTTGGGTTGGAACAACTATTTTTTCGGTATCCAAGGACCAAAAGTTGATCAAGGTTAGGAACATAAGGTTTTAATAAAATAACATGGAAGAAATTCATGAGGTTAGAAGGTAGCTTTAGATAAGCTTGATCACTTATCATTTTGATAACCTCATAGGGTCCACAATTTTTGGGGTATAAAGCCCAATGTGGTCGCCCAGGTAAGTGGGCGGGCCACCAGGTATGTACACATATTCTTTTGTAAAAACCTAATAAGAACTCACTATGCTCTACACAATACAGTGGAGCGAGTTCACCATATCGTCGTGCTCTTCTTCTCGCACTCTCTCTCGTGTCGCACTTCCACTCGTACTCCTTCAATTGGTATCAGAGCTCAGATCGAGGCTCGGGGCAGCACTGCAGGAGGCTAGAGTCACCAACTCACATTGGAGTGAAATTCGACAGGCGAAGACACGGCCCCAAATCTTGTGGGAAAACCCATAGGGCTTGGTGTGCTCAGAATTTCATTCTGAGGTCATCTCGGTCACCGTTCGGCTTCGACAAAGGTCTACGCAGGCCCTTTTTGACTACGTGGTCTCGACGGGTGCAGATCCGACTCTGCAAATTTGGGGTTTTCGGCCTACAACTGCAGGTGCTGAGGATATCGACACTCCCAGAGTGTTGATTTGTGGCTGTCTACACATCGAAGGACGGCTCACAATTCTTGGAGATGTGTCACATACGACACGGGCGTATCTACACACAGACAGTAGGCGACATCCACTAGTTCATCAGGTAGCTTGTGTTTGCTGCTTGATATTCCAGATTTCATCCTGACATTGTAGGTACTTCCACATGGGATGTATTGTCAGAGATGATGTATGTCTGTTGAGGGTTTGCTGGCTGTGAGTCACGCAGCAAACAACCGCCGTAGCGGTTACAGCATACAGTGGGAAATTTGTGGATGTATGACTTTGTGGGAAGTCTATGTACTGTCAGATTTACTGCAGCCTTTGTTGAGGGTCGAGTGAGGTTTTATTGAGCTGGGGGACTCACATTGTTGAGAAAGGCAAGGAAGATTGGGTATGCTAGTTGTTAAAGAGTCTTTATGGCTTAAAACAATCACCGAGGGCATGGTACCATAAATTCCACAAGTTTATGCTTTCTCAAGGCTACAAACGTAGTGAGTTCGATCACTGTCTATATACAAAGAAGGCTAAGGATGGCAGTTGGCTGATCCTTATTTTGTATGTGGATGACATGTTGATTGCTGGCAAGCACTTGGAAGAAATTGTAGCTTTGAAGTCAAAGATGGCAAAATCGTTTGACATGAAAGACATGGGTGAGGCAAGTCATATACTTGGTATGCGCATTGAGAGAGACATATCAAAGAAGTTGATTTGGTTATCTCAAACAGAGTATATTGACAAGGTTTTGCAACGTTTCAATATGGAGAAGGGAAAGGCATTGAGTGTTCCATTGCCACCATATGTGAAACTTAGCAAACAAGATTGTCCTGTGTCTGAGGAAGAACACGCTGAAATGGATAAGATTCCATATGCGTCTACAGTGGGTAGTTTGATGTATGCAATGATTGCTACTCGCCCAGACATTGCATTTGCAGTGGGAGTAGTAAGTCGATACATGTCAAACCCAGGCAAGAAACATTGGGAGGCAGTGAAAGGAATATTGAGATACCTGAAAGCTACAAAGAGTATGCGTATATGCTATGGGAGTCAGGAGCTAAGTGTAAAGGGTTTTACAGACTCAGATTATGCAGGTGACTTAGACAACCGAAGGTCTACGTCAGGGTATGCCTTTACATTGGCTGGTGGAGCAGTATCATGGCGTTCTAGATTACAAGATTGTGTTACTTAGTCTACTACAGAGGCTGAATATGTTGCAGCATCAGAGGCATGCAAAGAATCAATTTGGCTTAATCGACTAGTAACAGATTTGGCAATCAAAGAAGAGATGCCTGTGTTATATTGTGATAGTCAAAGTGCTATACAATTGGCTCGCAATCCAGTTTATCACTCAAAGACAAAGCATGTGGATGTGAAGTATCATTTCATCAGGGAAATGCTCGAGGATAAGAAACTTCAGCTTGTCAAAGTTCACACCACAGAAAATCCTGCTGATCTACTTACAAAAGGACTTCCCTCAGAGAGCTTTGCGCATTTTCGCAAGCAGTTAGGTGTAGGGTAGTACATCACTTCTCTACATCTCTTGTATATTAGCTTGTATAGTAGCTTCTCTCACACTTAAAGTACCACATTGGACTTTAAGTGGGAGGTTGTTGGGGTATAAAGCCCAATGTGGTCGCCTAGGTAAGTGGGCGGGCCGCCAGGTATGTACACATATTCTTTTGTAAAAACCTAATAAGAACTCACTATGCTCTACACAGTACAGTGGAGCGAGTTCACCATATCGTCGTGCTCTTCTTCTCGCACTCTCTCTCGCGTCCCACTTCCACTCGTACTCCTTCAACAATATCTTGGGTTGAGCTTCTTATACTTTCCCAAGGATAGGTTGATTTTCTTGGGCTTCACCCTAAGATCTCTTCTCATTTGCATAATAATTATGTCTATCTTGAGCGGCTTGAATATCCTTATGTATCTCTTTGGTTTGGGCTTCCATATTTTTGAGCATTTGCTTTGAGGCTTCTACCTTGATAGTAGGATCAGAGATGTTTAACGAAGCCAAACATTCTTGTCCAAAAAGAGACTTGAAGGTGACATGCCTATGATTATATGGTAAGAGGAATTATAGGCATATTCAACCGAAGGAAGATATTGGATCCATTTCTTTGGTTCTTGTGAGCAATATGCTCTAAGAATATCCTCAATCACCTGGTTTACTCTTTCAATTTGACCATCTATGTGGGGATGATATGTTGTGCTAAAACACAGTTATGTCCCAATGGCTTGAAAGAGTGAAGTCCAAAACTTTAAGTTAAATTTTGCATCCCTGTCTGACAATTCTCTTAGGTAAACCATGAAGTCTAAATAAATCCTTTACGAAGATTTGGCTAATATCAGAGGCAATGAAGGTAGTTTTCACAAGCATCAAGTGAGATACCTTAGTAAGCATATCAACAACAAAAAATACTGAATCATAGCCTCTAGCAAAGGGTAATCCTATGACAAAGTCCATACTAATACATTCCCATTTCATTTGAGGTATATCAAGAGGTTGAAGTTGTCCAGGTAGTTTGATTCTTTCAGCTTTAATCTGTTGGCATGAGAGACATTGCTTCACATAGTGAAGAACATTCCCCTTCATTCCTGGCCAAAAGTAGCTTCTTCTACCCGCATTTAAGGTCTTTGCATACCCAGGGTGACTCGAAGTTGGGCTATCATGAGCCTCAAATAGGATTTCTTTCTTCGGTGTTGGGTCCTTAGGTACACAAAGCCTTTGTCGAAAATAAAGACATCCCTCTTGAATAGAGTAATCCTTTATTGATATGTTCTTTGTCTCAAGTGTTATGCCTTGTTGAATCTACAAGGATAACTGTTGATAATCTAGGTCTTTCAAGGATGCTTCCTTAATTCTCTCCCACATAGGATTATTAGGTATAGAGATAGTGCTAAGAAAAGCTTTGTGACTAAGTCCATCTGCAACTACATTGTCCTTCCCCGGTCTAAACTTTATGTCGAATTCATATTCTTGAAGAAGTTCAATCCATCTTCTTTGCCTCGTGTTGAGATTGGGTTGTGTAAAGATCCACTTCAAGCTTTTATGATCAATGACTAACTAAAATTTGCGACTGAGAAGGTAATGTTTCCATAGCTTTAATGCATGGATGATTGCTAAGAGTTCCAAGTCATGGGCTGGGTAATTCTTCTCATGACCACTGAGTTTTTGAGAAGTATAGGCTACTGGCCTACCTTATTGAGTAAGGACTCCTCCTAAAGCAATCTTGCTAGCATCTGTTATAACTTCAAACTCCTTGCTGAATCAGGAAGCTTAAGAATAGGAGTTGATACCAGGTAACCTTTTAACTTTACAAAACTGGTCTCGTGTTCTGCTCTCCATTCAATTCTCATTCCTGTCTTTAATAATTATGTTAAAGTGCTCAATGAGAGCATAATCCTTGAAAAATATCTTGTACCATCCTGTGATTCCAAGAAATCCCCTTATTTCATTGACGGAAGTGGGTTGAAGAAATTCTATGATGTCCTTAACTTTATCTAGGTCAACTGAGATACCTTTGGAAGATATAATAAAGCCAAGATAGCTGACTTGGGAAGAACAAAAGGTACATTTACTCTTCTTAGCGTAAAGCTAATGCTGTCGTAAGAGCTGTAATACTTTATGACTCAAGATATCATCAATGAAAACCAAGAAAAAATCATCTAGCTAAGGTCTAAAAATATCTTGCATTAGTCGATTGAAGCTTGTAGGAGCATTAGTAAGACCAAAAGACATTACTGTCAACTCATAATGTCCATACCTAGTATTGAAAGTTGTCTTTGGAATGTCTAATTCTTTGGTCCTTATCTGATAATACCTAGACCGAAGATCAATCTTTGTGAAGATCTTAGCCCCGTGAAGACTATCCAATAGTTCATCAATCCTAGGAATGGGGTACTTGTTTTAACAGTAACTTGATTAAGCCCTTGGTAGTCTATGCAAAGTTATAAAGAGCCATCCTTACTTGAGTACCCCAAGGAGAAGTACTTGGTCGGATAATTCCTTTCTCAATAAGCTGCCTAAGTTGATCTTTCAATTCAATTGCTTTAGGGAGTGACAATTTATATGGTCTCTTTGAAACGGGTTCACAGCCAGGGATAGTCTCAATTTTGTGATCAACTTCTCTAGGTGGTGGAAGACTTGTAAGATCCTCAGGGAACACATGTGAATACTCTTTCAACCAATCAGGTTGAAAGTTTGAATCTATGTCCTTTACCTTGTTGAGTTTAACTGCATAGATCTGTTGACCCTTTTGTAAACCCTTAAGAAGTCTACTAGCCTTAACTAAGTGAGCTTTATGTTTCCCATTCTTTCCTTGATCTAGAACTTCGTTCCCTAGTTCATCTGTAAAGATAAAATTACCTTGTGCACAGTGAATATGAGCTTGGTTTTGTTCAACCAGTCCATCCCCAATATCCCATCGTAAATCCCTAGAGGTAAAAAGTGAGCAGAAGTAGAGTATCCCCCTAGTCCAAATTCTACATGTCCTGATGTATGTTGAGTTAGGACTTCCTTTTTGTTTGCTAGTTCTACAATTAGCCTTTTAGCAGGATACTGGTTTAGTTTTAGTTTCCTCATGCATTTAGGAGAGACAAACGAGTGTGTGCGTCCACAATCAATCAAGAGATCAATTTGTTCACCTTGGCGAGATCTTGGTGCTTGAATGACTGCATATTGCTGGTGAGAATTAGGGTTGTCAATAGCGACATGTAAATTTTTCGTCTCTTTAGCTTGGTTTCCTACTGTTGGATCTTCCATAATAATGGCATGAATTTGAGCCATCGCTCCTCTTCCACGTCCTCCTCCTGTGTTCCTTCCTCCATGATGAGTTCACCATATCGTCGTGCTCTTCTTCTCGCACTCTCTCTCGCGTCCCACTTCCACTCATACTCCTTAAACAATATCTTGGGTTGAGCTTCTTATACTTTCCCAAGGATAGGTTGATTTTCTTGGGCTTCACCCTAAGATCTCTTCTCATTTGCACAATAGGGAAGGTGATCGTGAGACTCTCTCTCTCTCTCGCTCTGAAAATGCGTGGCCCAAAAAAATCCAAGGCTGCTGCTCGCCATCTGTGCAGGACCAGGAGAATAGATATTTTTTAAACCGAAAATACCCTCGTATCTATTTTGGTTGAATTTTTCAAGATTTTCTAATCTTTACTCCTTTTTTAGCATGCAATTAGGTTCAAAAACAATGAAGCATATCATCTCCAGAGTCCAAAGCCTACATAACCAACTCAAATTCTAGTTTAAGCATCTTGTAGTGACAAACAATCAATTTTCTCATGATAAGCTATAAATTTTTTATCCTTGGAGAAATTAATCCCAAAACCAGGGGTGTTTTGGGAATCTTGGAAATTTTCAGGGGTATTTTGGTAATTTTCCCAAAAAAATAAGGGAAAACTCTCGGTTTTTAGGTGAAATTTTGAAGCTTTTGCTAGTAATCACACTAAAACTTGTGAAAATATGTCGGTTTTCTTCAAGGCAAGCTCAAAATCTAACCGGCATATCAAGATTTCATCTAGCTAAAACACACTGGACTCAATTTTTTCTAACACTACCTTTGTCCTCATGCATAAAAATCTCGCACTAACACACACGTCAAGACCTTGCGATGTTCTTTGCATCTTCTGCTTTTCCTTGGTGTTTGAACACAGACATAATCTCTCTCTTTCCCTCTGCCTATCTTCTCTACGTGCCACATCCCCCCCCCCCCCCCCCCCCCCCCCTTTCACTTAGTTTAGATTTCATCCAAACTTTCACAAAAGCATCTTCTAAGATTCCTATAAAAAGAAATGAAAAAAACGTTTTGGCTACCTATTGCTTCAAAATTGCACCTCCTCATTATCCTTAGTAAAAGCTAGATTACTCGTATAGTTGTGTAGAAGATTATCTTCATTTAGCAGAAATTCCTGCTTCGCGAATAGTCTATTGCGATGGCTCCTCCCCTGCTTTTGTGCGGGTGTTGAGATGTCAGCTCCAGCAACGTCACGCGGGTTGGGGGGCCCTTTGGTGAGTGGTCTGGAGGCGCATGTCGGCTCTCATGCACGGATCTGAACGAGCTGCAGGTTCGGATCCTGCCATGGCGGGGGTTGTGCGGATCAGGGTTAGGGAAGCTCCAGGGAAGGGGCTTCCGGCTACTCCTGCTTGCCGTGGCGGTCCGAGGAGGTCCAGCATCAGACTTTTTTTTGCAGAATGGCTTGGCGACTGTCTGTCCTTCCTTCAAAGGCGAATCACTCACCTGACCTATGGGGGTTTTGTTTCGGCTGTTTGGCTTGGAGTGGATGTGGTGGATCAAAGGACTGTGCTGCTTTGGACTCGTTGTATTGCTGATGTGTTCTTATTTTTTACGGGTGGTCATGCTGGCTTTTTTCAATGGAGTATGGCCCTCCACAATGGCCTTGGTGGTGTCGATCCGGCGGTGGTGTTGTCCAAGGTTGTGTGGCAGGGAAGGTCTTACATTGAAGGGTTTGGCTCCCCTCAAGAGCCTGTGGAAGGTGGATCAGTGGGCTTTTAGTTTTGATATTGCTTCAAAGGTTTGTCTCATCTGACTGCTTTCTTCGGAGTTCTACTCATGTCGGCTCTACATGGCGGTCCTTGTGGGCGTGCGGTTTGCTGGTGGCAGCGGCACCGCTACGGTGGCACCTCGAGGGCTCCTATTGGTGATGGGGACTTTGGGCCCTGTCTTATCGGCTTGCTATTGTCTCTGTTGGTTAGTTTTTGCTTTTTTGAAGGGTGGCTGCCTTTTAGCTGTTGTAATGCTTTTGATTCTCTGGAAGGCAATCTCATTTGAGATGGAGATAGGTTGTTTTGTATGCAGTATAGTTGAGCTTGGTTCTGTGCATCCATGGCTCGGTTCTGGACATGGACTTATTTGTAATTTTTTTGGCTTTAATACAATACTACCCACATATTGTGGGTTTTGTATTTAAAAAAAAAGATTTTCTTCATTTAAAAGATAAATTTACGTATTGATATACATGCATACCATATTTTGGCAATCCTATCGGATGGTAGAGGTTTGAGTGTTTTTTGGATGTTGCTAACCGAGATCAAGTGCATGCCCACATAGAGTGCGCTCCATTGGCTACAAGTGTGGGCCACGAATATCCTTGAAATTCTAGCAATCCCACCATTTGGTTGGGTGCTAGAATTTCAAGGTCAACCAAATGGTGGGCCACAAATATCTTTGAAATTCTAGCAATCCCACCATTTGGCTGACCTTGTCCATTTTGTAGTAGAGGTACGTACTCATCGAGATAGGGGACCTGTTTTAAAACAAGGTCATCCTTACAGTAAAGATGGTCAAGTAAAAGCAAAGGAATGGTTGATTCACATGAACTCACTTGCATTTTCTTTTTTCCTAAATGATGGTTAGATGAAATTTGCCTATAATTTTTACCTTTGTTGTGTTCATATTTGACTGTTGACTTGTTCAAAGCTTGTTGCATGCATCCTCCCCCCCCCCCCCCCCCCCCCCCCCCCCCCAAAAAAAAAAAAACCCCACACGAAAAACAAACGATAAAAGTCTTTGAAAAGATACAATCCGATAAGTACTCTATTGCTTATATATTACAATTACAATTTAGTTCTACTTAGGCGTCAAATGGACCTTTAGTGTGAAGTGTTAAACTAGCTTTGTTGCTTGGCGCCAATGTCTAGCAAGACGTCTCTCTCTCTCTCTCTCTCTCTCTCTCTCTCTCTCTCCGATGCACATGCCATTACCCCCCTTTTTGACCTCAAGCCCAAATGGAGTATCTCACAAGATTCTCCCTAATTTGACCTGCTTGCAAAATTAGAGGCGACATACCTTGATGTAGTTTCTTTCAACCCAAACTCATTGTTATATGTAGTAGTTGATAGCATTTGTGAGAGATTAAGTTTAGCTAGTGCTTGAGTTTTATTTTTTACAAAAAAAAGGAAATCCAAAGTACTACTATCCATATGAATTTCAATCGTGATCTTTTTTTGTGCTCTAAAAGTCACATCTCATGACACAAATATTTGAAAAAAAGCTTCATTGTGCAAGACTCCAAGTCTCGCCTCCTCGCTTCCAAATATGGGTTCTTTTGAGTTTGTAGACTAAAATAGATCTAAGTTTTCTCTTGTAGAGAATCACGATAGCCAAGTTTAGGATTGGAATTTTAAAAGACGATCTAGGTTTTTGAAGGTCCTAAGTTCAACTATATTGCCTATTAAATTGTGAATTTTTCTTTTGTGAATTGAGCTAATCATACCATAATACACTTATGTCTTAAGAATCTTCTAACTAGGTAACTTTGCATATGATTTAGGGTGGTGATAGATCTCAGGTAGAATAAAAACTTTGTGCATCTATGCATCCCTAGTTAGAAGCTTCTTCACTAAGTTGTTTAATTTTTTGGGTTCTTTGCTAGTCTTAGAGGTATGCTTATTTATTGATGATCTTAATCATGAACATCTTTAGTTATATGTGTCCGTATGTACTAATGTATGCATCGGGTTTTTTATAACATTGTTTTAAACTATAGTTGTCATGTTATTGGGATAAGATTAGAAGAAATATTCTCAATCATCTATTAAGACATTGATTTGTAGTTTAGTCCTATAGAATAACATCATTTGTAATTGTTGGAAATAGGGTTGCAAGGAAACACACACAGCTTGGAGAAGATGAAGAAAGCTCAAGGCACACAATAGAGAGTGTATTACTTGGTGTCCAATCGAAAGATAAGACAGCCCTAGAGTGATGGGTGTATATACAATGCACGGGAGGGAAAACCTATTAGTGAGGGAAAAAAATTCCATGGCGATCTTATGTGTGTTCACACACATCACTACCACATATGTATTGTAACAAATCCCCACTGAGAGTAATGCGGCAAACAAGAGCTGGCACATATAGCGGCAAACAAGATCTGCAAGCTTGTCGTACTAAGAGGATCTCCTTGACATAGTGATAATGCATCTCAATGTGCTTTGTGTGAGCATGAAAAACTGGGTTCCTTGCAACTGCCAATGCTCTTTGCATGTCAGTGTAGATGATGTTGGCAGTGTCCTATCCAACACCTAGATCAACCATAAGTCATCTGAGCCATACACACTCATCATAGCTGTGAAGACTACCATGTACTCAGCCTCACAACTGGAAGTGGCCACAGTAGGTTGCTTCTTGCTCAACCATGATATGCATGAACTACTAAGCATGAAACAAAAACCACTTGTGGACACTCGTGTTTCATAACAACCAGCCCAATTTGAGTCCAAAAAAGCATGTAAATCTAGTGTCAATGATCCCCCCTTGGGATAAAACAACCCAAGATGTAAATTGCCACTCAAATAGCAAAAAATCCATTGAACAGCCTGCCAATACTTAGACCATGGGCTATGCATAAATCTATTGACCTGTGAGACTAAAAACTGAATATCCAGCCTCATACTGCATACATAAATAACGAATCCAACAATAGTTTGGTAAAGGGTGACATCGATAGGATCACCAACATCATCAAGACTCAACTTAAAATCTATTCCATGCGAGTGGCAATAGGCTTGCAGAATGTCTCTATGTAGTTTGTTTGACACAAGGCAATACCACCATCACATTGCTTAAATTGTATACCTGAGGACATGATCAGTCCACAAAGGGGAGTAAGCCCAAAGCTTTGCGGAAAGCTTCAAGCTTCTCACAAGACAATGCCTTTGTGAAAAGATCTGCAAGGTTGTCCTGTGTTGGCACATAAGCCAAGCCGATCTCTCCTGTTGAGAGCCTCTCCCTGACATAGTGGTAATGCACCTCAATGTGCTTTATGCGATCATGAAAAACATGGTTCCTCGCAAATGCCAATGCGCTCTGATTGTCAGTGTAGATAGTGTTAGCAGTGTCTTGTCCAACACCAAATCAGCCATAAGGCGTCTGAGCCATACATACTCAACCGTAGCTGTGAAGAGTGCCCTGTACTTAGCCTCACAACTCGAAGTGTCCACATTAGGTTTCTTCTTGCTCAACCATAATATACATGAACTGCCAAGCATGAAACAAAAACCACTTGTGGACACTCGCGTGTCAAAACAACCAGCCCAATCTGAGTCCGAAAAATCATGTAAGTCTGGCGGCAATGATCCCCCCCTTGGGATAAAACAAGCCAAGATGTCAAGTGCCACTAAGGTAGCGGAAAATCCTCTTGACATCCTACCAATGCTTAGACCCTGGGCTATGCATAAATCGGTTGACCTATGAGACTGCAAACTAAATATCTGGCCTCGTGTTTCATACATAAATGAGGCATCCAACAGTAGTTTGGTAAAGGGTGACATCAGCAGGATTGCCAGCATCATGTAGACTCAACTTCAAACCTACTTCCATGGGAGTGGCAATAGGTTTGCAACCCTCAAGTCCAAACTTACATAGCAATGTCTCTATGTAACTTTTATGACACAAGGCAATGCCACCATCACATTGCTTAAACTGTATACCCCTAGTAATGATGCAACAACCCCAAATATTTCATCTTGAAAGTAGCATTCAAATCAGCCTTAAAATATGTCTCTCATTTGGTCCAGTGATCAGCAAATCATCAACATAAAGAACAACAATGAGAAGTACATCACCCTCACGCTTTACACACAATGTGATTTTTGTTGGACTGTTACGAAAGCCTCATTTAACCAAATGAGTGTTAGCTTTCTCATACCAAGCACGAGGAGATTGCTTCAACCCATACAAAGCCTTCTTACATCTGCACACTTTGTCCTCTTGTCCTTTTATGACAAAACCGCGAGGCTGCGTTACATAAACTTCTTTAAATATGTCACCATTCAAGAAAGCAATAACAATGTCTGATTGATGTACATCCCGACCAAAATGAGCTACCAATGCACATATAAAACACACAATAGTCACACGACAAGTGGGAGCAAAAGTCTCTTCATAATCTATGCCTTTTTGCTGTGCATAACCTTTTGCAACAAGTCGAGCTTTATGGCGATCGATCTCACCATCGGGCTTGTGTTTCAAATTGTAAACCCACTTCGTACCAATGGCCTTTTTCCCAGGAGGCAAATCACATAAAGTCCATGTGTCATTTTCTATAAGTGCATCATATTTTGATTGCATGGCAACCATCCAATTTTTTGAATTCCGTGCTTCATCAAAAGACAGAGGCTCCTCAACATCATGTAAGCTAGACAGAGCTAAAGCATAACAATCTGATGCATACGATGGATGGCGAGAGCCTGAATGAGTACAACTAGACAAAGGTGCATCCAATTTACTATCACGCACAGTGTGCACTAGCAATTTTGGCATACCTCTAGCCTGCTCATTTTCAGCCCTTTCCTCATCAAGTACATCATGTACATGTGAATTAGTAATAGGCTGATCTATAACATTTTCAGAAACCCCCATAGGCTGTACATTTGCCTCATTGGAAATCACATTCGTATTTCCACCACTGAAAAGAGGCAACAAAGTGTCATAAATGTCTTGTGAGCTTACATTACTATCTCTAGTACATGAGAGCAAGGGCTAAACAGAATCTTCCACAAACACTACATCCCGTGAAACCAAAATACGCTTTGTTTGCGGATGATATAACCTGTAATATTTTCTTTTAACACTATAGCCAACAAAAATACATTTGACAGCCTTATCATCCAAATATCTAGCACTGTGTTTGTGGCACCAAAGCATATGCCAAACAGCCAAAAACACGCATGTGCTCAATAGAAGGCTTTTTATCATGCCATGCTTCATATGAAGTAATAGACTGCAAAGCTTTTGTAGGACTCCTGTTAAGTACATAAGTGGCACACATGATGGACTCAAGCCAAAAAGAATGCGGCAGAGCTTGACTTTTGACCATACATTGTGCCATTTCCATTAGTGACATGTTTTTCCTCTCAGTAAGACCATTTTGTTGAGGTGTATAAGGCACTGTACATTGGTGTTTTATCCCACGACTAGCCATAAATGCATTAAATTCATGAGACATATACTCCCCCCCTTGATCGAAACAGAGGGTGCCCATAGTACATTTCGAGACATTTTTAGCCATAGCTAGAAATTGTTTGAAGCACATAAAAACTTCGGACTTCTCTTTAAGCGGAAATACCCATGCATGCCTGGAGTAATCATCAATGAAAGTCACGAAGTAAAGGTAATTGCCCAAGGACGGAGTTTGCATGGGCCCACAAACATCACTATGCACAAGCTACAACATGCATGTGGCCCGAACTGAACCATCCTTTGGAAACTTAGAACGCTGCATCTTACCTAAAATACAGCCTTCACAAACATGTTTGACAGGTGATTCAAGAGGCGGCAAAGAAGCAACCATATCAGATTTCTGCAAATGCAGCAAACTGGCAAAATTCAGATATGACCAAAACGTGTATGCCAAAGTTTTGAATCTGAAATAGCCCTTGAATCTGCAACAACATTTGCAAAATTTTGTCCACACTTGTCATACAAACTGAGCTTATACAGCCCACGACACAAAACGCCAGATGCGATAATTTCACCAAAATTGAGATCATGGACTGTACATCTGTCATCCACAAATTTGACTACAAGTCCAAGTCTAGCAAGTGCGGATACAGACAAGAGATTCTTCTTGATCCCAGGTACATAAAGTGCATCAACAAGTGTGAAAGAACTGCCATTAGCAGCAGTAAGCACAATCTTTCCAACTCCCTGAACTGGATAAGAGGCGTTGTTGGCACAAGTGACTGAATTCCCATGAGGGACAGACTCGAGAGAGGTAAACAATTCACGATGTGAGGTAATGTGCTTTGTAGCACCACTGTCGAAATACCACACATGTGAATCTGTAGCAACTGACAAGCATGCATCATGGACAGCAGGATTGTAAGTGCACTCAGCGCTAAAAGCCCATTCTGCATCAACATCAGCATTACAGTCTCCTTTCACAGAAGACTCAACAATGGATGCATTTGTAGTGGAACCAGCATTTGCAGTGGAACCACCCTCTTTCTTCTTAGCCTCTTTGGCCTTCAACTTAGGACACGACTTGATCAAGTGATCATTAGCCTTACAATAATGGCAACGTATCTTCTTTTTTCCCTTATCACCAGAATTTCCAGACGGATTGCTTCCAGCAGAAGCATTAGGAAGAGAAGTTTTGCCACTCGCAGTAGAACCATAAGAAGTGGCCGCATTGCTGTTACCACCCTTTCTTTGAGAAGCAATAAAAGCCTGTTTAATTGCATGCTGCCTAGTTCTATTTTTTTTGGAAAGTGACTCTTGCAACAACAATGTGCATAATGCATCAAACTTGACAACTTCAGGATTTCCTTGGGTCATCAGTCTCCAAGTACTAGCAAAAGTCTGGTAGGAATCTGGTAAGGCATCAAGAACAGTTTGCACAAGGGAACTGTCTAAAATGACTTCACCTGCAGAAATAAGTTTCTGATTGATATCCTTGACACCAGCAAGGAAAGTGTCCATATCATCTTCCTCATGAATAATCTTCGACTCCAGCTCTTTACGCAGCAAAGCAATTTTAGCCTCATTGCGGCTTGCATAAAGACCTGCTAGAATATCCCAGGCCTGTTTTGCAGATTTTGCTGAACGAATGTGAGGAACAATGGTGCACTTCACAGAAAACACAATCAATGCATGAGCCTGTGCATCCTTTATATCCCAACGCGCTTGTTCTACCGTAAACAAAACAACTCTAATATTGCAGCCTTCCTTGTAGCAAGACCTTCAACATCCTCAACATCGCCTACATCCTCAGAACCAGGACATACATCAATGCCCTGCACAATGTTCTAGATGCCCTTTGACACAAGAACATGTTGCATCATATAAGCCCACATAGGGTGGTTGTCCCCATCCAACCTGTCCTCAACAACAAACATCTTGAACACATCTGTGTTGTTGTGAGCCATGATAAATGTTGCACATGATGTGAAAATTGCCCAAAAATAGGAGAAAAGGAGCGGGAACAACACGTGATATATAGCACAAACTGTAGAAGACTATGAGGCACCTGTTATGCAAAAAACGGCACTGACATAAATTTTGCACAAAATGACAAAATAGCCTGTGCAGTACTAGTAGCCTATAGTGGAAACGAAGGCCAAAATGAGCCCGAATCAAAAATCTGCGCAGACTAAGCTCTATGAGCTTTCTCGAAATTTTCATCGACCTACGAATGCTTGCCAAAGCTCACTGAAATCGGAGAAAGTGAGTAGGTGTGTGCTAGAGCAGCTGGCGACTAAGCCCGGGAGGATGCAACCTGCTCTGATACCAATTGTTGGAATTAGGGTTGCAGAGAAATGCACACAGCTTGAAGAAGACGAAGGAAGCTCAAGGCACACAATAGAGAGTGTGTTACTTAGTATGCAATGGAAAGATAGATCGCCCTAGAGTGATGGGTGTATATACAATGCTCGGGGGAAAAACCTCCTAAAGAGGGAAAAAATGCCCCGACGGTCCTAGTGTGTTCACACACATCACTACCACATGTATATGGTAACACAAGGAAAAATATTTCATTGAAGTCAATACCTTTTTTTTGAGAAAACCCTTTCACCACAAGCTTGGACTTGTACCTTTTCTTTCCACCTTCTTCCTTCGACTGGTATAGCCATTTGTCCAGCAGTGCCCGCTTACCTTTATGCAACTCAACCAACTCCCATGTTTGGTTGCAATTTAATGAGTCCATCTCCACTTGCATGTTCTTCATTCATTCTTCTTTGGAATCGTATTGCATAGCTTCTTCATATGATTCCGGCTCTCTAAAATCTGAGACCAAGAGATGGTTGAAGGAAGAAACAAACCTTTCAGGAGGTCTACTTGCTCTCGTAGACCTTTGGGGCATAGGTTGAGGCTCCTCATTTGGTTGACATTGTTGCACGTTGTCATCGCTTGCACTCCTTGAGTTTTCACCATCCTCAAGCTCCATGTACTCATAACCTGTATCTTTTGTTTGTTTTCATTCCAAGCAATCTTTGTACATATTTTGTTTGTTGAAAATTATATCCTTACTAATAAAGGTTTTACCATCTTTGGGATTCCAGAGACGATACCTAAAGTCTGCTTCTCCATAGTCAATGAAGAAACACTTTTTGGACTTTTCATCTAGATTTGACCTTAGGCTTCTGTCTATGTGCATAAAAGCCTCGCATCCAATGTGAGATCCCCAACCCACCAATACCAAAGTTGGGATGGGGTCCTTGACAGGTCTCTAGGCCTAATAAAAATTAGAGTCTCTAAATAAGAAAAATCCAAGGAATAGACCTTTACCATCGACAATGGCTTGGGTCTATAGCTTTAGAAGAAGACCTAGTCTTGTCTCGCAGCAAAAACGGGACATCATTTTAAAAGTCCAAAACTATTTCGGCCCTATAACTTCCACAAGTTGGGCTAAGGTATCCTCAACCAACACTTTTTCCCCCTATCAAATGTGAGGGCACAACCACTGGTGGACTCCTCTTCCAAGTAAATAAGTTTTCTAAACGTTTTTAGTGCGCAGGGATGGATAGTTACCTAACTAATCAGGTCCAGTCGTCCATGATTGACAACCTTAGTCAATCCCCACTTACCATCCCGCACTCACACATGATAATTTGTTATTCAATTACTACCACGTTCTTATCACAATTAAAATAATGATTCCTTTATGTTTCACAACAGTAATTCATTAAAACAACCCTCGAAAACAGTACTGAAAACATTCTTTTACAAACAAACATCTTTAGACTTAAGACAAGGTACTGTCAATCTAAAGTATCTTTGACCAGTACTCACTTGTCTCAAGAACACCTATACAGGGGTGAAAAAAATGGCACCCATTCCTTATTCACAATCCGGGGTGGATAAACCCTCATCTAAGGTTTGGGGTGCCCATACACCAAACCAGTTTGCCCATACAACCGAGCGGCTCCCCTAGGAAAAAACAGTATTCTAACTAATGTAGAAACATCAAGACATGACATGGAGTAGAAACTCATCGTTCATGGGGATAACTGACATATCCGTGACTGAAAAGCGATCATTTTTCATTAACATATACCAAGGAGTTGGAGGTGTCTTGAGATAAGCTGTCTTAAGGATGACCAATCATATCTTTTCCTATTCAACGAGTATTATCCCAAATAATTCGTTCCTAATTTTACAAACAAATACACGTTAGTTTCTTGGAAGCTACTAGACTGATCGTCCATCTGCTGATGTGCTGGCGTCTGAAGACTCTCCTTCGCAGGCTCACTACTAGGCCCAGCCTCATCGTCGTGCAACACTCTAGTTCTTTTTGGAGTTGTGCCCTCATCCTCAGATGTAGGATTAGCTCGGTTCTTTTTAGGTGCCATAACTTCTTATCCTTATAGAAAAGGACTTCTAATCATTAGGTAAATTATCCAAAAGCTAGACTTAACCTTTGTATTCAATTTTAACCCAATCTAAGTTGAGTTTGTAGTCTTAATTGGTAAATTCTTGACCTAGTAATTTTTTATTTGCCTATATAGGTATGATAACTTTTTTAACAACTTCTCTAAGGGTTTTCTAAGCTCTCATAGTTTTCTTATAATTTTTTATATCTTTTTCCTAATTTTCTCATCAAATTTTAAGCTTGGAATCTGCTTATTTTGAGTTTAATATTTATTTTATTTATTTTCTCTTAAAGATGTTATCTCATCAACTTTGTATCATTAGTTTACACTTACTACAATTTTCTTAGAAACTTTTGACAACAAAGTTTATTCAATTAATCTTTTGCTAAAAATAAGACTTTTGATCAATTATAATTTTCTAAATTGACTAATTAACTATGATATTGTTATCACAAGTAGATAATGATATTTGTGACCTCAAGTAATTATTTTTAATTTTATAACATGATTATCTAATTTCTCTCTTTTATTTTCAGTTAGAATTAGTATAATTTGACTTAGATAAATATCTATACTAATTCTCTAACTTTAAGATATTTATTACGCCTTTTTTTTTATCATAGCTCTAATAAACAACATGTAATCATCTAACATGATTTACTAATTTCTCCCTTTAATTTTTAGCTAGAGCTAGTATAATTTGACTTAGATAAATATTTTATTAATTTTCTAACCTTAAGATAATTATCACGACTTTTTTTATCATGTAATCTAACTTTGATAAATAGCACGTAATCATCTAACATGATATACTAGTTTCTCCCTTTAATTTTTTACTAGAATTAGTATAATTTGACTTAGATAAATATCTATACTAATTTTCTAACCTTATGATAATTATCACATCTTTTTTATTATGTAATATAACTTTGATAAATATCATGTAATCATCTAACATGATTTACTAATTTTTTCCTTTAATGTTTAACTAGAATTAGTATAATTTGACTCATATAAATATCTATACTAAGTTTTTAACCTTAAGATAATTATCATAAATTTTTTATCATGTAATTTAATTCTGATAAATAACATATAATCATCTAACATGATTTACTAATTTTTCCCTTTAATTTTTAGTCCAAATCAGATAGTATTTAGCTAAGGTAATTAGCTACACTAATTATCTATACTTCAAATAATTATTCTAACTTTCTAATGCTATTTTTCATCTCTGATAATTATTATGTAATTATATAAACTAATTAGCTAATTTTCCTTCTCAATTTATAGACAAAAACAGACAATATTAGTTAAGGTAATTAGCTAAACTGATTATCTGTGCTTAAGATAATTATATCGACTTCCCAATGCTATTTTTCATCTTTGGTAATTACTATGTAGCTATATAAATTATTTAACTAATTTCTCATCTCAATTTAAAGTCAAAATCAAACAATACTAGCTAAGATAATTAGCTAAACTAATTATTTGTTTATGACCTTTTTATCACGGATTTCTAATAGTGATTTCTACCTCTGATAATTAATATGTCCTCTAGGATAAAAATGGTATCCTAACTTATGTAGAACCATCAAGACATGACACGGAGTATAAAATCATCGTTCATGGGGATAACCGACATATCCGTGGCTGGAAAGCCATCATTATTCATCAAAATATACCAAGGAGTCGGAGGTGTCTTGAGACAAGCTGTTTTAAGAACGATCAATCATATTTTTTTGAATTCAACCAGTCTTATCCCAAACAATTCATTCCTAATATTATAAAAAACAAATACACATTAGTTTCTTGGAAGTTATCTTCCGTTTTCGGCCAATTATTCTTTTTCTGATTCTTACTCACTCCTTACGTATGCAATGTTAACTTATAAAAGAACTTAAACTATTTAATGACTTAATTGAATAATGAGAAACCCACCTGGGATTGATTAGTCCTTTGCTGCTGTGCTGGCGCCTGAAGACTCTCCTCCGTAGGCTTACTACTAGGCCCAGCCTCATCGTCATGCAACACTCTAGTTCTTTTTGGAGCTCTGCCTTCATCATCAGATGTAGGATTGTCTCGGTTCCTTTTAGGTGCCATAACTTCTTATTCTTATAGAAAAGGACGTCTAATCATTAGGTAAATTATCCAAAAGCTACTTAACCTTTGTATTAGTTTTAATTGATAAATTCTTGACCTAGTAATTTCTTATTTGTCTATATAGGTATGATAACTTTTTCTACAGCTTCTTTAAGGGTTTTGTAACCTCTCCTAGTTTTCTTATAATTTTCTATATCTTTTTCCTTAATTTTCTCATCAAATTTTAAGCTTGGAATCTGCTTATTATGAATTTAATACTTATTTTATTTATTTTCTCCTTAAGATATTATCTCCTTAACTTTCTATCATTGGTTTATACTTACTATAATTTTCCTAAAAACTTTTGAGTGCAAATTTTATTTATTTTAATTAATCTTTTGCTAAAAAAAGGACTTTTGGTCAACTATAATCTTGTAAAGTAACTAATTAACTATGACATAACTATCATAAGTAGATAGTGATATTTGTGACCTCTAGTAATTATCTTATAGTTTTATAACGTAATTATCTAATTTCTCCCTTTAGTTTTAGCTAGAATTAGTATAATTTGATTTAGATAAACTTTTATACTAATTTTCTAACCTTAAGATAATTAGCAGGGATTCTTTATCATGTAATCTAGCTCTAAAAAATAGTGTGTAATCATCTAGCATACTTTACTAATTTTTCCCTTGAATTTTTAGCTATACTTGTATAATTTGACTTAGATAAATATCTATATTAATTTTCTAACCTTAAGATAATTATCATGGCTTTTTTCACATATAATCTAGCTTTGATAAATAGCATGAAATCATCTAACATAATTTACTAATTTCCCCCTTTAATGTTTAGTTAGAATTAGTATAATTTGACTTAGATAAATTTTTAGTCAAATTAGTATAATTTGACTTAGATAAATATCTATACTAATTTTCTAACCTTATAATAATTATCATGCCGTTTTCATTATGTAATATAAATTTGATAAATAGCACGTAATCATTTAACATGATTTATTGATTTTCCCCTTTGATTTTTAATTAAAATGAGTATAATTTGACTTATATAAATATCTATACAAATTTTCTAACTTTAAGATAATTATCACGGCTTTTTAACCATGTAATCTAACTCTAATAAATAGCATATAATCATCTAACATGATTTACTAATTTTCCCCTTTAATCTTTAGTCAAAATCAGATAGTATTTAGCTAAGGTAATTAGCTAAACTAATCATCTATACTTCAAATAATTATTCCAACTTTCTAATGTTATTTTCTATCTTTGATAATTACTATGTAATTATGTAAACTAATTAGCTAATTTTCCTTCTCAAATTATAGACAAAAGTAGATAATTATAGCTAAGGTAATTAGTTAAAGTGATTATTTTTGCTTAAGATAATTATCACAACTAGCTAATGCTATTTTCTATCTCTGGTAATTATTATGTAGCTAAATAAATTATTTAGCTAATTTCCCTTCTCAATTTATAGACAAAATCAGACAATACTAGCTAAAATAATTAGCTAAACTAATTACCTGTTCATGACCTACCTCTGATGATTAATATATAATTATCTAAGTGGTTTAGCTAATTATCTAAGTGTAATTAATCTTAACAGTGATTTCTACCTTTGATAATTAATATGTAATTATCTAAGTGGTTTAGCTAATTTCCCCCTTCAATTTATGCTAAAAAACAACCTATTTTGGCGTAATTAATTAGATAAACTAATTTATTGTACATGGCCTAATTATCAAGGATTTTAAATATTAATTTCTACCTTTTATAATTATTATATAATTATTTAAGTAATTTATCCAATTTTCCCCTTCAATTTATACTAAAAAATAGATAATTTTGGCCTAATATAATAGGTAAACTAGGTTTTTGTGCATAGCGTAATTATCCCGGCCTAGCATTGATTTCTGGCTCTAACAATTACTGTATAATTATCTAAGTAATCTATCTAATTTCCCCCTTTAATTTATACTAAAAAACAGATAATTTTGGCCTAATTAATTAGATAAACTAATTCTCTGTGCATGGACTAATTATCATGGCTTTCGAACATTGATTTCTAGCTCTCATAATTACTGTAAAATTATCTAAGTAGTTTAGCTAATTTCCATGTTCAATTTATGCTCAACAACAGACAATTTTGGCATAATTAATTAGATAAACTAATTTTTTGTGCATGGCCTAATTACCTTGGCTTCCTAACAAGGTTACCTAGCTCTGATAATTATGATGTAATTATCTAAGTGTGTTAATTAATTTTCCCTTTATTTTATAAATAGAAATATCTAATTTTTATCTAATTAACTAGGTAAATTACTCAAAAAATTAAGATCTAATTTTTTTGGCCTTTACACAGTATAACCAAGCTCTAAAAATTATATCATAATTATTTAGGCTTAAAAACTATTTTTTTATAAATCAATCCATAATTAATTATTTTTAGCTTAATATGCAGTAATTAATTAATTAGATTACTAATCAAGCTTAAGAAATTAGTGATCAACAATTTGATGATAATTTAGAGAGTAGTTAATAATAGGGAATGCTAATTAATAGATTAATTAGGAGAGATTAATCAAAACTTAAGTTATTTTTCTAATTAATCAAAATTAGACTAATTACCTCGATTAATTACAAAGAGTTTTTTTCTCTCTAAATAATTTGCCAGAGTTTTTCTCTTATACGCAAGAGAAATCTGCCAGGACTCCGAGTCTGAATTTTTTTGTTAAGAGAGGGCCTATTTATAGGTTTTTAGGGTTCATAGGCTGCTTCTGGAAGTTGCTTGCACATCAAGGCAGCCCCCAGCTTCCCCCTAGCGCCATCTGCTGCTAAATCAAGCTTGGACAAGTTCATTACTGCCCCACATAATCCCGAAAGGCAGCAAATCGACCCTGCTAATTTTTTTGTCCCTTTTCATGATTAATTTTGAAAATATCTGTAAATATCCAGGGATTTTATGATAAAATTCTTTTACAGCAATGATTACCAAAACCTTATAATTTATTTTTAATTTAATCAACAATATAAACTTCTAGTGGCCATAACTATGTCAGTTTTTATTGGAATTTAGTTCTGAAAATTTCTAACCATAGTAAAGTCATGATTACGGTTCCAAAAATACCAATACTTGCCATAGTCAGATAATTCTACATTTCTTTTTCAATAATTATATCAGTTTTATTAAGCTTTATACAATCTTTAAGGTTTCAAAAACTGGAAACCTTACATCCAAATACCATGAGAAATGCATAATTCACCAGTTTACCTGTCCATACCTCTTGTAGAACTCCCCCATCCAATGCCATTGAGGGTGACCGGTTGATGCATGCATGTAGCCGCATGCTTCATGCACGCTCCATGATTATTTTGTTCATCCTTTCCAAAATGCCATTTTATTGAGGTGTCCTTGAGGTTGTCATTTGCCTCCCAATACCATTGCTAGCACAAAAGCTTTCAAACTCTTGGCTACAATATTCACCTCAATTGTCAAATCTTATATAGAGCTACAAAGGACACACAATACTGACACACAGGCTAACATATGGTTGACACATGGTTATGTATATAGGCTGACACATGGTAGGCAACACAACACACAAATGTAGTTTGACTCATGGAGAGCAGTTACACATGGAGATTGTGACAAAACCCGCAATCCTTACAATCCTCCACTTTGTGGGTTTTGGATACACAAAATAGCTCTCACATACTTCACAATTGCCTCCCCTCAAACAACAAATGAAGAAACATAAACTTGCCTCCCCTTGACACATAGGGTGTAGGCACACAAGTTTCTCCTCACACATCAGGATGTAGGTATAGACAATCCTCCCCTGGAACACATGTAGGGTATGGAACATTAGATCCTTTGAACACAAGGTGACATCACACAAAGCTTCCCTTACAAACACATAGAGGGTAGCATAGACACACAAATGAGTGCTTTACAAAATAGGGATCAAAAGTTTAAAATTTTATCGACCAAGCTATGTGAAAAAGCTTTATTTGCTTGGTCAAGGTCATTTTTGCCGACTTCTTCCATAGGTGTAGGTATCAGCGTTGATAGAGCAATGGGAGGTCAAGGATTCCTCAATCAAATCTGATCTTGAATTGATTGTTGTCGTGACATGAATTTACCTTTCAAATTCTTGGGCTTACGTCCGATTGATTTAAGAAAGTCTTCAAGCTTTGATTTTGAAGTAGTGTTGATAGTAGCCATTCAAGCAATTCAATGGTTGATGTGAAGTACCTCTTCACCTATAGTGAAGCCACTCTTCACAAAAAGGTGTTTTGAATTGTCTTCTACTTGTTTTGGCCCTTCCAGCGGTTGCTTGCTGTGGGAAATTCCCCATAGGTGGTGTAGAGTGACCACTGCTGAATCTCAGTGGGAACCACGGCTTCAATGGATAAATTTTATTAAAAAAATGTGGCAACAAAGCTTTAACTATCCTTGGTGACGAGCTATTGGTGGGAATCGACGTGGCGATGACGACGTGAACTGCCAGTTGAGGTCGCTTTTGGTGTGTGCGTGCAGGGTGATTGCAAAGCGAGGGACGAGGCAACCAGCAGGTGCAAGAGAGCACAAGGGCAAGACAACCAGCCTTGGTATGTTGGGAACGAGCAGAGCAGTAGGACAGGGTGATGATGGCGACATGCGGCATTCTGGGATGAGGCGTTGCAGGTGCCGAGCTGAGAAGGTGCAAGCAATGAGCATTGGATTGCACAGCGGCACTCTACAGGACACTCAATCCGTAAGGGTTATTGTGTGTGTGTGTGTGTGTGTGTGTGTGTGTGTTGAAGGCCGGCTTAGTAATGGGGTTTTCGTTAAATGACTGAGAATAAAGGCGAGCAAGGCCGCAGGTGCTCGTGGCGGATGAGAGCAACGCAATAGGAGCAGGTAGTCGTAGCAAGGGGTTGTGATGGTAGCAAAGGCGGAGCCAAAACCAAACGTAGCAAGGGGTCCAATTGGACAGTGAGCTGCGAGTTTATGCCATGAGGAGAAAGTTAAGACTCGAGCAGCACGCTTTGATGAAGTCAGGAAGCGTGGGTAGCCAGCTTATAAAAAGTGATAATATCCCCTAATTGAAAACTCAAAAACCTCTCTTATTAAATGAAAAAGATAAGAGAACCTCCTGACTCTTGGCTTGTCCTCCCATGCTTTCCATGCCACTTATCAGAACCTGAATGAGACACCTAGACTATGAAGATGCTTACACCTAGCATGCATGTAGATAGAGAGACACTTAAAAGACAAAAGAAAAATAAAAGATAAGAATATTTACAATTAGTAATAATGCTAATATAAATAAAATTGAATCGATATCCTAGTTAGAAGAATAACTAGATAATCTAGCAGGGAGATTATGCCTAAGTAGCCTAGGACCTAACACGCTCTAATACCAATTGTAGGGTTTTAGGGCGGATAATTAAAGGATCCGTTCATAATTAAAAGATGATAATTAACTAAAAATAGCTCAAGAAGGATAATCAAACATAGATGCAAATAGACACTTGATTTGTTATTGAAGTTTGTACAAAAGTGCTCTTATAGAGCTACAAAGGACACACAATATTGACACACAGGCTAACACATGGTTGACACACAATAGCTGACCACATGGTTATGCAGATAGGCTGACACATTGTAGGCAACATAACACACAAATGTAGTTTGGCACATGGAGGGTGGTTACACATGGGGATTGCTATAAAATCCACAATCCTTACACCTGCTTTTTGAAATTTTACCCTCTTTTGTTTATCATAAACACAATCTTCATAGAACTCTAGGTTCACTTCTTTCAAACCTGGTAGAACCTTTTTTGATTGAAGGATTTGCATTCCTTTGGCACTCATATGCCCAAGCTGGTAGTGCCACACCACAAGTAGCATTTCCAAGATTACATTAAAGGTAATTTTGGGTATGTATACTTGGGAGATGATGAAGCTTATGAAATCTTCGGCAAAGGTACATGCAGTTTGTGTAAAAATTGCAAATGAAAATGAATTGAAGCTTAAAGATGTTAGGCATGTTCCTGCTCTTCGCCAAAATTTGATCTCTACATGACAATTGGACGATGAAGATTACAATATTGCCTTAAAAAACAAACGGTGGAAAATTTCAAAGGGATCTTTGGTGGTTGCCAGAGGAGAAAAGGTTGGTGCAATTTACTTGTGTACTATCAGCATGCAATCTTCAACTTGTGCAACAGCTACGAAAGTCAACATTGAAATGAATCCCCAGAGTCTACTATCGAGGAATTAGACACATTGTCTAGTGAGAGAATTAGAGCATCTTGCTCTACTTTACCTGCCACATTGGCCTCTAATGCTGGCTTGTTGTCTTGAGAGTCCCCGGCTCTTTCTTCTTCTTGGACCAACAATCCTTCTTGACGTGGCCCTTCTTGCCATAGTTCCAACATCCAAGAACTTTCTTTATGCGTGACTTGCTCTGCTTTGAGCAATCACGACCCTTTTGATTTTTGAAACTCTCCTTCGATCTTCCCCCGTTTCTACTAATAGTGCATCACTTGATGATTCACATGTGCTTCTCCTTTGCATTTCCTAGCTTAGGATATCACACATAAAATCATCAAACTTAAGAGTCTTTGTGTTAGATACAGAGTTAACAGCCATCACAAGACTGTCCCAACTATCCAATAGAGACAATACTATAAGGAGGGCTAACACTTCGTCGTCAAAATTGACCTTTACCGATCGAAGTTGACTTATGTTGGTGTTAAAGTTCTTTAGGTGTTCTACAACTGAACCACTTTCTCCCATTTTTAGATTAAATAAGCGCTTCATGAGAAATACTTATTGGATGCCGATGGTTTCTCTTAGAGGACATCGAGTGACTTCATCAAGTTCTCCATGGTCTTCATCTCCAAAATGTTGAAGGCCACCATTGACGCTAAGCTTAACTGGATTGTTCCTAATTCCTTTTGATCAAGGAAAATTCATGTTTCATCTGTCATTGTTGTGGGCTTCTTTGCAAGACCGCTTAATGGCAAATAAAGGTCCTTCTGGTAGAGATAGTCTTCAATTCGCATCTTCCAATGTTGGTAGTTTTTACTGTTGAACTTCTTGATCTTGAGCTTACCTTCTTCCACCATCACTCCCACTCAGTTCAAGGAATCCTTTCCTTGAGATACTTTAGCTACAAGCAAACCTTACTCTGATACCAATTGTTAGGAAATATGGCGTAGCTAAGTAGATATTAGAGTAGTTTACTTAATGGAGAGAGATAATTTTTACACACGAGAGATTATAGAGTAGAGAGAGAGAGAGAGAGAGAGAGAGAGAGAGAGAGAGAGCACGATATACGTGGTTCACCCAATGTGAGCTACGTCCATGGGAAAGCAGTCACTCAATGGGTTTAGTACTTCAAACTAGAAGTAGCTTACAAAGGGATTATACCCTTAATGGAGCTCCCACCTTGCTTCACTCTCACCATCTCACATACACCTTGTTTTATCAACTTCACAATGCATTTTGTGTATAGAAGAGGCCTCCTTTTATAGGACAAAATGGTTGCCCTCTCTCATGAGAGGCAATTGTGTGTAGCCGCCGTTATGTACACAAGTCCAAGTTGGACTCTCCCATGCGTCCATGTGTGGTTGTCCTTGAGAAGACAAGTTTTCCTAGAATTTGACCACCGGCCAAAGACTTTTTCCCATCGCCCACCGGCCATTGACTATCGGCCATCGGCCAACCAACCAATCAATCGGCTGTTTTTTGATCGCCATCTGACCATAATATTTTGGCAAAAAAGGAATATTCCAATGGCATGAATTTTTGGTTTTTTGTGAGTGATTTTCTTACACACGATGGCTTCTTCTCATAATGGTGGCCTTACAATGTGCGGTTTTGAGACTAAAAGTTACGAGGGGTAAATCAGGCTCCATACTTAACATCCAAAATGAGCTTCCAATGCACATAAAAAACCCACAACAGGACTCATACAACAAGTGGGAGCAAAAGTCTCTTCATAGTCTATGCCTTTCTATTGTGCATAACCTTTTGCAACAAGTCAAGCCTTATAGCGATCAATCTCACCATCCGGCTTACATTTTAGCTTGTGAACCCATTTTGTCTCTTTTCCAGGAGGAAAATCACATAAAGTCCATGTGTCATTTTCTATAAGTGCATCATATTTTGATTGCATCGTAGCCATCCAATTTTTTGAATGATATGCTTCAGTAAAAGATAGAGATTCCTTTGCATCACATAAGCTACAAACAGTTAAAGCATAGCAATTTGCTTCATAAGATGCATGGTGAGAACCTGAACGAGTACGATTAGACAAAGGTGTATCCAATTTATTGTTATGCAAAGTATGCACTAGCCATTTTGGCATACCTCTAGCCTGCTCATTCTCAATCCTTTCCACATCAAGTACATCATGTATATCTACATTAGTAATAGGCCAATCCGTAGCATTTTTTGAAACCCGCATAGGTTGTACATTTTCATTCAAAATTACATTCAAATTTCCACCAGTGAAAAGAGGCAACAAACTCTCATAAATAGCTTACATTATTATCTCTAGTACATGACAACAAAGGCTAAACAGAATCTCACACAAACACAACATCACGTGAAACCAAGATAAGCTTCGTTTGTGGATGGTACAACCTTTAACTTTTGCTTTCAGTTTTGTAACCAACAAAAATGCATTTGACAGCCTTATCATCTAATTTGTAGTGTTGTGTTTGTGGCACCAAATCATAAGCCAAACAACCAAAAATGCGCATGTGATCAACAGATGGCTTTCTATCATGCCATGCTTTGTATGGAGTCATAGACTGCATAGCTTGACTTTTAACCATACATCATGCCATCTCCGTAAGCAACCTATTTTTTCTTTTAGCAACACCTTTTTTTTGAGGTGTATACAAAAGTGTACATTGGTGCCTTATCCCATGACTAGCTAGAAATGCATTAAATTCATGAGACATATACTCCCCCTCCCCCCCCCCCCCGCCCTCTATCACAACGGAGGGTGCCCATAGTACATTCAAAGACATTTTCAAACATAGCCAAAAATTTCTTGAAGCACATAAACACTTCAAACTTATCTTTAAGTGGATGCACTAATTCATACGTGGAGTAATCATCAAGTCATGAAGTACAGGTAATTGCCTAAGGATGGAGTTTGCATAGGCCCACAAACATCACTATGCACAAGCTGCAAGGTGCAAGCTGCATGTAGCCCTTGCTGAACCATCCTTTGGAAAACTACAAATGCTACATCTTACCCAAAATACATCCTTCACAAACATGCTTCACAGGTGCTTCAAGAGGCAACAAAGAAGCAACCATATCCGATTTCTGCAAACTCAGCAAAATGGAAAAATTCATATGCCCATACCGTGCATGCCAAAGTTTAGCATATGAAACAACCTTTGAATCCACAACTGAATTTGCAAAATTTTGCCCATACTTTTCATACAAAGTGAGATTACACAGTCCACAACACAAAATACTAGATGCAACAATTTCATCACCAGAATTAAGATCATGAAGTGTATATATGTCATTCACAAATTTCACAAGAAGGCCAAGCCTAGCAAGCACAGATACAAACAAAAGGTTCTTCTTGATCCCATGTACATAAAGTGCATCAACAAGTGTGAAAGAACTGCCATTTGCAACAGTCAGCACAATCTTTCCAACTCCCTTGACCGGATAAGAGGCATTGTTGGCACAAGTGATAGAATTCCCTTGAGGAAAATCCTCGAGAGAGGTACAAAGTCACGATGAGAGGTAATGTGCTTTGTAGCACTACTGTCAAAGTACCAAACATGAGCATCTATAGCAACTGACATACATGCATCATGGGCATAAGGATCATAAGTACATTGTGCACTAAGTGCCCATTCTGCATCTACATAAATATCACAATCTCCTTTCATAGAAGACCACAACAGTTGAGTAGTGGAACCAACCTCTTTCTTCTTAGCCTCTTTTGCCTTCAACTTAGGACATTGGTTGATCAAGTGATCAATAGCTTTACAATAATGGCAATGCATCTTCTTTTGCCCTTTTCAACAGAATTCCTAGACGAAGTGTTGCCAACAAAATCATTAGGAATAGGTGATTTACCACTCACAAAAGAACCATGAGAAGTGGCTACATTACTGTTACCACTTTTCCTCTGAGTAGAAATAAAGGTCTGGTTAAGTGCATGTTGTTTAGCCCTATTTATTCTTGAAAGTGACTCTTGCAATAGCAATGTGCATAATGCATCAAACTTGACAACTACTAGATTTCCCTGGGTCATAAGTCTCCAAGTACTAGCAAAACTCTAGTAAGAATGTGGCAAAGCATCAAGAATAGTCTGCACAAGGGAACTGTCAAAAATGATTTTTTTTGGTACAAAAATAATTTGCTCATTATAATCCTTGATACTAGCAAGGAAAGTGTCTGTTTCATATTCCTCATATAACATAATCTTTGACTCCATCTCTTTATGCAGCAATGCAATTTTAGCCTCATTGTGACTTGCATAAAGACCAGTCAGAATATCCCAAGCATTTTTCGTATATTTAATTGAACAAATGTGAGGAGTAATAGTGTTATTCACAAAAAATGCAATCAATGCATGAGCCTACACATATCTAACATCCTAACAATCCTTCTCAATCGTAGGCAAAATAGCTCTGGTAGCAGCAACCTTGCCACCAAAACCTACAACATCCTTAGCATCACATGTATCCTTAGAACTAGGGCACACATCAATGCCCTGCACAACATTTCAAATGCCTTTTGACACAAGAACATGTTGCATCATGTTAGCCCACATTGGGTAATTGTCCCCATCCAATTTGTCCTCATCATTAGCAGAAAACATCTTGAACACATTGTCAGCCATGGTAAATGCCTCCACCTGATGTGAAGACTGCTCAAAAACAGAAGAAATGAAGTGGGACTAATGTGTGCTATATAACACAACCCAAAGAAGACTGTAAGGGACCTGTATGCAAAAATGGCATTTACAAAAATTCTACACAAAATGACAAAATTGCCTACATAGTACTGCATGTAGTGGAAACGGCGGCCGAAATGAACCCAAGTCAAAGAAAGTGAGCAGGCATGTGTTGGCAATGCTAGAGACTATGCCCGGGAGAATGCAACATGCTCTGATACCAATTGTTGGAAATAGGGTTGCAGGGAAACACACACAACTTGGAGAAGTTGAAGGAAGGTCAAGGCACACAACAGAGATTGTATTAATTAGTGTGAAATGGAAAGATACGATAGCCCTAGAGTGATGGGTGTATATACAATGCACGCGGGGAAAAACCTCCTAGTGAGGGAAGAAAATGCCCCGATGATCCTAAGTGTGTTCACACACACATCACTACCACGTATGTATGGTAGCAGTAACTACTTTTTTGTCAAGTTATACTTATCTCAGATAAGGCTAAATTGATAAGCAAAGGGAATCTAGAACAATAGTCACACCATCATAAGTCCTTTTTTAGGCAAGGTTACTCAAATGCCAAACTAGAAGCAATCATATGTAGTTTATACCCTCCATTGTCCATTGATCACACAAACACATATTTTTTGGTTTAGGCAATGAACAATTTTCATCCTCGTGTGTTGTTCCGTTAATTGGGCAACACCACCTTTTGAGTATGATTTTCCGATTTAGGCAACACAACCTCAATGTAGCTTCATCGGTTTAGGCAGCACTACTGTAGATATGTTGATTTAGGTAGCATAATTTGAGTGCACATTTGTCGGTCGAGATAGAAAAACCTCATTGTAGATTTTCCAATTTAGGAAACACAACTATTTGGTGTCAATTTGTCGGTGAAGACAACACCGATTACAAAATCATACTACATTGGATGGCCACCATGTACTATTAGTGTGATTTTGTTAACCTGGGTATATTATAGAAATGAGTTGGATTATATCAAAATGGTTTTGGATTTGGTTTACACTATGGATCTTGATTGTTGAATGGACTTGCATGTCACATGTGAATGGACTTGCATCTTGGTTTACACTATAGATCTTGGTTGTTGAATGGACTCGCATGTCACACATGCAATGATCCACAAGACAAAAATCCCAAAAACAATATAGCTTTCTATGGATGTTTTCTCGATGATAGGATTGCTTGCAATAATGTTAGATTTGTGGGAAAAGGGTATGCTAAAGAGAAGGGAATTTATTTTTATGAGACTTTCACTCCCACTTGTCATATGACTACCATTCATAGCATTTGTTCATTGACAGTTCATGGTTGGGATGTACATCAGTTGGACATAAAAGGCTATGATTTTGAATGGTGTGTATGTATTTGTTTCATGCTCGCTAGCTCATGTATATCTAGTTGAGCAAGAAGCTATCTATATTGGAAAACTCTAGTTGTGAGGCTAAGTACATTGCGTTTGTGAGTTTGGCTCAAATGCCTTTTGACTTTGTTTAATAGCAATCTTCCACCACTATCTTCACTACAATTTAGAGTGCTTTGGCAGTTGTGAGGAACCCAATGTTCCATACTTGCACAAAGAACATTGAGGTGCATTATCATTACGTCAAGAAGAACTCTACAAGAGAGGTCATCTTGGCTTATGTCTAGCGAGACAACCCTAATGTTCCAAAGGCTCTACCTCACGGAAAGCTATAAGATTTCTGCATTTTTTTTGGGCTTACTCCCCTTTGTGAATTGATCACATAGGGCATGGTTCTTTGCTATTTATGAGTGCCAGTTTATATTCACCACATCACTTCGATGGGTGATTTACTACCATATTATGGGAGGGATATGTGTGAAAATACTCAAAATCATGGGGACACTTTTTTCCTAGTTAGCACGTTTTTTCCTTTGCAAACAAAACCAACAATCATCATTGTCATGATGTGTGTGTGTGTGTGTGTGTGAGAGAGAGAGAGAGAGAGAGAGAGAGAGAGAGAGAGAGAGAGAGAGCATCACCTTGTGAATGTACATTCTAATTGTACAAAGGACATGTACATGTGTTAGAAGCTGGACACACCCCACGGCATCTAACTACTCGGCGGACTATTATTTTTGTAATTATTCATTCCTTGAGGAAAACCCGGGTTTTCACCTTGTAAATATTGGGACTTACAGAAGTTTCCAGATTGTATCACAGTTTTTGATAGTTAGATTGAGTAGATGGTTGATTTTGGAACTTTAGGGTTTGAGAAGTTGTAAGGTATATATACCACTTTTTGACCTTAATGAAGGACCTTTTGTCATTTTAAAAACAAGTTTTAAGTTTGTGAGTGAGCGTACTGTGTACGTGAGAGAGAGTGTGTCGCTTCGTCTTGACGCTACGTGTGCTACGGTGGTCGGAATCGAGTGCGGAGAAGTGCAGCGTGTTGCCTCCGACTAGAGCTACGAGCCGATACCAACATTGTGCGCGTATGGTCTGGCTTTGGGAGCTCCTTCTACGAGCTTCATCTATTGTTTGGGTGAGCATATGTTATCTGATTTCGTATTGCAGCATATCCACGCGTTCACATTGAGTAGAGCTACACATTAGGCACTTCAGATTTTGGAAACGAAGACTTGCAGATTTCGGCCAAACATCCTACGTGTTTCTGCACTGGGTGTTTTGGGTCGTGATTTTGGTTCATAGACCTTAGGGAGAGTGGCCTATAGGTATTAGTAAGGTCTCCTTCAAGTTCTATGGTGTTTCGAAAGTGTTTGATGGGTGTTCGGCTCTAGCAAGCGTTGTAGGAAGTATCCTCTTTTGCACTCTTGAAGGTTGTGACTTAGACAATTGGTAGGGACCTCTGTAGGAATTAGTTAGGAGTCGGTCGAGTGTAGGTTGACACCTTATGCTTGCTTCCACGCGCCTGCGGGTCGAGATTCGTCCTTAGCTGACATTACTTGTTAGGTGAGTTCTCGCTTGGCTAACGTCCGTCGCGGCGTATCCGTCCAACATTGGCTCCGTTGCTGAGGACGAAAACCTTAGGTAGGTGACCGAGACTAATCCTTGAGGATTGGAATTTTTTTCTTGCCAAGAGTCTCACCTTACATTTAGATAGGATTAGAGGGTGGAGGACTCTCTAGGTCTTAGAGGGAGTCTAGGAAGCGTGTGTCTGGCCTAGATCCTTCAACTTAGGTAGAGGAGGTAGACTTAGGTAGTTGTAGGTAATAGTCAAGTTCTAGAGTAGGAGTTGGGTGGTAGAAGCGGTGAGAGGAGAGCTTGAGAGTCCGGAGAGGACAAAAAGCAATCAAAAACACCATTATCACCATTTCTTCATGATAGGTAGGAGTAGAGTAAATAGGACATCATGATTCAGATCTAGAGCATTTCATGCATGTACACTTGCTTGGTAGAATCATTACAAGTTTGTAAAAGATGCAAAAAGACGCAAAAGTGTGGTTGAAAGCCTAATTGAAGTCCAAAAGTTACTGTAAGTGTTTCTGATAGCACTTCAGAGTATCAGGAGCATTCCTGTCAGAAAAAAAATTAATTTTAAGCTAGGAGACATCCTACGCGTAGGATGTCTACAGGCCAATCTGGGAGTAATTTTGGGATTTTGAGTTGACCAGTGTGTTCAGAAGGTAGGATTTACCCTAATTTCAACTGGAAAGTGGAAATTTGGCCATATCTTGACAGGAGAAGGCCAAATAGACTGAAATTGCAAGACATCCTACCCAAATAGTGCCAAAACATTAACTTGAGACCAAAACCATAAGATGGCTGCATGAGTGTGTCTTGCATGATATATTGAATGACTGAAAAGGGTTTCACCTCATTTGGGTAAGAAAATTGGGTTCAAAGTGGACTTTAGCACTTTTGACTGAAAAAACAAAAACAGCTGAAGTTTGAGACTTTTGACATCCAAATCAAAATCTAAGCATACCTCTGGGATACTGACATCAAGGGGAAGCTGTGGAACAAATCTGGGGTCAAACAGGCCAAATAGACATCCTATGTGTAGGATGTCTTCTGAGTGATTTGGGACTCCAAACTAAAATCTGAGTATACCAAGGTGATTAGCAACTCAAGGGGAGATTAAGCCTTGAGTTTAAAGCCATTCTGATGAAAAAGACATCCTACGCGTAGGATGTCTAATGCAAGAAAATGAAGCCAGAATTTGACTTAGAGAATTCTAAGGTGTTATATAGCCTAAGGCAAGACAGCTAGTCAATTTTGGTCCAATTTGGAGTTGATTAGACTGATCAATACCATCAACAAGCCGTCGGAACAGATTCCTGACTCATTGACCATCTTATAGAAGTCCAAATCAAAAAAGTAAAAGCAGCTGTAAGCTCAGCACAACAAGGGGAAACAACAATGCAAAAATCCAAGCAAAATACACCAGGAGACATCCTACGCGTAGGATGTCTATTGGGGCATAATGCAGAGAAAGTTTGACCTGGCCTAGACAGTGAGGTTCCATTTGGCTTAAGGATTCCAGAACTTCTTTCAGAAGTGAATTTGGACCTTGGTTGCCCATTTGACAAAGCAAAGACTGAATTCAGACTTTTTCGCGTAAATTGGCCAACACCAGAAGAAAGTACTGTTTCAGATTAGCAACCTAATCCAAAACATCAGCAGTGTATAAAATAAAGTAGTGGATGAGATTAACTCTCCAGTTATACCAATCATTACTAAGATAACCTCTAGCAGATAAATGCTTTGATTCAATTGCCGAAATTAAAACTCTTGTGTACAGGTATATTCAGCAACAAAGCAAGAAGTTGTACAGAAACTGACCCGCTGCCAGGTGAGTGGTTGAATTTTTGCTAAATTGCATTGATAAGTTTGATGAATTTAAGATCAGGAAGATACATTTTTAGAGACTAGAAGGTGATAGGTGACCAAGGTAGCTTAGTGTCCACTGAAGAGAGTGTAACTCAGGCAAGGCTAGATCCGCTAGCACCGATTATTGAGGAAGGTAGTGATACTGATACTTCGTCAAACAAATCTTTCTTCATGATGGGTAGTCAACAGCCAGGAGGTTTCACCTATGATGGACCTATGCGAGGAGGAAGCACCTCCCAAAATCCTTTCAATGATTCCAAGCTTACGGTGATCTTCTTAGAGGGAACAAACTCAAGAGGAGCCCTAGTCTATTCTGACTATCGAGGCCGCAAGTGCATTTGTATCGAAGAGAGGCCAGCACAAAGATTGGAGATAATCCACGTGTATGATGATGGAGATAGATTCCGAGACGAAAAGGGGAACCACTATTTAATAGTTAGCAACCCTGAAGATTACAACAGATATGGAGATAACGTGGCTAAAGGGAAAATGGTTACGATAAGAAAACAATCAGGATTCCAACTTATAACGAGAATGTTGGAATCTACAAACATGAGAGTGAGGGTATTGTCTCTTACTTTTGTAGCAAAGAACCATACGTAAATGAACTAAGCAAAGACAAGGTTCTTTACTTATTCTCTTATGAAACTGCTATGTGGAAGGGCATAGTTTTTGTTGATAGATACGAGCGAGAATACCAACGTATTCTCCCAGAGGAAGTAGAAAGAGCAACAGGTCCAGGAGCATCAGCATATGCCCCTGAGGAAATGCCGAGAGCCGCCCACACCCCAAGCAAGTCAACAAATCCATTTTCAGATGAGTATGACACTACCTCACATTCCACCAGACAGCAAGTATTCAACAACCAAGACCAACCAGCAAACCAGCCATCATTGTTTGCAGGCATGGCTTCGACAGAGTGCAAAAATGGAACCATACCGAAACCGAGATGGTTATCAAGCCACACGAGGGCTCAGGGATTTGCAAGAACCACCACACTATTCAAGGTATCAAGCAGAGAGTAAGCCAAAGACACAAGGGTCGACCGAGCTTGGAGGACCACCCATCGAACGAGTTCGAAGAGAAGAACCACCTCCAGCAAGAACCGTTAGAAATTATGGCTTAGGAGCACCGTTGGGAGAGGAACCAGCCTATTACAGAAGGCCTGAGGAGGTGTATAGACTTGGACGGGGTGATTCAATGATGAGGTTTGTAGACCATCGCAGAATTAGACCTTCTCAAGTGCAAAAATGGGTAAACAAGAAATACACAGGAAACAGAGACCCAAGAGATCATGTGGCAGCCTTTGTGCGTGTAATTAGAGCCGAAGAGGTGTTAGATTTTCCTACCCAATTTGCAGGGTTTGGACTAACCCTAGAGGATGATGCTGCAACTTGGTTTGACTCTGTGGAGCGTAGAGACTTTAAGTCGATGGAGGAAGTGTTTGACGAGTTTATTGAGGAATTCTCTCAAAGGGGAATAGCTCATAATATCGTCTCACAAATCCATAAATTCAAACAAAAAGATGGAGAATATGTACCGAAGGCAGCCCTAAGACTAAAAAGATATGTTAAGTTCTGTCCTATTGAAGAACTGCCAACTCAGTCCAGACTTATGCTGATATTCATCCAAGGACTAAGGAATGCAGATCTCCAGAAAGACTTACATATGAAGAGGAGCACGACGTTGAATGAGTTGACCAAGGAGGCTCTGTACCTAGCTTGTGGACAATTGTGCGGTCTACAAAGAAGGGGAGTTCAAGGACCTTGATGACGATTCATCTTCACAGCAAAGTGGGAGCAAGTCTTCCAGGACAACACTGAAAGGAGAAATAGCAGTAAACCAGGAGCAGCTCGTAGATGAAGTGCTAAAAAAGATCAACTTGTACGCCAAACCTCAAGCTAAACAGCCCAAGTGGTGTGCTATTGAACAAAAATGGACAAACCATGGGACCGAGGAATGTTACTATAACAAGGGATATGTGAGGGAGAGACCTTACGCTCCCCAAGCTCCCGTAGCTTCCCCTCAAGTTCCACCGATGCCTAGATATCAAGCAGGCAACTTACCAGGACCTGTAGGTGTAGAAAGACCACAACCGGTGTTGGGGCAACAACCACCCCTACCAGGTTTACGACCAGTTGGTATAAAATACACACCAATGGTAACTGAATCAGAAGAAAAGGCTTTGGTGCCTATGCATGCATATTATGAAGATCCCAATGGATATGCGGCAAACCCTGTCTATTATCCACCAGAAGAATCCTCGACACCAGAACCATGGAGCATGATAGGGAATCAAGGACCTCCAACTGCTGCACAGGCCGCAGGAGAAGGAAGATATAGCTTAGATGAACGAACATTGTTGTTCATAGCCAATGGAGGCATGGGCGGACAGAGACAGGCTTACCAGCAACGAGGGGCTCAAGGAGCACCTCAACAACCCAAGGGACCCTGTTACAAGTGTGGTGGAGACCATTGGCTGAGAGATTGTCCTCATGATGAAATCATTAGAGTCAATGCGTATTGCCCAGAATGTGGAATTAATCATTTGATTCCCGATTGCCCTAAAAACCAAAGCAAAGGAGCAAAAACCACCTTGAACCTGTTGGAAACAGTACCTTCCAGTGGAGGATCGGAAAATGAAACAATCATACCTATTCAGGCGGTAACACGAGCCCAAGCCCAAAGAAGGACGAACGAACCCATAATAGAAGAACCAAAAACAGAT
Source organism: Adiantum capillus-veneris (assembly GCF_014529385.1). Classification (NCBI taxonomy): domain Eukaryota; kingdom Viridiplantae; phylum Streptophyta; class Polypodiopsida; order Polypodiales; family Pteridaceae; genus Adiantum; species Adiantum capillus-veneris. The sequence continues at coordinate 47,426,676 of NC_140953.1, forward strand.
GCCCAAAGTTCAGAAACGAAAAATCAGAGAAGCACTTGGAAAGCGAGAAAGGCGCGTAGGAAAGCTAGGAATGAACGAGAGCAAACAGCCCTATCCGATGAGTTGAAACATACAAAGAACAGATTGGAGCGGTTAGAAGATCTAGCTAGCTTAAGCTCACACACCACAACAGTCATAGCACCCAAGGAAATAGCAGAGCCCAAAAGTGCAGGATCAGGAGGATCTGTACTGGCAGACAAGGTAAACGAGCAGTTGGATGCGCTTCTAAAAGCTTATGAAGCTCGACTTAAAAAGAACCAAACCCAGGAGCAAAGGTGGATGACTTATCCATATGCAGAAATAGAAAAACAAAGGTTGGATATGTGTAAAAAGATGATCGAGATGGCTCAATAATTGATGGAAGACCCGTTGGGTAAACCGGAAAATTATCATGACGCACCAGCTTCAACCCCTATCCAACCAATGTTAGAGAAACATGAAGAAACAAAGGAAAGACTCACTAATGATTATGAATCCAGAGGAGAGCCTATCATAGTGCCAAATACCACCGATAGGGCAAGTGACGGGGTCCATCCTAAAATATTGGCAGAAATGGGAAAGGACGGTAACGGTCTAGATGATCTGTGGAAGAAAATCCGAGAGGCCAACGAGGCTAATAGGATGAGTAACCACATGAATAGCACGAAAAAAGAAAAGAACGTGATCTTACCTTACCTCCTATTGAAGAATTTGAGGCAACATCACAAATGAACTTTGAGATACATTCACAAGGGGGAGACCAAGGATCTATTAGTTTGGGGCACAACCAACCAGACTCTTTGAGAACTTTACCCTCTTACCTGGGAGAATATGAAGCTAAGTCGGAAGTGAGAGCACTCCCATCTCAAAGACTTCCTTCTAACAAGGTGATGGATTCACAAGGATTGATTGAGCTGTTATCCACCCCGGTGGCATGCACAATCACGTTAGCAGAACTCCTAAGATTAAGGCCAAACATGTGGACCACAGTAGGAAAATGCCTAGAAAAATTTGGAGTGAAAGACCCCACCTTGAAGCTACAAGAAGGAATCAGGGAGTTGGACATACCTAACCTGCACACTAGACCTGTACCATTGAATAAGGTTGGAGAATATTGCGAGGGAGAAGATGGAAACACGACGCTATCGGTAGAATTCCAAGGAGTAGTTTCCAAAGCTATTCTTGACAGTGGAGCGGGAGTTGCTATCGCCACCAAGGAAATCTGGAAAAAATGGGGAAAACCAGCTCTGAGGGCTACCAGAATGAAGCTGCAGTTGGCAGATGGGTTCATGGAGAAGCCTCTCGGACTCTTAGAAAAAGTAATTGTCACTTCGTGCGGGATCGAGTATGAGCATACATTTGCAATAGTCGATTTCGACAAAAAGAACAATTATGAGATAATCTTGGGACGACCATTCATGCGACAACTGAAGATGGTCCAAGATTGGGGTTATGACCACATATACCTCAGACATGGCGAGACGACAACTAAAATACACCTGAAAGACCATAGTTACAAAGATGTAAACCAAACACCAGTGGAAGAGTTTGATTCGGCTACAATAGCAGGATCGGAACTACCACCATGGTTAGGGCAACCAAAAGAGCTATGGATGTGCGGAGCTTCACATTGTGGAAGCTTAAAAAAAGAGGAATGCGTCTTAGAAAGAGCAATTGAGGACAAGGAGTATATTCCGGAACCTTTTCCTGAAGATGCCTTGGAACCTCTAGAATGGGAACACATACTGGCAACATTAGATGTCTGTACCATTACCGACAGTCCAACAACAAAATTTTGCGATAAGGATGGCTACGATGTGCTACCTTATTACATGGTAAGCGTTGTACCAGAAAAAGAGACGGTAGAACCTCCAGAACAAGAAGAGTTTTACAACTCCTCTGAACAATTGGAAGTAAATGATGAGGCAGATAATGAGTGTTCAGACACCTCAAGTGAGCGTGGAAATGAAGCCGAGAATATCAAGTTTTATGATTTTGCTAATCAACTCCCTAGATGCCAAGAATGCTACAGGAGGAAAAGAGCAGGAAGGAAAGCGAGAGAGAACCTGATGCCCAGGATAAAAGGTAAAACTCACTATTTGATGCTTGTAAAAGCAGAGGATCGTGTGAAAGATCAAATATCACGGAAATTCTCAGAAAATCGAAAAGAACGAACGCGAGAAGAAATAAAACAGGTAAGAAAAGCTAAAACCGAAACAAAATCTCAAAAATCTAAAAAATAAAAAAAAGAACCAACAAAAGACCAAGAGTGGACCAAACTGGAGCGTAAACAGAAATACTAAGAACTGAAACGGTCTTTGAGAGAGATATGGACTACTGAATAAGATAGTGATGGTAAAGGGGAGTCAGAAAAGGGCAACATGAACGTACCAGCACACTATCGGAAATTTACTATCCTTGATAGAAAAATCATCATGACACCACCAATCAGGGAGAGAACCAACCAAGAATCTTACGATGGGCCTGAAAATGCAAAAAGAATAGACCTCGCAGAACCAGGTGAAAAGCCTCAGCCGGTCTATATAGCTAACGATTTAGAGCCTGAAAAGGAAGCACAGCTAACAAAACTTCTCATGAAGTATAAAGATGTGTTCGCTTGGTCCTATAAAGACCTCAAAGGAGTTGATCCATTGATATGCCAACATACAATTCCTTTGAAATCAGATGCAAAACCTAGCAAACAACGTCCTTATACATATAATGACACATTTGCCAAACGAATCAAAGAAGAGATTGATAAAGTGATGGAAGCGGAGTTCATCTATGAGATTGAACATACAGATTGGGTGTCACCCATTGTGGTAGTTCCCAAGAAGAATGGAAAACTGCGGGTGTGTGTAAACCTCAAAAAGGTGAATGCAGCAACCATAAGGGATAATTATCCCTTGCCAATTACAAAACATGTCCTTGAGCGAGTGGCCGGGAAACGAGCTTATTCCTTTCTGGATGGGTTTTCAGGATACAACCAACTAGCAATAGTAAGGGAGGATCAACACAAAATAGCGTTTGCCACAGAATGGGGGATTTATGCATATCGAGTTATGCCATTTGGCTTAACAAATGCACCAGCCACTTTCCAGAGGTTAATGACTCACGCTTTCAAGGAATACCTAAGAATATTCATAGAAATGTACATGGATGACATGTGTGTACACTCTCTTCTGCGAGGGGAACATATTGACCATTTGCAAAAGGTCTTTGAAAAGTGTAGAACATATCGAATCTGTCTAAACCCGGAAAAGTGTTTATTTATGGTTAAGCAAGGACGAATCTTAGGACACATTGTCTCAAGAAACGGCATAACCACAGACCTAGACAAAGTTAAAGTCATTGTAGACCTGCCCAGGCCTACTAATGCGAAACAAGTGCAATCCTTCATGGGGCACTGCGGATATTATCGAAGATTCATATACATGTATGCGGTTATCGCACAACCTCTGTATCGTTTGCTAGTCAATTTCGAATGGACCAAGGAGTGTGAAACTTCATTCCTAAAGCTCAAGGAAAACCTTATATCAGCACCTGTACTAAAGGCAACATATTGGAAAAAGATATTCCATGTGCACATTGATGCTTCAGCATATGCCATTGGAAGTATTCTAGCTCAACCTGGAGACGGAACAATGGACTTTCCGGTTTGCTATGTGAGCCGACAATTAAACAGTGCAGAAAAGAACTACACAACCACCGAGAGGGAAGGGTTAGGAATGATTTATGCTGTGAAGAAATTTCGGCATTATTTGCTTGCAAACAAATTTTTGTTCTTCACAGATCATCAAGCTCTTTTGTACCTAGTAAATAAACCTTGCAATACAGGGAGAATCGTACGCTGGTTTATTATATTGCTAGAATTTGACTTCACAGTGGTGGTAAAAAAGGGTAAAACCCATCTACGAGCTGATCATCTTTCAAGAATACACAACGGGGAAGCTCCTCAAGGGGTAGATGATGACATACCAGATGCTTATCTTTTCAACATTGAAATGGTATCCAAATGGTCTCAGGAAATAGTTAGCATTCTCTCCTTCGGAAATGAGTTTGATAATACAGGATGCAGATCCAAATAGCAAACAATTCGACAAACAAAAACTTCCAGTTGATAGCAGGACGCTGTATCATCTTGAATCTGACCTAATCCTATGATTATGTATAAATCTGGAAGAATTCGAGTGCTACCTTGAAGAGGCACATGTCCAGGGTTGTGCATTTCATTGTTCGACAATGAAAACACACCAGAGACTGAAACAGTTAGGGGTTTATTGGGCAACTATGTATGCAGATACACATTCTTATGTCACCAATTGTACAGTATGTAGTGCCAAACGACCAGTGGATCACGCAACTTTGTTTCGGGTGAACATAGCACCTGCATGGAGTCAATATATCATTGACTTCCTAACCACTAGAACGTTCCATGAGAACATTACAAGAGCACGGGAAAAAGCTATAGAGCTGGAAGCTCGTGACTTTCAGTTAATTGGAAATCAACTCTATAAGCGGGGAAAGGACAATCAACTTAGAATCTGTGCAAGTGAAAGAGAATACCTGCTGATCCTAGAACATTCACATAGCGGAGTAAGTGGAGGCCATTTTTCGGGCGATAAGACGGCAAAAATTGTCTTAACTGCAGGAATTTGGTGGCCTACATTGCGCATGGATGCCGATGAGTTTGTAAAGCGTTGTGATGCGTGTCAATGCACCAAGATACCAATAAAAAGAGATGAGATGCCATTAAGGCCAATGATGGGGGCAAGGACATTTGCAAAATGGGGCATTGATTTTGTAGGACCTATATCACCCCCTGCATATCGCACCCAAACCCAATATATCATTGTGGCTACGGACTATCTCACAAAATGGGTCGAAGCCAAAGCAACACAAAAAGCTGATGCACGCACCACGGCTCAATTTTTGTATGAGAATGTTTTTGTACGTTACGGGTTACCAATAGAAATTGTCAGTGACCGTGGAACACACTTCCTCAATGAAGTCATTGAATATCTACTAGAGGAATTCATGGTCATACATAGGAAATCAGCACCATACCATCCACAGGCCAATGGGCAAGCTGAGACCACAAATAAAACACTATGCAGGGTTCTCACTAAAATAGTTTCAGCATCAAGAACCGATTGGGATCAACAGCTACACTCAACACTATGGGCATACAGGGTAGCTTACAAAACATCAATAGGAACAACACCATACAACATGGTGTTTGGGCTAAATGCTATACTACCTATAGAGTTTTTAATCCCAACTCTACGAGTAGCAACAAGCTTGGAATGGACAGGGCATGAACTCTCTTCAAGAATTAATGATCTTGAAAAGCTAGATGAACTCCGCTTACGAGCTGTCGCTTCAATCTATGCTAAAAAGAGAAGACAAAAGGAATTTTTTGACAAACATGTGCGTACCAAAGAGTTCAAAACAGGTGATTACGTACTTGTTTATACCTTGAAGCAACATGCCAAGAAACTTAAAAAGCGAGGGATGGGACCATTTGTGATTCATGATCTATCACAAAGTGGAGATGTCAAGCTTGCTACATTAGCAGGTGAAGAAATGCCAAACTGGATTAGTGGGTGTCGACTAAGGAAATATCTTCTACCCCTCACACAGGAGATGCTCCAACAAATTCATCAAGGAAAGCAAAGAATGAAGGAAAAAGAGAGAGTACGGGAGGAAGCTCAAGCCAAAGCACAAGAACGCATTGCAAAAAGACGGCTTCTGCGACAACAACAACAAAGTAAACCACCATTGAGAATCAATACCATTCGACTGATGAACTTGGAGGAGGAAACAATAGAGCCAATAATTACGGTCAAAGCGGGCAACAATCAAGTTGAATCAACATCCTTGCTTGATTCGGGGGCTTGAGCAAATTTGATCTCTTACGGATTATACCAACAGCTCAAAGTCACAGATCAACTTCATCCTACCCCCCAAGTGCTGGAAAGTAGCACATCACACCCATTGAAAACATTAGGATGGACTATATTGCATGTACAGCTACCTCAATATATTTACCCACACAAATTCTATGTGGTGACAGATGAAAGAACACAACACCCAATGATGCTAGGGTAACCTTGGCAAAAAGCATACAATGTCCAGATAGACTGGAAAGCAAAGGCGGTCAAAATTCAGCACGAACATGAACAACAGGTGATAGCTTTTTCTCAGAAATACCATCATGATCAACTGCAAGCCATGCAATCACTGGCAACAGAGACAAAAGAACAAATACCATCAAAGACCACCATGAAATCTGAGACTAACAACCAGGCAAAATCCAACCATGCTAATCACAGACAACTGAAGTCACTGGCCACAATGCAGAAATCTAGGCTACCAAAACAAGGTAAACGAGTATGGATGAGGAAGGATAGAAATGCAATGGCGAAAAAAAAACAATGTAACAACCGGATTTCAACAAAGCAGACGGTGCATTAGGAAATTTCAGAGGTCATTTGGAGGGCCATATGAAGAGAGAGAATAATAGAGCGCGTCCAATGAGCACGAAGGCTACGTTACTTAGGAAAGTACGTGGAAAGACTCAAAAAATAAGAAAATAGCATAAAACTTTCACGAATCTAGGATTGTAGCATTGTAATTTCCTTCCTTTTACCGAGCTTTTAGGTGCTTGCATGTGGTCCCACTTCTGATATTCTCTTATGGTCATTAACGTACTGGAGGGTGACCATTAAGCCCGCACAAGATATTGGAATTCTAAAACACTTTCCCTCCATTAGAATGCTTTCAAAGTGAATCTCCCTCCACTAAAGCTTTTCTCTGAGAGCTATGGCTTCCACGTCTTCTCGCCCAAGAGGCTCCAGGTGTTTACTGTCTCTCACACCAACAACCAACAACTGCACTTTGCCTAGAAGGCCAAGTAGTAGCATATCCTCAATTACAATACCAGCTTCAATAAGTGCAGAGAACCAATGGGTTGGACAAAGGATAAACAAAGGTTCATGGGTCCTCATGCAACCAAGAAGACCCAAGAGGTCTAGTGGTATCAACGTTTACCGCTCAGCATGGAAGGCCAGAGTGTTGGATTTCAAAGTTGAAATCGGCAAAAGATCTGTAAAGGAAGTTCTTGTTCAGCATGTGTTTACCCATCCAGAGGTGATAGCAAACGGTGGAAATGTATCAGATATACATCAACCACGTTGCAACTGTAAGTACTCTTGACATGTGAACTTACTGATACTCTCATTATAACTTTTCTTATATATTTTGCAATGTTTCTCCCGCTTGTTATGAGCAATGTCTCCATTCTTCACAGCTCAATTACATTAGATTTGTCATTTGTACTTATTGATACTCTTAGTTTAACTCTTCTTATATATATTGCAGATGTTTATCCCTCTTCTTATGAGCAATGGGAGCCTGTGGAGTGCATAATAGGCCTCTTCCATGTTGTTCATGCCCACATTGGTTCTCTACAGTATTCAGGGAGGAGCAGCAAAAGACTGGCTGATGAGGGAATATTTTTTTATGACCACTTCTACCAACTCAGCTCAGGGAATAAGAATGGCATGTTGGTGAAAGTGCCTCTACCAACAGATTGGAACACTGTGGACTGGCCAGTTCCCGAGGAAACAATGGTGGAGGCAATGCGAAGTAAGCTCTACAAGGATATACAAAGGTCTCTACGTAGCTCTATTCCCACCAAACTGGTTAGAATTGCAAACTTCTGTCCTGTTGCACTCTTCATAGAGCTGTTTCATAGCTACAACATCCGTGTTACGAAAACTATGTTCATGTGCAAGTCATTTCAGCAGTCATCCTGTGACAAACTTCTTGACAGAGGATGGTATGCAAAGGAAGAGATTGGTTTACGGTGCGAGGTCACGCTTGATACTCTAGTTGTCAAGTACATGATTGCAAGCCAATCACTGTTACTCTCGTTTTGGTATATGCGATCACAAATGCTCAACGGTAAGTACATTCCTATGGACCAGGTTTCTGCAGGTTTGGAAGATAATCTTGCTGTGGATGTGGAAGTGATTGATAAAGAGCATGGCCTACTGTTGGTGGTTACAATAAGGAGCTATGCAGTCTTCAGCATTTGTGGCATGACATAATTGAAGAGTCAATGGACAAGGACCTATCAGATTTTTCCTTTTTCCTAGCTGGCCGTAAGGTGATGCGGCGAAGGGAAAAAGATATTTTGTGCAAAGAGTTGGATGGTCGGGTTGAAGTAGTGTCAATGTAACAGATATTCTTGTGAACCCAAGTGTATACAAATGACTTTCAAGACATGAAGTTTATTGAGCTCATTTTTCAATTGTGCCCTGTGAAAAAGTGTGCTTGAAATACATTTCTTTACCATGTCAAATCTCTCTCTCTCTCTCTCTCTCTCTCTCTCTCTCTCTCTCTGTTAGACAAGACAAAGACATGATAGAAGAGTCATCTTAATTCATTAGAAAGTACAAACTCGTCCGTGAACAATGGACTGAGATACAATTTCTGTAAGTATGGAATCAGAATGTCTTCAAGGTAAAAATCGAAGGAATGTCCCTCGAAAGAAGGTGGTGAGATAGTTGTTCCCAGCGGATTTAGTTCTCCCTTTTCAGGAGTATCATCAATCAGTAGTGTATTAGTTGCATCAAAGGGTACACCGATTTGGCTAAACGGTTTGTACAAAAGAGGTAAGTGTGGTTTTTTAGGGTGGTAGTGGCCCTCAACGGTAACGCATTTTCTTTGATCATACAAAAAGGCAAAATCTGACGTGTGAGCGTGGCATACACTGCAAACTATTCTAACTAGTGGCGACAAGTTTTGCCTTTGCATTGAAGACCATATGGCAACTCTGAAGCGCGGAAGAAGAAACTGAATAAATTCCTTGGTTTCTGGACGAACCACGACTCGACAAGTTCCCATCCAAAACGTTTGCAAATCCTCAAAGGGTTCTCTGTCACCAAGAGGCACCCGCATCAGCAGCAATCCATTGACGTCCAAGATAATCAACCTCTGTAAAAGTTGACAAGTACATATAAGTAGTTAGAAGCTGAACATATTTTGCCATACTTGAATAGACATTACCGGAACAACCGTATCTACAGGTAGCAAGGGTCCATACTGGGTCTCTGTAGTGTTCATGTCGTTGTTGCTCTCCTCTGCTTTATCTTCATAGTCATCATTCACATCTTCATCAGGGGTCTCCCCCATGGCTCTTTCTGCCTCATTCAAGGTTTCCTCCAAGGTCTTTTCCTCTCCCTCGGTTGATCGGCTTGCCTCATACATCCTTGCCTGATCCATATCAGTTTGCTCATCCCTAGGCCTGCTTTCCTCATCCATATCCTTTTGCTCATCTATAGGCCTGCTTTCCTCATCTTGGGTTTCAGCCATAGGCTCTTTTGGCTCCTCCACTGGCTGACTTGGCTCTTTCATTGTCTCCTTTGGTTGTACACTAGCACCTTCCATATGCTCATTTGACCTTTCCTCATCCTTGGCTCTTTCATCTTCTGCTGATATGACCCCCTCGGCCCGTTGTGATTCCACTGTATCGGATGCAGGGGTTTGTCGTGGTGGCACGTCATGTTTTGTTAGATCAATAGTGCAGTCATCCAAGCCGCTATCTTCAAGCTCTCTGGGGCTAGACATAGTAAGCAGGTGTTGTATTAAACTTACCCGGTATCTTTGCAAATAATCATATGTGTAGTTTTTTAAAGCACTCTACAAAATTGAAAGACCACATGGTGAGAATTCTTTTATAGACTAAACCAAAACTAATTGAATGCATTGCCAAATGGGTACCTTAGTCATGAAAGGTTTTAATGCAAAGTAGCTTTGCATGACATATTCTGCATGGAGAAGACATCTCCAGCCACAAGAATTTCCATCGGTTTGATTTGGGACAGGTACATCTTTGATTGGGGCCTTGTATAGTTCATACCTTCCACATAGCTTGCCATAGGCAAGCAACAACCTCTTTATACAACTGCACAAAGCAATGTCAAGATGTTAGCATGAGGCTTCAAATTTACATGGATATCTATAAGAAACACTTTCTGATACAAAACACTTACAGCCTAATTTCAGGGTGGGTTCCTTTTATTGAATTGAACACCCACACTGCTGGTTGGTCAACATCAAGGCATATGAGACTCCAGTGATGGTTGTTCTCATATGGAAAGATGATGACAGTAACTTCCAGCATAGCACAGTGGAGAAACCAACTCTCAAAGGTTCCAGATGGACTGTTCTTTTGTCTAATAATCACTGACATTTGTGGATCAAGAAGAAACACCTCTGTGTGGGTGTGCAGTGGGAGTTAACTTTTGATCAGGCTGCAGAGAGTTTACCTGAGTTAGCAAACCTATTATCTGAGTTTTCAAAGCTAGCAAGATAGTAACACTTACTTAAGACAAGCATAGATAATTGTGTCTGAAATCTGAGCATCTGGATTCTGCAATAAATTAATATCCACTTTTTCCAGAGCTAGCTTTCTGGCTCCATCTACAAATGGTATCTCTGCAAGCAAACCATCCTTCATTGAAAGTAGAGTTTCTTGATTGCTTGCCTCTATGGACAGGGTCACATTGCATTCTGTTTGCCTCGGGACTCCACTGCTACTTTTGCTTTCTCCTTAAGCTCTGCTTCCCTCATGTCCTCTGTTTGGCAAGCAATAGTCTCTGGCCTTGCCCTTGTATTCACATCATGTGTGACATCTACAACTGTGAGTTGTGGCACTAGCTTCGGGGGGTATAACAAAATTTCCCTCATTTTATTATCCTTGCAGACATTGGGGACCAGTAGTTTGTCATACCTCCACCTTATTCTTTTCAGTGTCTCACTATCTTTGTCTATTATAGTAACCCTGTGGGCATGGGCTGCAACAATGGTCATGTCACTGAAGTACTCCAGTAGGAAGTCCTCTGCTGCTTCTTGTAGAGCCATTAATGCCACCACCTTCCACCTTTTGGTGCCCCAGGTAGGTTCTTCACATATAGACCTCACCATCCTCTGGAAGGGCAGCTTTGGTATGCATAAATCTACACATTTCTGTGCCTTTCTGATTTCTCTGAAAAGTCCCATGCAGGTTTGTAACTTCTTCACCCTTGGCCCTTTCAGAATTTTATTGGGTTTTCCAGGTCTTTTCTTTGGGGTTGCAGATCTGCTACTTGCTTTAGATGCTAATCCTGGTCCCTTGCCTGCCTTCCTTGCAGTGGCTTTTGTTCTAGCCATTTCACTGTACACAAAAAGAAGAGTCTCTCTCTCTTTCTCTCTCTCTCTCTCTCTCTCTCTCTCTCTCTCTCTCTCTCTCTCTCTCTCTCTCTCTCTCTCTCTCTCTCTCTCGCTCTCTCTCTCTCTCTCTCCTTTCTATAGCTTAGCATATTTAAATAGAGAGAGAGAGAGAGAGTGAGAGAGCCCATTACTAAAGGCGCGCGTGGAGCACGTTTTGACCTCAACAAACACCTCCGCGCGCCGTTAGTATAAGGCAAAAGAAATACTCTCTCTCTCTCTCTATCTATCTCTCTCTCTCTCTATAACACTCAGAAATACACTGGTCAATGCACAGTACTAACGGCGCGCATAGAGACATGCACACCGGTTATGCCTCTCTACGCGCGCCTTTGGTATAGAGAGAGAGAGAGAGAGAGAGAGAGAGAGAGAGAGAGAGAGAGAGAGAGAGAGAGAGAGAGAGGCTATGTGTGTGTGTGCCTGTATTTGTGTGTGTGTGTGTGTGTGTAAGTTATATTTGTGTGTGTGTGTCTCTCTATGTGTGTGTGTGTGTGTGTATGTTATATTTGTGTGTGTGTGTGTGTGTGTATGTTTTATATGTGTGTCTATGTGTTTGTGAGTGTGTGTGTGTGTGTGTGTTGTGCTTGTGACTGTTTGTGTGTGTTGTTTGTTAAGACTGAGCTTGGTACTGTGACAGAAACAGAGATAGAGAGATAGAGGCAAAGGCAGAGGGAGAGGCAGACCTTCGTTATGTCGATGGGTTGGCTTGCTGTCGAAGACGCAGACGACGGCTCTTGCACTCTTTCTCTCTCTCTCTCTCTCTCTCTCTCTCTCTCTTTCACTCACTCTCTTTCACGAGGTGTGGTTTTTCTCTCTCTTGACCTCTATATATGACGTACAAAAGTATACGGTCTCAATAATGACCGCACGTGTGACAACATGCAATTATACTCTAACTTATAGTGACACGTGGGGCGCCACCGTGTGTATCCGTTATAAGTGTGATTTTGAGAGAGAGAAAGAGAGAGAACGATAGAGAGAGAGAGAGAGAGAGAGAGAGAGAGAGAGAGAGAGAGAGAGAGAGAGAGAGAGCCATAGAAAGAGAGAGAGAGTGATAAAGAGAGAGAGAGAGAGAGTGATAGAGAGACACAGAGAGAGAAAGAGAGAACAGATTGTGAGAGAGATAGAGAGAGGGAGAGACAAAGATTGAGAGAGAGATAGAGAGAGGGACTCCTTACTCTCAGAGAGAGAGAGAGGGAGGGAGAGAGACAGAGTCAGTTTGACACACAAAAAGCAATGGAGGAGACAGCTCCCTTGGAGTTCCTGCAAACCCCACCAACAAAAGGTGATCTCTCACTCTTTCTCTCTGTATTTCCAACAGTTGGTACAAATTGTGTGTGTGTGTGTGTGTGTGTGTGTAAACAAAGAAAAACCCAGACTGTTGTTCAACACACACACACACACACACCTCAACACATACTTCCATAGACAGAGACACACACACACACACACACACAGACACACACAAAGATATACACATTCTCTCTCTCCCTCCCCTCTCTGTCCCCGTTACTAACGGCGTGCAGAGCCAACCAAACACTGGTTGCAGCTCTCTCCACGCGCCTATAGTATAGTTATGACTCTCTCAAAAGGCACGTCTACATCCTTACGCGCCTTTCCCTCAATTGCACTTAAGGCGCGCGTAGAGAGTTGCAAAAAGCACGTTTTCGTCCTTGCGCGCCTTTAGTACATATAGACACATACAAAGAGAGAGAGAGAGAGAGAGAGAGAGAGAGAGAGAGAGAGAGAGAGAGAGAGAGAGAGAGAGAGAGAGAGAGAGAGAGACTATGTGTGTTTTTGTTTGTGCTTTGGAGAGAGAGAGAGAGAGAGAGAGAGAGAGAGAGAGAGAGAGTGAGACTTGTCATGTTTCCTGATGAATAGGATTAAGGTCCAGTAGGCAGAAGAGGCTGAAACTAGACCCAGAGCTTGTGCCAGGATTTCAACCTTTGCAGGCTCAATTGCTTAATGTTTCTGCCAAAAGAACTGTTGACTTTTGTCAGGACATATCTGAAGAAAAGTCAATTGGTGAAGATCAATCAGAGAGGTCACCAGGGCAAGAGGATCCCTCACCCTACAAGGCTGTAGTGCCCTGTACAGTACTTCCTAAGAAAAATACAAGAAAGAGGAATATAGACTTCTCAGATGATGCAGATGTGCTAGAAAGTAGTCCCTGTGCAACTAAATGTAAAGCCAAAGAGGATGTGTCTTCTCTGGAAGACCCAGCTGCAACTGATGAGAGGCTGTTTGATTTTGCAGCATCTTATGGTGCTGGGGACAAGCTTGATCTAGTTCATTCTATGTTTAATCCAAAGTTTGACATTGAAGACCTGTTAGCTCAGCACAGTAATTTCTTGCAGTCCTACAGAGATAAGTTTGAAGTGATGGTGCAGGTAGGGAGGGTTGTTCTGCCTACTATGACTCTTGTGCATTTAAATGACTGTGGTGGAAAGGGACAGGGACTGAAGAAGTATAGGGAATTACCACCTTCTTGCCGACATTCAGCCTGCCCTTTGCATCAAAAAGAATGCAAACTCATTCAGGAAGCCTTTGGCTTTATGATTTACCTGAACAGCCTGTTTGGATTCCTCATGCAGAATCCTGATGAGGTGTTAAAGGAGCAGGATGCAGCACCAGATGAAGAATGCGAGGAGACAACTCATATACAAGAAGTCGAGGAGGTTGAAGACACAGTCGACCTTGAGGTTGAGGCAATTGAAGTACAAAGAAGTAAGATGCTCTCTGTGAAAACCACAGAAATCAAAATTCCATTGGATGTCAGTAACTTCACTGAGAAGCATGCTCAGATGATGTTGCCTGCTGTGCCTGACTTCAGGATTGGAGACAGGACCTATATCTTCTTACATGATGTGCAAAGTGTCTTTTATTTAAGGGAGGATTTCTCCCTGGCTATTATTTCCAGAGTCCAAGAGGAGAGGAGTGGATTTGTTTCAGAGGATAGTAGTGATGATGAGGCAATGGAAACATCCAGCAATCCAATGGAATGCCTTCGAAGATGCTTTGAGAAAGCTGAAAAATACAAGGAGACACTACCTGATGAAGCCACCTTCCAAGCAATAAGACAAAGCCTAAGACCATCAACAAGTAACAAAGAAGTGGAGGATTGGTTTAACCATTCAGGTCAGGGGTCAACTACATATGTAGACCTGTGGCAAGAAAACCTCTTTCTGCAGGATGAGAGCTTCATGGTAACTCTCTCTCTCTCTCTCTCTCTCTCTCTCTCTCTCTCTCTCTCTCTCTCTCTCTCTCTCTCTCTCTCTCTCTCTCTCTTTGTGTCACTTCTGACATGGTATGTGCAGTCTTGGATTGCTGACAAGGATGACTTCCTTCGCGCCGGACTCGAGAGTATCGAGGAAGGGATGCGGCCCTAGCGCAGTACCTTTCAAAGCTTTGCGAGTCGCCGATAGTAGTTTTTCACAATTCCATGTCACAAGAGGGTTCAATAGCAACTTACACATTCAAGACACTATCACGCTTCTTGGGTGGACCGGTGCTGCCCAAAAGTGCAGATAAAGTCATTCTTGTGGACAAAGTGTTTGCTAGAGATTTTTTTGGTTACTGCCCGGGCTATACAGGTGGTTGGGCAGTGTATTACTACACCTACACAGCAATGGCACTAGCTCTTGGTAGACAAAACCCAGATGAACTTTTAGAGTATGGCAAACATCTCATGATTCGTTACAAGGGTGACGTGCCAAAAAACAAAATTTAACCTTCAAAATCTTGATACACTTCAAGTAGCAATTGTATAAGATCATGTATTACATAAATTTTGTACAATGTCATCCACTCAGAGTATCTTTCTCCACTTGTGATTCACATACACCATTGTCTCTCTCCACCTTCGTTGACTTTCACGAGCTCCGGAGTTGTTGTATGCCATTGATCTTTTAACTTTTTGTTGTTGTAAATTTCTGATGGCTTGTGCTGTTGCTGAATTTGCCAAGACTTCTTTTGCCTGCATTCGATGAATGATTCTACGATAGAACCATTCAAATAGTTCTCTCAAACTGTTAGCCTTGATTCGAGAGCCACCATGTCGTGTGTGCCTGAAATAAGCATTTCTCGCCATGTAATGAGACTTTTCCATCCCTTGGGTATTCCATATTTCCGGGTTCCCATACTTTTGTATAAAATATGGTAAATGATTGAAGATGATGTGTTGGATATGAAAACAGATTAGTTAGAATGTTTTACAGTCACATATTTGCACATAAGAGAGAAAGAAATACATGATAATACCATGTAGTGAGTAATCTGGGTGTCTGTCCATGCTGTCTTGAATGATTTTTTCAGAAGGTTGAAATTTTCCTTGAACTTGTTCATATCACCTTGTGACCAGTCATCTTTGTCGCACATCAAAAATAGGATGTCTATTGATCGCCAAACCTCAGCCTTCGCGTTACGAGTAGTTGGTTCGTGGTCTTTGACTGCAATCTGTAGCTTTTTCCAGCTCTGATACTCTACCTTGCTAACATAAGATGTGTTATATATTTTTCCATGTTTTGTTAGCTTCGGATCTCTTGTACCTTGGGGCTTAGATACAAACCTCCGTGCCTTCACCCCACCGATGGATGGTTTGCATGGGGCATCCTTCTCAGTAGTTGATCTCTTTTCATCCCGCTGGATTTTCACATTGCCACCATGAAGCCCCATATCCAACAGTACCATTTCTAAGCACTGCAGGGCTACTTGTCGTTCTGCGGAGTTCTTAATCTTCCAAGCAAACCCGATGTATAAGTAGACCAATTTCTCCACAATTCTACAAAGGGCATGCATTGTACAAATGTGGACATTCAAAAGTGGTATTTTCAAAACCGGTCGAAAAGCGGGATCCTCAATGTGACGTGTTGGAGCTTTTCTCCACCACTTTGGGTCCATGACCTTTGTAGGCTCCATGCAGAACAAACACGGAGACTTTGCCATTGCACCCATTCCACAATTATACATGCACTTTAATGTTTTGAGGTCACCTGGAAGATGCCACTGAACTTGAAAGTCTCCCCTTCCATCTAGACGTAGTACCTCTCCCTGGTTAGTCTGTCGATCAATCACCTCCGGAATATTAGTTCGATGGAACACCCAATATAGAATCTCATGATCTTCTTTCTTTACCTGCAACACAAAATAAATGAGACTTAAGTAGATGTGAACATTTGAGCTTACCTGAGAATCTCGCTTACCTCAAACGCACCAAGCCACCATATGTTAGATTCTGATTGAACACTAAAATATAAAGGATCATCACTGGGACACTTTGAGAGGGCTCTATTCATTAAAGTAATAGTAACACGCTCTAGCTTTTTCTCTTTAACAAGCTCACACTCATCCAGTTTTAACACAAAATGTAATACCCCTCGTGACTCTTCAAATGTGATGTTGTAAAACTCCACCATTCTCTTCTGTAATATCCGCAGGTCCATAGAAATATTGTTGAACTCATCATATGCCATGTTTGCTCCATGGCCACTGTAAGTTGCTTTAATATGAAAGGGCTGTCCAAGATAGTCTCCTTGTGCCTCGTTAAGCTGAAGCCTCTCTTTCCAAACACTTGAGGCTGATGGTAGAAGTTTGGATTTATACCCTTCCTAACAAAGATGGATGAGACAGACTTTTGGATAGCCGAATATCCTCTTTTGCTTACACCAAGTGAATCAAGTGTGCCTTGTATCTCTTTTGCAGGCACTGAGTTCTCTGAAATAAAGCGGTCCACTACATTTCGTTGTAGGACCTTAAACTTCTTGTCATGTACTATATATGTTGATAGGCTTCTACTTATAAGTGGCTTCAATCTCTTTCCTATATTGGCTTTGGGGTCAATGTTTTCCTTGTCAGGATAGATTGAATCTCTACATGAAGACAATGCATAAGTCAATAACAGAAAATTTGCTTCACTAACACTATTTAGGCACATGAAAACAATGCATAACAAGAAAAAACAAAAAGATTACTTAACTAAGACAATGTAGCCAACCAAGAAGCATCACTTTAATGCTCGGATTATTTTCTTGAGACCTCCTGATGCAACCTGCAATGTTTCAAGATTGCGCAATTTCTTCTTTCGGATACGACCACCCAAGATGGTGTCCTTCATTTGACAACTTCGCACCTTTTCTTTCAATTCTTGTACCTCTGTTTTATGTTGCAAAATGGTAACCTGATCTGTAGAATGTAAATGTGAAAGGCGAATAATCTCACATTGTTGAGCTTGGAGAATGCTCTTGTAAGTTTCAGCTTCTCATGTAAGAGATTTACAATAACCCAGAAGGCCCTTTTCTCCATCACCAGCAAAGGTCAATAAGCTTGTAGGATTGACAAACGGTGGAGACGCATTAGTCATTGGATTCTTAGGGTAGAGAGAGCCTCTCGTCCAGATATCTATGTGTTTAGCTCCCTGAGCTCTGAGCGTGTCTATGGAAGCGGGAGGTATATGTGTGTTTGTTTTACTGCGCTTAATCAATGGTTGGTACTCATTGTCCAAATCAATGTGAAGGTGATATTTGGCTCGTTTCTGGGTAACATTTGTGCCATTTGAGGAGTGCGCCATTAGCCAAATGTGCAGGTTTAATGGAAAGTGAATAGCGACTGCGCCTTCGTCCCTCCATGTTAGCCTCATTCCCTCCATATTGACGAGGTTCATTCAATGCAACTGAAAAGAGGATTATCCCTCAATCACTACGAACGAATGTTCAGAAGAGTAAGGAATCTACTTAAAGTAAATTTTTTGAACTTTTACTATGAAAGACCCAGCTCTTTTATTTGCCATTTTTTCTAGAGAGAGAGTGCAAAAAATACATTTTCTTAGAAGGCCCTCCAAATGACCTCCGAAATTTCCTAATGCAACCCAAAACCAAGGTCATAAAACAGATATGGATCCCAAAGAAAATGCTTAGCCATAACCCAAATGTCACTCACATTTGAATACCAAAGCAAAAGCCAAAGCAAATCCCTACGGTACAAGCAACAATGGAAAGCAGACATCTGCAGGTCAACAAGGAGAATCGATATATGTGGATGCCGATGACAGACAAACCAGTGGCAAACAAGAAAGTGCCAAACCATCTACAAAAGTTGGCAGCAACAAACTACCAACGGAAAGCCAAGGCCATAAGGCCCATAGCTATCACATCCCAGCCAATTCTATCCTTAGAAACAGCTACGACTCCATCAACCGTGTCGGCAAAGCAATTGCCTCTTGCCAAAAAGACAATTAAACAGAGAGCAGTAGAGTTACAGCTGCTACTTGCAAAGAAAGCAGGAAGCCTCGACGGCGAATGCCAATAAGCAACTTTCTTATTCCCTTCTCTTGCACAGCATTAGTTTTTCCATGCATTGACCGAGTATGCATAAAATAGGGCCACATTAATCGGCCAGGCATCAGCACAACTTTTTCAACCTATGCACGGCACATACTCCGAGGCAAAACCTTGTCGTCCGGGAGGACTCCGACTAGGAGGGGGGGAGGCATTCTCAATGCGGAACCAATAACAGAAACATCAAAAAAGGACATGATTTTTGACTATTTTAAGGGTTGACGTTTGATTGCGAAATTTTCTGGAGTAACCCAAGTATATATGCCCTTATACAGCATGAAGCTACAGGTATAGGGGGCCAAACGCCAAATCAAGCCCCTAGGTGTGTGTATATAAGTAGAAATAGCCATTTTTCAGGCAAAATATTGGTAAAACGGAGAAATCCGGCCATAAAAATTGCATGTGAGTGTATATAATGTGTTGCGGTGATGTTTGTGATCTATTATGATTTTTGGGAATTTTTTGGATTTGATTTGCTATTTTCCTTTTAATTTTGCTAACTTTCGGCAGAAGACCTTTAAAAATACAAAAAGCATGTGAAAAACAGTCATAATGAAAAACAAAAAATATGGGGATGACCAGTGACTAAAGGACAACCTATGGTACAGTGGGGGTGCAATTATGAGACTGGAGCGAAAAGCGTGTTTTGGCCAGGTTTTGACCGAAATGACAAATTTCTGGTAAACAGGGCAAATGGAGTCCAAATCAAGAAATTTTTGAGCCTAAACTGCATCTCGCAGAAAGATAGGAGCACATGTCAAATTTCATGAAAAATGGTTCGGGGACCTCCATTATAAGAAATTTCCACCCCATTTTTAGCTCATTCTCACTATTGACCTTGTGGAGAGAGCTTCTGTCACCTAGAGCGGATCGACCTTCCAGCAGCTTTTACGACGCGCACCTCTACCCGACCAGCTCCAAACATGAGAGGTAGGCTAACCACCTTGAGCTTTTCGCGCATGTTTGTCATTATGTCGCGAAAACTAGCGTAGAGGTCACACACAAAGCGAGTGGTAGAGACCTACAAGTAGAGACGGCGGCCTAACGGCTAACTCGAAAGCAACAAGACTTCATCTGCAACTTACCCTAGTCTAGGAGACCAGTCGTGGATAGCCAAAGGCAGTGGGAAACCATCGGGAAAAACCCTAATTCCCAGAAACCCGCAAGAGACCACCAAATGGGAAATCGGCGAAACGGCGACCAAATGCTACCAAAATTTATGGGTAGGAGCATCTCGACATGCTCGAAAAGTCCATATGACCCGCATGACCAAAAAGTGACCCGAAGCGGCACTAAACCTCAGAAACGACATCAGACACACAAAGCGTCAAAAGGCACTTGCGGCCAAACTGCAAGTCCGTTTGCCACCAAACTTCACGAGCGGCTTTCCTAGACCATCAACAACCAAGTCCTATGGTGGTAGACCACCACAAATCATCAAAGGTACGTAAACGCAACCACGGGTGCTTCTAGAGCGACAAATTGCCAAATGGAGCTCCTCCGGTGAAGCCAAAGTCGACAAAAACCATACGGCAAGGATCCCCAAGGGATTGGGAGGAGACCAACATCGAGAAAGTTCATCTCCAAAAAGCACTCCAAAAGTCAGCAAACGGCTCGGAGGCTCTGAAGTCCATAGAGGGAGTTATACTCTATCCATTTGACTTTTTTGTTGAAATTAGGCTCAAAAGGGACTTAGGGGGGCAAAGGGCAAGCACTGGGAGTACTAACACTGAAAAAATCATTAGGAGACATCCTATGCGTAGGATGTCTCAAAGGCACTTTTTGGCACAAAACCCAACAATTTTTGTCATGCACATGTTCTGAATGGCATTTACAAGCCCTACACCAAGTTTCATCACATTTGGACCAGATTTGACCTCATATGCATAGAAAAACGCAAAGTTAGGGCATAGAGGCAATAATGGGCCATTGACCTACCAAATCTCATGACAATTGCACAACACATTCACATACACATCAGCAAACCATCTGTGTGGTCAGGGAGTAAAAATGATGAATTAGACATCCTACGCGTAGGATGTCTAATGGACCTTTTTGGCATGGAAGGGAAGTTTTGTCGTTCCAGATTTAATTACCTCATCAGCAAGAGCCCATATGTCAAGTTTGAAGCCATTCTAATCACTTTTGACCCCCAACACCTTCAGGATACACTTTTTGAGCCCAAAAACACCTCACAAAGCCCTACAGGCATCAAATCTTATCCAAATTCAAATCCAAGAACATGGCCATGTTCCATAAGCCAAGGACAACCCACAGAACAAGTTTCATGAAATTCTGATGAAAAAGACATCCTACGCGTAGGATGTCTTCAGCACATATTTAGCCTTCTGTGCAAGAAATGACATCATAGGAGCCAATACCATGATGCATTGAACCCAAATACCAAGTTTCAACCCATTTGGACATCAATTGCTACCCATGATGGACAACCTACCCAAATTGTGACCTAAAGCCTAAATCAGCCCAAAAATCCACTTTTTGACATCCAAATTCAAATCCAAGCTTATAACCATGTTCCATGAGCCTTACACTACCTGCATGTCAAGTATGAACCAATTCTGAAGAAAAAGACATCCTACGCGTAGGATGTCTAGATGGAATTTTTTGGCCAGATTTGCACTATGAGCACATGCACAGCTTCACAAGTTCCTTTTAAGCTATAATTTCAATTTTCAAGTCATTTGGATAAGTAAAACTCAGTTTCGCAGCTAATATGAAAAAAACGCTAACTTTGGATTACTGAGTGCAACAGGATCTATGGTAGCCTCGAAGTCACCGGCAAATAAGAAAAGAATGACAATCAAATATTATCTGGACGAGGTCGAACCTTTTGTCATTCCACAGGGAACACTAAAGCCCACCAGCACTTGGATACAGGAAGATATGTTAGAGTCAAACGACCTAAAGATCTACCAGGGAGTGTTCAAAGACAATGAAGGCAATGTAATAGAGCTGCCAATGCTGCCAAGAGAGCTCAATGAATTTTTTCGAAGAAAAATGGCCGGCTACTTGGAGAAAATTGACCTCCATAACTATTTCGAAGCAATACCAACAGGGGTGGACGTCAAAAGAGTATGGGAGTTTGTAACAAGCATCAAAGAGGATGGAGTGGCCAAGGTGACATATTTGCACGGCAGACCCGATACAGAGATCATTATCATGGAGCGGGTTGTAGCCCATGCACTAGATCTCTCCAATCAGGGAGACAGTGTGACAAAACGAAGGGATGAAGTCAAGGTGTACAAAGAGAAAAATGCCAATTACACCTTTGAAGACATCGCCAACCCAAAGGTGGCGATCATGAGCCAATTGTACAACCAGTACTTCCACATGTGCACGAAGAGGCCATAGAAGTACAGGATGCCGCTGATAGCCGTTTTTCGGCTCTTTGTAATTGTCACAGTGAGTTACCTCACCCTACCAAAATCACCCAGACACTGTGGCTATCCCTACCATTTCACTATATATAGGCGTATGTGAGTTAGGGACCTTTCCCCATATTTTCTTTAAAACCCTCAGCTAGCTAGTCACTGGGCTAGTTGAGCCAAAAATAAAAAAATAAAAAAAATTATAAGTATATTATGTCCCATTTGTGTGTAGATATTTCATTGTATATAGGGCCTAAATAAAAGGAAGTTTTTCATAATTATTTTGGTATTTATTTAAATATTTCTACCTAGGTGTGTGTTATTTATGCTTTGTACATTGCCTCACCATTACCACAATTTTTCTTACCATTTTTCATACTCTTTATTCCATATAGAAATATTTTCATGTAATCTTCTCTTATTTTTGGTGTAACTCCATCCCAACAAAAATCCAAAAAAACTAGTTTTATTTATGTGTATATTTTTTCACTATTGTGATTTTTCCCTTCCTACATCTATTTTGTTTTTTTTTAGAACACCAAAAATATTTATCTTTTTATGGTAGCCTCATAATGAGAGAGATTTATTTTGACCCCTTTATATTTTTTCCACTTATATTATTTATATTTGACATGTACATATTTTTTAGACCCCTCAATATTTGATTTTCTTAGTTGTACTATTCACTTATATCATAATCTCAACAATATCTTCAATTATAGACCTACCAAATAAGGTCAAGGGTAGGTGGCATGCATATATGCACTATGGAGGGCTCACTCTTGAAGGTATTCAAAAGAATCATCCAAAGAAGGACCCCACAAGGACCTTGTGCAGTGGAAAAAAACGGTCGGTTTTGCTGAATTTTTAAAGTTCACTTGCTCTCCGAATTTGAAAAGGTGATACAAACAAAAGTTGTATCTCGTGGGCTGAACTTTTGCCTCAAATTTTTTCATATTTTTTTGAGCTACGAGCTGTGAGCTATGATTTTATTAGTGGACTCCAGTTTTCCCATGCTATGCAGCCACACTCTCTCTTCCACTTTATCATTTTCCTCTTTCACACACACTTCTCCACTCATCATCCCCACCTCTCTCACCACTCCTCTCTGCATCCTACTCACCTTCTCCTCAACCTTGAAGAATAAGAGAAACCATGGTGAACTCATACCTCCCACACACAATTCCATTCCAAAATTGACCACCTAGTCTCATTTTTCCTCCTCCAATTTACCCATATCTATAAAAAAAACCACAAAATTCAGCCTCTTCTCTTAAAAGACAGCATCATGGTGGTTGATTACTCAGCTTCAATTACCTTGTCTCTCAAGGAAGGTCAAGAGTGGAGAAAAACTGTACCGTCAAAGCTAGTGGACCGTCAACAAGCGTCAAAATTGGCTCTACTCAAGACACTTGGAGCATCAACCTTGTAAGAAATCCACCTTTTCTTACCTCTTAAGAGTTTTTCTTCCTTATTTGTATCCTACATGGATACTCCCATTGTAAATATCCAATTCCATTTGTAAATTAATACTAACTCTACTAACACTAACCCACTATGAAAAGTCCTATCACCTCCATTTCTCTCCTCTCTCTTTCCCCACCAACTTCTTGATAATTTCAAGCAAAAGAAATTAGATAAATTGCTGAAAATCTAACCCAACCATGGTTAGAGGAGTAACCCTAGCCTTCAAAATTGCTATAAAAGGAGGGTGTAGCTAGCACAAAAAGGGGGGAGCCATAAGCAAGAGCACTATGCTATAGCTTGAGAAGCCAAGCTCAACCTCTCTAGAAGGAGCTCTTGAGTGGAAGCTCATTGTCTTATGCATGTGCATTTGTTGTAATAGGGGATTAGCAAGGGAACTCTATGCCATTGTAAGAGAGAGAGTGATCATTCAATTGAGAGTAGGAAATCTATCATTTCTCCTACTAGTGTAAGCCCAACATTTGTTGAATCAAGGAGGGTGGATTTGGACTAAGCTTGGATATTTTGTCTCCCTTCCAACGTGAAGTAATGGCCAACAATGATGCGTAAGTGTCTTGGTGTTTTTTGTTAAGTTCTTGATAGCTTGTCTCTGGTGTTGTCATCAATCTAGCCATAAATCCCACATACTGTAAGAGGGCGACAGGGTGGAGAGGACTCCCCTGGCTTTAAGACAGTGATTGGGGTGGCTTTTCTTGTGATGTGTTGTGGTGAAATTTACGCAAGCTATGTTGAACAAATACTAATTTCACTTTCATTTGTCATGACAGATTTGTAAGAAGGTATTAATGCAACAAGCATCCCCTCCTCCTTTCTCTCTCTTTCTTAAATATATAGTTGTGTTTGCTTGATCATTGCCGACACGTTTCAAAGCAGCCCGAGCACTATCTCTCTCTCTCTCTCTCTCTCTCTCTCTCTCTCTCTCTCTCTCTCTCTCTCTCTCTCTCTCTCGTGTTTTAGTGTGTGAGAGTGTTCCATTGGTGTTAGGGTTAGTGTAAATTCCTTGCTTGTTTGTGGGTTGCTCTAACGATTCTCCTCTTTTGCATCCTAGTTCGCTCTTAAACTACGTGGTGCCCCTTGTGTAGTTGGGATTTGGCTGTGGGTTTGTTGTTTTGGTTTGTGTTGTGTTGTGCCCCAGTCCCATTGAGCAGCACGGGAGCCTTGAAGGGTGTCTAGAGGTTTCTCTTCTTGTTGCCCGCCCCGGACCGCCTCAAATTGGTGCCCCCACGGAGGACGGCTTGTGTATTTTTGTGTAGAATCAACCTTTAGCATAGTCAAGTAGTTTGCATGAATCACGAAAATTTGTATGATCCCTTTATTCCCATTGCAAGGCAAAAGGTACACATAATTGTTAGTACTAAGTTGCAATTTCAACGTGTCATTCGTAGAATTTTAGGTCCTCTTAGGTTGGCCGAGATAAACGCTTCAGTAAATCCTTTTATTTTGCCTCTCATTAGGTACGACCTTAGTTTGGACGTCTATATTTTTGTTTTGTTTTAAGCATTAGGTCATGCATAGACCATGGATAATGGCCCAGGAATAGAGGTTTTCCCCTTCCATTTCACTCCACACATTAGAATAAACATTGCAATTAGTAGGAAAATCCATTTTCAACAACGTATGGTGTTCATGTTTGGTGCCCAAAGAGTAGGAGAAATTCTCGCATCACCAAACCCTGTCATCCTATCTCTTATTGATTATCATAGGTCGTTTGATGTGAATATCTTTATTTTGTTGTAGAATAGATATCAAGCTAGATACATTATTGTGTAAATCTTTTTAAGAAAGAAAAACAAAAACGGGTGTCACTTTGAAATCAATTCAATGGAAAGCCAACGCCAAATGTCTGGGTATCCTCTTTTCTTTGGAGAGCCTGGAGAGGATGCTGAATTATTTTTAGCAAATTTTAAGATGTCTTGCCGTATCAAGAGGATAATAACTGATCAAGAACGTGTAGAAATGTTTGAGGTGGTCCTTAGGAAAGATGCTAGCACTTGGTTTGACTCTTTGCCTGAGGAAGTTAAGGGGAATTACACAGAAGT
Source organism: Adiantum capillus-veneris (assembly GCF_014529385.1). Lineage (NCBI taxonomy): Eukaryota > Viridiplantae > Streptophyta > Polypodiopsida > Polypodiales > Pteridaceae > Adiantum > Adiantum capillus-veneris. The sequence continues at coordinate 47,452,215 of NC_140953.1, forward strand.
TTTGAATCGTTTTAAGAGATACTTCTTTGATCCCCAAAACACTCAAAAACTATGGCAAGACATTGTTTCTCATAAGCAAAAAGACTTAGATGACTACTACTTGTACAAGCAAGAGTTTCTACGTCTTTGGGCTCTATGGATACGAAATGTTGCTAGCCCTGGTGATGGTGCAGAATTTCTAAAGAAGGAGAGGTTCGTAGCCGGACTCTTTCCTGACCTTAAGGTAAAAGTTGAGGCGGGTGCACCTACTACCTTTGATGCAGCTGAAACTAGGGCTGCTGAGAAATATAGGAAACTCAAGTGCTTAAGGGGAGAGGTTCCAATAGAAGGTCTTAGACCCAAAGGTAAGTCACAAGCATCAACATCGAAGGAGCTTCCTGAGGTAACGGCGGAAGTAATTGAGAAGTTAAACGAATCTTTAAGCAGCCTGTCAATTCACCTTGCACAAGCTGTAGGTCCAAAGGGACAAGCAAAGAAGTCTGAAGAGCGAGATCCACGACCTAGGAGAGTCTTGCAATGTTGGAATTGCGGAGAGTCTGGACATGGGATGTATAATTGTCCTTGGCCCCGTGAGGAGCCAGGGAGACCTAACTTGAATTACCCAGTGATGAATGCAGGAGAAGGAGCTGGTCAACAACCAAGGCTTCTACAAAGACCAAATGGACCAAGACCACCTCCACAAGGGGTAGAAGGAGTTCCACCTGTGCCAGATCCAAATGTGCATGTGGTAGAGGTGACAAACTCAAATGACGTTGACATGGAAGCAAATGGCATTAAGCGTGGCCGAGGAAAAGGTAAAGAGAAAGAGGGTGTCCCATCACAGAGTGACCATGGACAAGGCAAGAAGGCAAAGGAGACCAAGGAAGCTAAGAGGACTCGACGTCGTATCAATCTCCAAGACTTCCCTCTTGGACATGGTATGGCTCCATACAACCTGTTGGAAGACATGCGAGGTAAGGGTCCTGATATCTCATGGCCTCAGTTTCTTGCATTATGCCCACAAGTTAGGAGGGATTTAACAAAGGTAGTTAGCACTAGGAGAAAGGTAAAAGAGAGTTTTCCTGTTGTAAAAATTGCACATTCTGAAATGAACGAGGATATTACACCTGTGCTAGATTGTTACATAAAAGGAAGATTGGTTAGGAAAGGTCTAGTGGATGGGGGTGCACAAATTTGCATCATGACAGAAGGGCTCATGCAAAGACTAGGCATACACATCCATGAGACACCCGAAATCAAAGTGAAAATGGCAAACAATAGCAAGGCTAGGTGCATAGGCATTTGTAAAAATGTTTATGTGGAGGCCTTTGGCATTAAGAAGGCAGTGGATTTCTATGTCATGTCTACCAAGGGAGATGGTACCCATTTATCCTAGGAAGACCATGGCTAATGAAAATGCGAGCTTTGCAGGATTGGGAGAGTGGAAAGCTAATTTAGGAATGACAATCACAAGAAGGTTGTCTTTGACATGAAGGAGCAACGCCAAGAGGAGCTCCATGAAGAATCATCTCGAAGTAAGACGGAAGAAGATTGGACTGAAAACACTTCAGAAGAAGAAAGTAGCGGCAGCATTACTGAAGAGGAGTCCTCCATTGAAGTCATGGGGGTAAGGTTTAAGCCAAACAACCAGGAGACCTCTTCTCGAGGTTTGGAAGAGGTAGGTTCCCAAGAGAACCAAAAGGTGGAAGATGAAGGAATGTTAGAAGGTATGTTGTCTACAACACTTACAAAGGATGAAAGAGAGGAGTTCAAATGTGTGCTAAGGAAATTTCCAAGGCTTTTTGCTAAAGACTACACCGATGTGCATGGAGTAGATGTTGTTCAACACAAAATTGAGTTGAAGCCAGAGGCCACACCTAAGGCTCAAAAGCTACGAAGGCTAGGAGTCATTAAGGAGCAGGCTCTACTCAAGGAGGTAAGAAAGCTTCTAGCAGCAGGTTTCATTTATCCAGTGGAGAATTCAGAGTGGGTCTCTCCCATTGTTGTCACTCCTAAGAAAAACGGCAAGTGGAGGGTGTGTGTGGATTATCGTCCACTTAATGAGGCAACAAAAAGAGATCACTTTTCCCTCCCATTTCAGGATGAGATACTAAATGAAGTAGCTGGTCATGAGAAGTACACTGTGTGTGATGGCTACTCGGGTTACTTTCAAATAGGTATCGCATTGGAGGATCAATTGAAAACAACCTTTATCACTCCTTGGGGTTGTTATGCTTTTAGAGTCATGCCATTTGGCCTGACAAATGCTCCTGCAACTTTCCAACGCTTCATGAACATGGTGTTTCAAGCATTCTTTGGAAAGTCCATTAGGGTTTTTATTGATGATTTTTGCATTTATAGCTCAAAATCATTGCATCTACATAGGGTAGAAGAAGGTTTAAAGAAGCTCTATGACATGGAAGGTCAACTCAACCCCGACAAGTGTCACATAGCTGAGGATGAAGTGATCTTGCTTGGTCACAAGGTTTCCTGTAAAGGCAATGAGGTGGATCCTTCAAAGGCAAAGGCTCTTATTGAGCTCCCCTCACCCAAGAATCTCAAAGAGGTCATATCATTCATTCAAAAAGTGAAGTATATGTCACGCTTTATTCACTTAGCTTCGGAGTTTCTTCATCCTTTGCAAAAGTTGACACAACAAGTAGAATTTGCATGGTCTGATGAGCTTGAAGAGTATTTTTGTAACATTAAAGTCATTTTGTCAGAGCTACCAACACTCATGCCTCCTTGTTGGGAGTACACATTCTTTGTTAGCTCTAGTGTTGGAAGGGAAACAATTGGTGCTGTGTTGCTACAACAAGATCCCCACAGTACAAGGATGCGACCCATCTACTTTGCTAGTAGAGTCATGAATGCTTTGGAGAAAGACTACACAGAAGCAAAACTCATGATGCTTTCTCTCATGTTTGCGGTGAGAAAGTTTAGATCCTACCTGCTACCAAAACCTTTTGTTATTCTCACTGCAGAGAATTTGTTCCCTTGGGTGTCATCTCAAATGAATCTTAGTACTAGGATCTCAAAGTGGATTATGGAGTTGCAAGAGTTTCAATACTCTTTCAAGGTAGAAGATAGTGTGCGTGCACAATTGGCAGGGATTCTCACTTATAGGGTGCATGAAAAGGAGATTAAGGTGCCTGAAGTAAAGACCCTACCATTACCACCACCAAAAAGTATTCCTAATGCTTTTACCTTGTTCTTTGATGGAGCTTTTCGTCGAGCCACAGGAAAAGCAGGGGGAGGGCTAGTGTTGCTCAACCCAAGTGGAGAGGTGGTCATGAAAGAGAAGTTCAATCTACCAAGTTCAGCTAGCAACAATGAAGCAGAATACGACACACTAATTCATGGTTTGAAGATGTGCATTGGCCAAGGGATACAACGCCTCATGGTAAAGGGAGATGCACTTCTCATTGTTAAACAAATTTTAGGTATTTGGGCATGCAAGAATGAAAGCTTACGGACAAAAGTTCATGCCATTCGTAGATTGTTTAATCAATTTGAAGAAGTGCAACTATATCATATTCCTAGGAAACAGAATGAAGATGCCGATTTACTTGCACAGCAAGTAGTTACATGTGTTGAGAAAGAAGTGCAGGTCATCATGGTGGCAGCAATTGTCAAGCAACCGAGATACCAAGGATTGGAGTCATTGACTCCCATTATTAGCTACATTTTGGAGGGCGAGTTTCCACAAGACTTCATGAAGGCTCAAAAGAGGAGACTCATGAAGAAGGCAAGCGCATGTCTCTTCCTAGAAGGCTCCCTCTATCAAAGAGGGAGGGATCAAGTATGCAGAAGAGTACCAACTATTGAGGAAATTCCAGCCATTCTAAAAGGTTTGCATGAAGAAGCATGTGGTGGTCATTTTGCCCAAGAATTAATTGTGAAGAAGATTTTGCTTGTGGGGTATGTTTGGCCAAGTCTGCATGTGGATGTCCAACATTGGTGTAAAAGTTGTCACAATTGTCAGGTAAATGGGAATAGAAGATTGGTTTATGGTCCAAGGCAAATCGTGCTTGCAAATGGACCGTTTGAAAAGTGGGGCATTGATGCTATGGGTCCTCTGCCTAGGACAAAAAATGGTAAACTCTACATTCTAGTGGCTGTAGACTATATGACTAGGTGGGTGGAAGCACAAAGTGTGGCAAAGGTAAATGAGAAGACAGTGAGCAAATTCGTCTACACTCACATTTGTTGTAGATTTGGCACACCTTTGGAGATTGTTTCTGATAATGGTCCAGGGTTTAGAAAGGGATTGCTCACAGAAGTCTGTGAAGAACTTCACATTCTACATCATCACAGTACACCCTACTATCCCCAATCAAATGGTTTGGTAGAAAAAGCTAATGGTGTCATTGCACGCATCATTAGAAAGATGGTGAAAAACAAGACAAAGTTGTGGGATGACTTCTTGGATGGTGCCTTGTGGGCATATCGAACCACATATAGGGAAGCCATGGAGTTCACACCATTTCACTTGGTCTATGGTCAAGAGGCTTTGCAGCCTATCGAGCTCAACATTCCAACAATGCGACTTCATGGCAAAGGAGCACAAGATGACCAAGAGGTATGGATGGATCGACTGCTTACCTTAGCTAAGCTTGAGTGGAAAAGAGAAGCAGCATACGAGTGCTATAAGAGGAAAGCCACACAGACAAAGGAGAAGCTTGACAAGAAACTGAAGGACAAAGGCATCAATGAAGGAGATCTTGTGCTAAGGTATGACAATCGACTCGATAATCGTTTTGATGCCAAATTTGAAACAAGATGGCAAGGGCCATACATAGTCAATAAGGCTTTCAATTCAAGTTACTATCAGCTTATGGACTTGAATGGTAAAGAGCACTCCAGGAAAGTAAACGGGTATTGCTTGAAGCACTATTTGAGTCGCATTCTACCAAAGGATCTACCAAAGATCTGTCAAAAGGCCACTGTCTCATGTAAGTATTGTTACATGAAGCATGAGTGTAACTCTAGCCAAAATTCTGAGGGGCCAAACAATAAAGATCTCGTCAAGGACTCTAAAGCACTCTCTTTGGAAAAGATGCTCTATGATGGTACATGAATATACCATCATCCAGGGGGAGGGCTAATGATAGCCGTTTTTCGGCTCTTTGTAATTGTCACAGTGATTACCTCACCCTACCAAAATCACCCAAACACTGTGGCTATCCCTACCATTTCACTATATATAGGTGTATGTGAGTTAGGGAACTTTCCCCATATTTTCTTTAAAACCCTCAGCTAGCTAGTCACTGGGCTAGTTGAGCCAAAAAAATAAAAAAAATAAAAATTATAAGTATATTATGGCCCATTTGTGTGTAAATATTTCATTGTATATAGGGCCTAAATAAAAGGATTTTTTTCATAATTATTTTGGTATTTATTTAAATATTTCTACCTAGGTGTGTGTTATTTATGCTTTGTACATTGCCTCACCATTACCACAATTTTTCTTACCATTTTTCATACTCTTTATTCCATATAGAAATATTTTCATGTAAGCTTCTCTTATTTTTGGTGTAACTCCATCCCAACAAAAATCCAAAAAAACTAGTTTTATTTATGTGTATATTTTTTCACTATTGTGATTTTTCCCTTCCTACATCTATTTTGTTTTTTTTTAGAACACCAAAAATATTTATCTTTTTATGGTAGCCTCAAAATGAGAGAGATTTCTTTTGACCCCTTTATATTTTTTCCACTTATATTATTTATATTTGACATGTACATATTTTTTAGACCCCTCAATATTTGATTTTCTTAGTTGTACTATTCACTTATATCATAATCTCAACAATATCTTCAATTATAGACCTACCAAATAAGGTCAAGGGTAGGTGGCATGCATATATGCACTATGGAGGGCTCACTCTTGGAGGTATTCAAAAGAATCATCCAAAGAAGGACCCCACAAGGACCTTGTGCAGTGGAAAAAACCGGTCGGTTTTGCTGAATTTTTAAAGTTCACTTGCTCTCCGAATTTGAAAAGGTGATACAAACAAAAGTTGTATCTCGTGGGCTGAACTTTTGCCTCAAATTTTTTCATATTTTTTTGAGCTACGAGCTGTGAGCTATGATTTTATTAGTGGACCCCAGTTTTCCCATGCTATGCAGCCACACTCTCTCTTCCACTTTATCATTTTCCTCTTTCACACACACTTCTCCACTCATCATCTCCACCTCTCTCACCACTCCTCTCTGCACCCTACTCACCTTCTCCTCAACCTTGAAGAATAAGAGAAACCATGGTGAACTCATACCTCCCACACACAATTCCATTCCAAAATTGACCACCTAGTCTCATTTTTCCTCCTCCAATTTACCCATATCTATCAAAAAAACCACAAAATTCAGCCTCTTCTCTTAAAAGACAGCATCATGGTGGTTGATTACTCAGCTTCAATTACCTTGCCTCTCAAGGAAGGTCAAGAGTGGAGAAAAAATGTACCGTCAAAGCTAGTGGACCGTCAACAAGCGTCAAAATTGGCCCTACTCAAGACACTTGGAGCATCAACCTTGTAAGAAATCCACCTTTTCTTACCTCTTAAGAGTTTTTCTTCCTTATTTGTATCCTACATGGATACTCCCATTGTAAATATCCAATTCCATTTGTAAATTAATACTAACTCTACTAACACTAACCCACTATGAAAAGTCCTATCACCTCCATTTCTCTCCTCTCTCTTTCCCCACCAACTTCTTGATAATTCCAAGCAAAAGAAATTAGATAAATTGCTGAAAATCTAACCCAACCATGGTTAGAGGAGTAACCCTAGCCTTCAAAATTGCTATAAAAGGAGGGTGTAGCTAGCACAAAAAGGGGGGAGCCATAAGCAAGAGCACTATGCTATAGCTTGAGAAGCCAAGCTCAACCTCTCTAGAAGGAGCTCTTGAGTGGAAGCTCATTGTCTTATGCATGTGCATTTGTTGTAATAGAGGATTAGCAAGGGAACTCTATGCCATTGTAAGAGAGAGAGTGATCATTCAATTGAGAGTAGGAAATCTATCATTTCTCCTACTAGTGTAAGCCCAACATTTGCTGAATCAAGGAGGGTGGATTTGGACTAAGCTTGGATATTTTGTCTCCCTTCCAACGTGAAGTAATGGCCAACAATGATGCGTAAGTGTCTTGGTGTTTTTTGTTAAGTTCTTGATAGCTTGTCTCTGGTGTTGTCATCAATCTAGCCATAAATCCCACATACTGTAAGAGGGCGACAGGGTGGAGAGGATTCCCCTGGCTTTAAGACAGTGATTGGGGTGGCTTTTCTTGTGATGTGTTGTGGTGAAATTTACGCAAGCTATGTTGAACAAATACTAATTTCACTTTGATTTGTCATGATAGATTTGTAAGAAGGTATTAATGCAACAAGCATCCCCTCCTCCTTTCTCTCTCTTTCTTAAATATATAGTTGTGTTTGCTTGATCATTGCCGACACGTTTCAAAGCAGCCCGAGCACTATCTCTCTCTCTCTCTCTCTCTCTCTCTCTTGTGTTTTAGTGTGTGAGAGTGTTCCATTGGTGTTAGGGTTAGTGTAAATTCCTTGCTTGTTTGTGGGTTGCTCTAACGATTCTCCTCTTTTGCATCCTAGTTCGCTCTTAAACTAGGTGGTGCCCCTTGTGTAGTTGGGATTTGGCTGTGGGTTTGTTGTTTTGGTTTGTGTTGTGTTGTGCCCCAGTCCCATTGAGCAGCACGGGAGCCTTGAAGGGTGTCTAGAGGTTGCTCTTCTTGTTGCCCGCCCTGGACCGCCTCACCGCCAGGTGCATTTGCCACAACGTTTACTTGGGCAATGACAAAAGGCACCCCAAAGATAATCAACTATGCAGCATACATACATGACAGCTTGGTAAAAATGGGCAACAAAAAGCCAACCTACATAGTGCCAGGAGAAATGATAACCAAGGTAATTTATGCAGCACTACACGCCAAGGGAAGGTGGCCTGACCCCCCATCTCAGAATGATTGGCTAAGGGTAAGGGAAGACAAAGAAGACGAGCCACAACGAGCACCAAGGGTGGCTACGAGATTGAAGAGACGGCTAGAGCCAGTTGCAGAGGAGCAACCTGAGCAGAAAAAAGGAAAAAGGAATCTGCTCAAGTGCCGGCCAAAGAGACAAGATCACAAAAAGCGGCTAGACTCGAGAGGCTGATGGAGAGTTTCCGAGAAGAAAGAGCCCTCAAGGGTGATTTAAACGAACTATGGAAGCCCTCTCTCGAGTCTATGTCGGGATCATCCAGAAGAGTGCAGAGGGACCGCTTTGAAGACTATATCAAGAATTTCGAGATTCTTGATGCTGCAGCGGAAAACATTCCCCATGTCCATTTCACCGAGGACGAAGTGGAGCAGATAAGGCAGACATTGCTAGATGAACAAGAAATCCAAGAAAGGGAAAGAAAAATGAAAGCAGACAGAGACTTAAAGGGAAAACCTGCAGCTTTACCAGATAGCCCTAAACCCAACCCACAACCATCACCACCACAATCACCACCTCCTAGCAGCCCTCCACCAGAAGATAAGGAGGCTGAGGACAATCAAGAAGAACACCAGGCTGAGGAGCAAGAGCAAAGGCAACAACCTGAGCCCAAAGAAGAGGCCAAGCCTGCGTCTGAGCAAAAAGGACTAGATGAGGCATATTATGCATTTTTGGACCTGCTAGCTGCAGGCTATACAAGGGAAGAAGCCGCCACAGTCGCATTCGACTTGGCGAGGACAGGGCATAAAGAACAAATGCCATGCATCCGGCTAGTTGAGCTAAAGGAAATTGCTACCGACACGGTAGACCTGCACCCGCCCTCTAATGATTGGGATGTGGTGATGACAATGCTAGCTGGAATAAGAGCACAATCTATGGCATCAGACGAAGAATTGATAACTCTAAAGGCCACCGAAGAAAAGACCAAGATGGAAAGGGATACTCTGCAGGCACGAAGCCAAGGACAAAAAGAGAGAGAAGCTGACCTCCAGGCCAGACCTCTAGGCCAGCTTGGCAACAGCTCTGTAAAACTGCCAAGCAAAGGAAGAATCAAATGAGGCAGCAGCAAAAAGATTACAAGCAGCGGAAGAAGAGTGTCTGCAACTCAGCAAGTCATTGCGAGATGCTGAAAAAGAACTGGATAATCTGACACTCCAGCTAGCAGAGGAAACTAAAGAAGTAGAGGCCATGAGGAATGCCAAGGAAAAGGCAGAGATAGAACAAGAAGCAAGCCTGGATGAAGTTCTTGAGCTCAAGGACCAGTTAAAAGTCAAAGATCAAACCATCCACAGGCTGCGAGCATCACCTGCTGGAGTTAGAGCTACGAGATCGACTCAAATCATTTTCGAGAGTCAAATATATGAAGAGCAGATGCAAGAATTCCAGAAGGAGTTGACTCTCGAGAAGAAGCAGAGGTTAATGATGGCTGAAGGTTCTATCGCAATGCAAACAAGAATGGAGGACAACCAAAAAGCCCTACAAGAAGAATTGGAGAGCATAAAGATAAAGCTCGAGGAGGATGAAAAAGTAAACGCTAAACTCAATGACCTCCTCATGACTATGGGCGGAGAAGCCGAAGCAGAAAAGCAGACACTCCTCAAGCAAATTGAGGAGTTGAAAGGCCGGAAACAAGCAGAAGCAGAAAGCTCAAGGCCAGCTGCCAATGAGGGCATCGACCTCGACAATGTGGCAGATCCTGTGGACACACCCATGCCAGAGGAAAGCACAGCAAGATCCTCTCAAGAGCCACAAGATCTAACACAAGAAGAGGAGGAAAAATTGTGTAAGGCAATAGAGGCAGAACTAAGAGAAAGCACAAAGGAAGCCTTGGAATGGGAGCATAGGGTCTTCAAATCTATGACCATTCAGAAGATTGATGCCAGCAATCTCAGGCGTGAGTGGCTTCAACCCTCTCTCCCATATCCATTGCTGAAATATGAGGCAGCAACAATAAACAGGCTAATCAAAGAAGAGCCAGCGGTCCCTCTCTACAACGCAGACACCTCGAGGCCAAAAGGAGTTAAGCTCATAGTAGATTCTCAGCCAAAGTGGAGGAAGGCTTGGCTTACCAAGTACCCACAATACCTAATCCACTTGGTAGAGGCACCTAAACATATCAGGGACAACCTCATCTTCTGTCCTCTACCAAGGGTTAGAACGTGGAACGCACAAGAAATCTTACAAAGAAGCCAACCCACTTGGCTGAACTACCCAAAGCTGTCGGGCGTGAAGGCAGGTGAGAGAATAAGTGTACAATACATGGTGAAAACCCTAACAAGCGCCATAAATTTGTTCACTGGCTCACCTGACCTTACATGCATTATGATGAGAAAGATCTGCAGAACCATCCTAGCAGTGTTCGAGACCTTCAAGCCAGGCCAGGTGACTAACACCATATTCTTCTTCCAGGATACATACAGATGTGCTTATGATATGTCAGGTCAGCCTTCCAAGGAGGTGATACATGCGTTGTATCAAAGAATTATGTTTCTACCATCCTATCACCTCCAGGCTTTTGAAGAAGCATTCTACACGGGGTTCTTCACCATGCATACAGATATCTTTGGCCCAACAATGCTGAATCTACATGCAAAGTACGAATCACTCCTAAAGATGCGGGAGACCATAAGATGAAGCAAAGGATCAAGGCCATTTCGGGGACGACATGAACAAGGAGGGGGGGGATGTTAGAAGCTGGACACACCCCACGACATCTAACTACTAGGCGGACTATTATTTTTGTAATTATTCATTCATTGAGGAAAACCCGATTTTTCACCTTGTAAATATTGGGACTTACAGAAGTTTCCAGATTGTATCCCAGTTTTTGATAGTTAGATTGAGTAGATGGTTGATTTTGGAACTTTAGGGTTTGAGAATTTGTAAGGTATATATACCACTTTTTGACCCTAATGAAGGACCTTTTGTCATTTTAAAAACAAGCTTTAAGTCTGTGAGTGAGCGTACTGTGTACGTGAGAGAGAGTGTGAGCTTCATCTTGACGCTACGTGTGCTACGGTGGTTGGAATCGAGTGCGGAGAAGTGCAGCGTGTTGTCCCCGACTAGAGCTATGAGCCGATACCAACATTGTGCGCGTACGGTCTGGCTTTGGGAGCTCCTTCTACGAGCTTCATCCGCTGTTTGGGTGAGCATACGTTATCTGATTTCACATTGCAGCATATCCACGCGTTCACATTGAGTAGAGCTACACATAAGGCACTTCAGATTTCGAAAACGAAGACCTGCAGATTTCGGCTAGACATCCTACGTGTTTCTACACCGGGTGTTTTGGGTCGTGATTTTGGTTCATAGACCTTAGGGAGAGCGGCCTATAGGTATTAGTAAGGTCTTATTCAAGTTCTATGGTGTTTCGAAAGTGTTTGATGGGTGTTCGGCTCTAGCAAGCGTTGTAGGAAGTATCCTCTTTTGTACTCTTGAAGGTTGTGACTTAAACAATTGGTAGGGACCTCTGTAGGAATTAGTTAGGAGTCGGTCGAGTGTAGGTTGACACCTTATGCTTGCTTCCACGCGCCTGCAGGTCGAGCTTCGTTCTTAGCTGACATTACTTGTTAGGTGAGTTCTCGCTATGCTGACGTCCGTCGCGGCGTATCCGTCCAACAATATGCGAACCTCATGACTAAGTGACATGGAGCATTTAAGAGGGGGGGGTGAGGGAATCAATGGACGGGAAGTCCACGTACAGCCTTCGACGCGCTCTACACCATAGATTGCTTGTTAAAAATAAACCCGGCCAGGGGCCCCGTCCGGGTTTAGTCCTAGGCCAATCCAAGTTTTGTGTTTATAACATTAGGTAAAATGGCTATGCTTTCATACGTGCATGGGCGGGCGTAGTGGTTAGCCCATGCTTCAAAAAGCATTCGGGCATGAAGTCGTGGGTTCCAATCCAAGCTCCTCACTCGTGCCCCCATTTTTTGGGTAGGCCCACCTACCTCAAGATGCGCGCCACACTTCTTCGTCGTTGATCCCCTTACTTGCCTCTGTGTCAATTAGTGTCGTGGACATGCAACACCAAATTATAGATAGATGCAACAAAAACTAAAGCGCTTGCTTCTTGGTATATGTTGTTCTATCCACTAAGATCCCAAACCTCCTTGTTGCCCTTAATTGAAGAAATTGTATTGTAAGAAGCATTCTCTTCAACTAGCCTAAGACGATTAAGGTGGGGTGCGTAAGAAGTATGGGTCCAAAAATTTCTAGACCTTGGCAAAAAAACCTTCCAAATATAGTTTCAACATAGCCTTCATAGGGAGAACCAAATTTTCATTTTCCCTTTAGGTGGGCCTCATGATTTTATCACATGTTTTGGTGACACAAATAGATAAAAAAAAATTGCATGTTTGTCTAAGGCCCATGTCATATCATTTGGACAATGGAGCCTACATCTGAGCTGGTCCAGTGGAAGAGGCTACCATGGCCTTTCCTTGTCACACACAACGGTGGTCAAGGTCTTTAGTGTGGGAGGTGGTTTCCATCTCATGACTAGGAGAAGCAACCTTGTAGTGGGTGACCTCTCCCCCTTGGTAAACCCTCACCAACAAGAGCCACTTTGCGTAGTTGATTCTTTCACGATAAGACAACTTTTTACTTTTATCTTTATATGTTGTCTTCATACCTCGTCCAAGCTCTTCTTATACACAATCCCTCTCATATTTTGTTGTCCCTCTCTCTCAATAGTGATGTAAGAGATGGAGATGTGGAGATGCGGCAAGATTTACACTCACAGATTAGATTATTAGAGAAGAGAAGAGAATTTTGCATACTATAGGCTTAAATCCTAGCCCACAAAGTGCATGGTACATGTCTTTGCACTTGGATATTTATAGAAAAAAGAAACATGTTTTGTCGTTTTTAACATCTCTCTCCTTCTGCTGTGTAGCGATCTGTCTTGCATCTTTGTTATGGCTGATTATAAGCTCTAACATCATACTTCTCCATTTCCTTCTTAGACTTTTTAAGATCAGTCTTTGTTTCTTTGAGTTCCCTTTGTAAGGCAACTACCGCTAAACTAGAAACAAATTTTTGGGCATCCATGAGTTACACCATAGCATTCACAATGGTGTTCCAACCAGACATGACAGTAGCCACACATCCATATGTAATGGTCTCTACATCATTTTGGGTTCTTTCATATACCATGAGAGGAGTGTGATAAGGCATTAGTGCTTTGTCAGCTTTTTGAATGACCGGATTCCCTTGCAGGGGCTTCTTCTAAAGCCGCTACAGCCTATCAAGTCAAATTGGTTGAACTAGCTTGTGGGTAAGTATAGCCATCTGAGTTTGAGATGCATTGTCTTTTCCTTTGTCATCAGGTGGAACCTATCCTTTCATCTATCTTATCTTTTTCAGCAGTCATCTCTGGTGGGGTATGAGGTAGTTTGATTGCCTTTTTTGTTGAAGTGCCTTGTGTCTTGTTAGAATCAATAGGCGTTGTTGGCATCTTCTACTTTAGCTTCAGCTGTGTTAAGAAAGTTGTTGCCTTTATCTTTTTCATTGGTGGCTCTATAGCACCAATGTACCAATTCCAGACATATCAGATTCAGATTGTGCTACTATCCTTTTTTATCCGCTTGTGACTATTGCTAATTCATTTTTCTCTATAGTGTCATGTTATGTTTCTTGGCCCTCAGTTGTTTCCTGCTTAGTGGTGTATCCTCATGTCCTTTCCTCAAGACCTTCTTCCAGATCTTGTGTGCATTGCCATGAGCTAGGACACACGTTGCACAATATAAGAATTTCCAAGGATACCATGCTTTAAACAAATTTTGACTTTTCACCTTGGCACTCCATTGAATTAAACTATTATTCAAAAATATACTCAAGTTGATATCAGCACGAGGGTCTGTGAGCTTGACTAGTAGCAATCAAAACAAATTTCTTGATACATATGTCGGGTTGTTCTTCACATTGATGGCCTCCACTGTAAAACTGTATACTGGCTTGAACTCTAGTGTTGCTACAAGAACTCCCTGGCCACCCTTTTTTTTGTCTCTTCTTGGCATGTCCATCCTCCTCTAAATAATTGCTAACTTCATTATCCAAACACGGTTTGGCTTTGGTGACAAATGGAAATCTCAACACATGGGATAGGGTTGCTATTGTGGCTTGTACCAATCTGCCATTGATTTCAGTACCAGTAGTGTCTGGGTCAAAAATATCAATGATCTGCTGAATGATCACAACATCAAAGTTCAGCCTAGTAGCCTCCGATACTACCTCTAAATCCCATAGTTTCAAAAGGATTCTTTTTACTTGGTGAAATACATATTTTCCTATCTTTTTATGGGGCAATGAGCACTCTTGTTCAATATGGTTGAGCAATGTCTCCATTTGCTCCATTACCTGATCCATATCTGTTTGCATCTTTTCTGAGTAGAAGAAGACTCACCTATAGTGGACGGCAAATCAAAGCAAGAAACCCTAGGTGTTTTTGGATGTGTCACAAATGCAATTGAAGCGGAAGGAGATGGCAATGATGTTGCATGCTCAGGATGATGTGTGGAAGGTGAAGGCATGAGGCACATGCGCTAGCATAGGAATCTCTATGGACGGCGAATCAAAGCAAGAAACCCTAGGTGTTTTTCGATGTGTCACAAATGCAATTGAAGTGGAAGGAGATGGCAATGATGCTGCATGCTCGGGATGATGTGTGGAAGGTGAAGGCACATGCGTTAGCACAAGAATCTTTGTAGGCAAGTCGTCGAGGGTAAAGTGTTGGGCCGTGCACTCTTTGCATGTTTATATGTATGTGCACCATAAACGCTCCACACTCTTGTTGCCTTGAGTTTAAGGCCGTTACCTACAATGTGGCACTCATGCATTGGTTGGTTCACCTAAACATTTCCTGTTAGATTCTACCTATGATTGTGTCATTTACTTTATACAAGTGACCGTTATCATTGTCAGACTCTATTGGTTGTTCAAGTGTTTGAATCTGATCTAGAGTTATACCCAGGCAGTCTACTGGTTTTGAAAATTCTATATCCCTTCTTGAGCTGGTCTAACATGAAATAGATTTAGTGGTTCATGTGATCAGACTCTAAACTGGCACCTTGCACTTGTATCGTCGGTACCTCATTTGATCAAGCATAGTATAGCTTTATATTTGCCCCATTGTAAACAACTGGCAACAATAGTCCCGATAAATCCTTTAGCCTAATTCTGCCATTAGAAAATGCTCAATCTACCTCATAAGGTCCTGACCATGCAATTCTCAAATTAGGCTTCTTAGGCCCTAGCTTTGATTGATAAAGCAATACTAGATCTCCCTTTTTGAACTCTTTGACTTTGATCTTGTGGTCATGCCACGGATTTCTTTGTTGTTGAACCACTTCTTGTTTCAACATGGCATGCTACCTAATCTCTTCCAGATACAATAATTCATGTAATCGTTGCTTGAGATTCACACTGAAGTCCATGCCATGCTCTACTGCTAACCCGAGACTTAGGATTGCAAACTCCATTGGTACCACCACCTCTGTAACATAGACCGTTCTAAAAGGTTTCATTCCAATGGTGACCTTGTAAGCTGTTCTATAAGCCCATAATGTTGGTTGAAGCTTTGCGTCCCACTGATGTGGCTCCTTCTAAACTATCTTTGTTAGGATCGTCTTTATCATTATGCTTGTTTCTTTCTCCCTGACCATTGCACCTAGGATAGCATGGAGTGTATTTTGGTGCTTTAACGAAAACATATCAATCAATATCTGAATTGTTTCATTCATAAAATATGTACCTTGATCTAAGACTATCTCAATGGAACATCCATATCTGTAGATGATGTTTCCATACAATAACGCTATCAATTTTGCAGTGTTATATGGAAATGCCTTGGCTTCAACCCATTTGCTCACATAACAAGTAGCCATTATAAAGTACATGCTCTTCCTAGGAATAATCTTCTTGAATGGACCCATGAAGTCAAATCCCACTTCATGAACTCTCCCAATGACTGTTTTGGAGCCAAAGGTGTCATGTCATCTACTTTCAGTATTCCCATCCACTGCGAGATATCACAAGGCTTGCAAAAGGCTTTGACATTAGCCATCATGCTTTGCCACCATATGCCTCCTTGTAGGACTTTCTTTTAAGTATTATAAGTGGAGAATAACCCACCTGCATCCCCACTATGAGCCTCTAGATAACCTACATTCTTCCTTGCATAGGTACACATCTTCAAAGTATTTCATCAATACCTAGCCTATATAGGGCTCCTCCAATGATGGTGAACTTCAAACTCTTTATTAGAATTGCCTTTTTGTTTCCTTGGTACCAATCCTTTGGAAATCCTCCCAAACAACTGAAGGAAACCATATACATCCTATCACTCTGGATCTCGTCGTTCTATTACTGCATTCTCAAATACTTGGGCATCTACTGGTTCTCATTTCTCAGTGATGTGTCTAAGGAGAACAACATCATCCATCTGATCAATCTCTCACGAATGATTACTTTGTTGATTAGAAAGAGGAGTGTATTATGAAGTAAAATAATTTTCCCAACAAGTAGTGTCTAAACTTTGTGGCATTGAAAGCCATTCCTAGTGCTTCTCATTCTGTAGTGGAATACCCTTGTTCAATGAATTAAAACGACGATTGGTGGAGTAGCTGGATAGTCTATCTCTCCACCAAGCTAGGCAGTATAGCCTCCATCTCCATTCCAGATGCATCCACATGCACATGGAAAATTACATCCCCATCTGGTTGACGAAGGATTGCATTCACTTCCTATTGATTGCCTCCTTCAAGCACTGGAAATTATGTTCACATTCTTGGGTCCAAACAAACTTCTTCCCCTTTTGAGTCAATTCATACACAAAAAGTTCCTTTGCTACAATGAATAAATCTTCAATAGAAAATAACATATCCCAGGAAAGAACTCGATTCAAATACATTTGTTTGTGACCTCAATGCTATTCCTAGAGACAATATGTCCGAGAAGTTGTCCTTTCCATACCATGAATGCTAATTTAAATGGGTTCCATCAAATCCTCTTCTCTTTGCATCTCTTAAAACCATCTCTAAAAGGAGTAGATGGATTTCCTCAATGGAGAAGATAGTGAGATCATCCATAAATATCGCTAGGAATTTGTGCAAGAACTCATAGAATATTTCCATCGTACACCTCTTGAACGTGGATAGAGCATTACAAAGTCTGAATGGCATGACCAGGTACATATATGCTCCCCATTCAGTGATTAACATCATTTTGGATTGATCTTTTCTTGCAAATATTGTAATCTCGTGGCCAGTAATCTCGTCTAGCTATACATATCAATAAATATTGCAATGGCCAGTAATCTTTTCTTGCTATACATCTCGTGGCCAGTAATCTCGTCTAGCAACATATCAATAAATGGGAGTGGAAAGGGATCTTTGATAGTTTAAGCATTAAACTTCATGTAATCAACACAGACCCTTAACTTCCCATTCTTCTTCAAAACCACTACAATTATGAATAACCGGTCACTGCTTGGAACCTCAGTAATGAACCCTTCCTTCAAGAGATTGTCAATCTCCTCCTTAACCTTCTTAGCATAGTTGGGGTTCATTCTATACCTCTGCAATCTCACTGGTTTGGCATCAGATTTCATTGATATCCAATGTTGACACACTTTTGGATCGACTCCTTTCAAATTAGTTTGTTCCCATGCAAATATATCCTTGTATTTTCCAAACAAAGCTCCGGCCTTCTCCATAATCTCTGGCTTGAGATGTTTATTGATCTTCACCATTATGGGTTTCTCATCTATGCCCGAGATTCCATTCTTCGACCTTCTAATCATCTGGAAGTGACCAATTTGAACCTCCTCCTTTTTTGTTTGGCCACTGGTTCTACTTCCTTCTCAATGAGAATGCGTGCTAGATATTCATTAAATGGATCAGATAGCTCTGCAAGTCCACACTCTAGCTCTGGCCTATCATCAATTTGATATAAACTTCCCACATTTGTTTGATTAGGCTCTATTGCTGATTTGAGATCAAGCTTCTCCTCTCGAGGGTTTCACATAGTTTCCCCCAATATAACGTGTGTTCGCAAGGTATTAAAAAAATCCTCTTTTAACATGTCTGAATGAATAAAATGACCCCTTATTTTAGAAATGTTTTTAAAAATTGAATATAAAAACCCCTTGTTTTAATGTATCTCTGTTAATTTGCCTTTTTTTTTCATTTTAAAACCCCTCCATTCAAACTCACGTTATGCATTAATGTGTTTACATAGTGCACCCCGGAGCTTCTCCTCATCTGATTGTTCTGGTGCACATTCATCTAGCTGAATTGTCCTTTCCCCAACATTTGACTCAATGAACTGATATGGGTGTTGCTTTATCTACCTTTCAGCTTGTCCTTGTCCATCAGCACATCAATCAAGTCAATCTTTGTAAGAGACAAGAAATTCATTGAGGCTAGCATCCTCAAAATTTTCTTGGTGCCATATTTCTTACAGATTTTCTTTGGTCTTGATACCTTTTTCCAGCTCCTTGTATTGTCTATCTTAATCTATATTCTGTTGTTAGGCCTCTAGATTGTCAATATTCAGTTGGTATATTCATGCACGGCACCAACAATCCTTAGCCATGGTCTACCTAGAAGCATTCCATATGTTCCATATACATCCAGAACTAAGAAGCTAGTTTTAAATTTCTCTTAAAGTTTACCTACTTTGATTTGCATATTCTCAATTAGTCATGTGGCTTGGACTACCTTGTGGTTAACCATTTGTACTCTGAAAATGGTGTTGGTTTCAAATCGTGAATCCCCAACTTTTGCCTCAAATGCTCCTTGAGAATATCAACTCGAGCCCCACCACCCTGTATTACTGACAACGACTCCCACTGCTTCTTGAGTTTGTAGTCAGCTTGAATATCTAAAACCTCATCATCCTGATGGATGTCAAGTCTATTGATCTTGCTTTAGTGTTTGCTTTACTCTTTTGTATAATGAATTTTGAAGCTTCTTGTAATGTTCGTCTAATGTCATCTAGTTCTACAGTCAGCTTCTAGATTCTAGATTCAAAAATTTGTGGATCAAGGGCATTAGCAGACTCTCTAGAAGCAATCTGGAAAGTTTGGGCAGAATCTCTGGAGGAACATGGATCGCGATCCGCATGTACCCTAGAGACCATTGTTGGTGAAAAGTGACCAGTTACAGTGTACATCATTGGGACATTGCTCTCATGAAGTTTTCTTGAAAGAAAAACTCAAAAATCACATCAAAATTGGTTGTTAGAGCGAAATAGCAAAACAAGCATTACAAACACAAAATTTGGGATTTTTCAACTTTTTGGGATTCCAATTTAAAAAGGGGTGAGATTTGGCTTCTACAAGGCATAGATAACCTGCAGAAAAAATTCATGAAAAAATGTTGTCAAACATGGATCGCGATCCATGTACCTTTTGACATTTGGGACTGATATTTTACAAGTACATCCCTGATAACTAGTGGAACAACTTTGCCAAATTGAAAAAAATTGGTCAAAATAGCCAAATACAAAAACTAGTCAAAAACCGCAGGTCAAACAGAAAAACTCACTTTTGAGTAGGAAAAAGTTATCCAAATTCAAAAAGATTTGGGGAAGAGTATCACCATAACATGGACTATAAGATGACCAAGTTTCATGTCAAAATGAGATCAAACATGGATCACGATCCATGTACCTCATTAAAAAAACTTGGCTGAGATTTTAGCAGTAGATAGCTGGTACCATTTGGAACAACTTTCCCAAAAGAACCATATGCAAAAAAGTTGTAAAAAGTGGTCAAAAGAGCCAAAACAAAGCATTGTCAAAACTGTCACAACAGACTATATAAGTCAGTTTTGGTAGGGCAAAACTGATCCAAATTCAAAAAGATTTGTGGAGGAAGCTAAAAACATCATAAGCTATTAGCACACCAAAGATCAAGTCCAAAAGTGGTGGAACATGGATCGCGATCCATGTGCAATTTTTGGACATAAACTTTTCCACCGTGTAGCAGAGACCATTGTGAAAAAAATTCCCCAAAAAATTTTTGTCAAAAAAGTTCAAAAAGTGGGTCAAAAGAGCAAAAACCTATTCAAAGAGAAAAACCCTAAAACAAACCTAAGGATTGACTTTTGCATGACCTAAACAAGTCCAAATCACACAAAAACCATATAGCAAGGATCAATGGACCAAGGAAAAGCTGTGGGTCAAGTCTCATTACTATCTCACAGAGGTATATGGATTGCGATCCATGTTCCTTTGTCACAGACTGATACCATTTTTTCACCATAGCTAGAGGACATCACAAGGAGTCTATAGGTCTTTTCAAAACTGAATTTGGATACCAAAAACCATATCAAAATCCTAGAACTATCAAGTACTCTGAGCAAGTACCAAAATTGACCTAACTTTCAATCTAGAGGTTCATTTTCAAAAAAATTGATACCATAGGACCTCCTAATCATGTTGAATCCGATGGTACCAAGAGAAGTCAATTTGGGCTCCAAACATGGATCACGATCCATGTACCCATAGTGACAGCTTGACCTAGAACTTTCCAGATCAATAGAACATACACAAGGAAACATATCCCAAAGCCTAGTTGTGAAAAAAATTGAGTCAAAAGGGAGCAAAACAGGTGACATACTAAAAACCACAGTGAAGACCTAGTGTTGGCTACTTGACTTATCAAACCAAGTCCAAATCCAGAAAGATTTGAGATTTATCTTGTGGACATAGAGTGCAACAAACTCCCAAGAGATCAAGTCCAGATGTGGTTGAACATGGATCGCAATCCATGTACCTCAACCTCAAAATTTCATGAAAATTGGTATAGTGCATGCACATGATCTAGTCTACACACAGTCAAAACTTGGAAAAATTTGGAGAAAAAATTTTGACAGAGGTACATGGATCGCAATCCATGTACCTCAGCATAGTGGGGTATCTGACTTGGTGATCTTGTAGACATACTTGAGGACATCCCAAATCTCAAGTTTGAGCTAAAAATACCTTTGGAAGGCCAAGATACAAGACAAAGTTTCTGTGTTCTAGTCCTGAAACTATTTTGAGTGTTGTTTCAAGTGCAGTGCACTAAAATTGCTCTAACTTTTGATACACAACTCCAAATTGAGTCAGATATAGCCAAAAAGAAATCTTGTAGGCAATAGGAGTTTTAGAGATGAGTTTTTTTAGGTTTCCTAAATCCAAACTTTTAGTGTATCCCAAGACTAGTTTTTAGAGACCAAAAAGTAAAAAATTCTTGACTTTTGAGAGACATGATCAGGGGCAGCAAGGGATAAGTTGTACAAAGCCAAAGTGGACTTGTAAGAGACTATCTTGAGAATCTTGAGTGGGCCTTAATTATGAAAAATCATCCACCACCAGGGTTCTCTACTCCACTCAAAGACATGAAAACGTTGCAATGCCTACAACAGGGGGATTGGGAGAGTACATAGAGGAGAGGCATCCTCTGATCAATAAACTGAATGTGAGATTCATGAGAACCAATGAAACCATGTGAGTGCTTACAGATTATGCTCATGAGGGCTTATATAGGTTCACAAATGGGGATCCATATATCTTCTACAAATGTGTAGAGTCCTATGCTGGAGAGTTGACCACTCATAAGAACCTCTATGCATCCATGTATACAAATACCCATGAAGTTCAAGTTTTGATGGTAGATAAGTACGGAAGAGAGTACAAACTTTTTGATCCAATTGAACTAGAGAGATATACATACAAGGGTACTCCAATATGTACTTACTTTCAGTCAAAAACGATGTTAGAGTACACAGTAGAGAGGATTCCACCAGGATTTCCTCCAAGACAAGACGAGAGGACGAGAGATGTCTTTCCAAGAGACCATGGACTGGTTACATTGGTGATTGAACCACAACAATTAAGACCATACCAAGTGGCTCAATGTGTCAAGACAAAGTATAGTGAGTCAGGGGATCCATATGCTCATGTCTCACTCTTCAAACAAGGTTTGAGGACTGAACAGATTGCGGATTTCCATACTCAGTATGGGGGATTTGGATTGACATTAGAAGGAACGGCTTTGACTTGGTTCTAAGGACTAAATAGAGATGATTTTTCCAGCATAGCAAAACTCTTACAAGAACTCACACAAGATTTCTCGAAAAGGCAAATCAAGCAGAACACATTGTCACAAATCTACGCTTTCAAACAGAAATAGGATGAAAAGGTGAAGGAAGCTCTGATTCACTTCAAATAGTACATAGATAGATGTACTGTGAGAGAGTTACCACAAGATGAAAGATTATCAGTTCTCTTCATAGAGGGCTTGAGGAATGAAACTCTCAAAAAGGACCTACATTTTAAAGGATGCACAATGTTTGAGCAAGTCACTAGAGAATCTCTTTATCTAGTTGATGATTGCAAGGCCTACAGAAAGGTGACTAAAAATGTGGAAAACACAACTAGTAGCGCCTCATCCCTGAAGAATGAACCCACCTTAAAGCAAGATATTCAAACTCCTTGGGAACCAATCATTGATCAAGTGGTCAAGGGGGTAATTAGAAGAATAAACCAAGGCTACATACAGAACCTGATTGTACGACAACTTCAATTGAGGAGATGCAATACTTGTGGAGGGGGTCACCCCACTCCATAATGTAGCACTCATTCGAAGCCGCAACATGTGCTAGGGAAATATCCACCTCTTTTGAATGATGAGTACTAGCCAACTACACTCAACAACACATTTTCCACAACCCATGAAAAACCAGTACTCCATGGATGAAAATATGCTCATGTTCATAGCCAATCAGGAGTATGTTCGAAGAACATTCTTATAAGGAAACAACACCCATCGCCTGTATCACCAGCTAGGAAAAAAGAAGGTCCATGCTATGATTGTGGAGGTGAACATTGGGCACTAGGTTGTCCAAACAAGGGTCCACAAATAGAATTATTTGGATTCTGTGAACGTTGTGGAAGAGACCATCTACGCCAACACTGTGCTAAAAATTCAAACTACACGGGGAAAGCAACAGTGAATGTTGTAGGCGTGATGCCTTCTTCAAGTGGATCCGAGGTAGAACGCAATTGTTGAGGAGGAATCCACATTGCCTGTTCAAACAAAAAATTGAAAACTTATTGGTGAGAACAGGAAGAAAATCGTGGCAAGCCAAAAGGAACAAACCAAAAAGTCTACCGGAGGAAGTTACTTTGGAAACTAAATTGAATCAAACAAGAGAACAGCTTAGACAAGAGCAAGAAAAGAACAAAAACGCAAAGAGACCTAAAGATTCAAAGACTAACGTGGGAGGTTCAGTCTTGATGGACAAAATCTTTGTACCTTTAGATGCAATTTTGAAGGCCTATGAAGCTAGGCTAAAACCCAAAAAAACCCAAGGGGATAGATGGCTGACGTATCCTCATCCAGGATATGAAAAAGAGAGGTTGCAAATGTGCAAGGAGCTCATCCAGAAGGCCCAAGCTCTTATGGAACCACATATTCTAGATGCTCCAAAAATGGAGGTGCTAATCCGCAAAAAAATCCAAGAATTGGAAAGCCATGGTATTGTAAACAAAGATCAGGAAGAGCCAAGAGTTGAGGCACCTTTGGATACAAGTGAAGCAGCCAATACAACAGATGGAGTGTATTCACAAGCACCTATGCCAATTCCTGAAGTGGAAGAACAATGGACATGGGATCTGTGGGAGGATATCCAAAACAGAAAATATGGAAGTGCAACACTTCAGTCAAGCCCTATCACGGAGATCCACCTCAAACATGAACTCTACCCAAATGATATCCAATCATTGTATGGTGATGCAGGGTACAGAAATATTGGAAGACAACAAACCTCAGTCGTTGAAAACGTTAGCTTCATTCATTGGCAACCATGAAATCAGATGAGAAGTAAAAAAGTACCATCTCAATGGAAAGCTAATCCTAAGATGATGGATACCAAAACTCTTCATGAGCTGATGTCGTCCCCTATCTATTGTACACTAACTCTATCAAAGTTATTGCATATAAGACCTCATCTTTGAAAAGAGGTGGAAAAAAATTTAGAGAAAATGGGACTGGTAATTCCGCCACCATATGTTTCTCCAAAAACACTAACACTAAATAACCAAACCTCGAAACAACTAAACATGAGCCGGTACAAGTGAACAAGGTAGGAGACTATTGTGAAGGAGAATTAAGGAAACATGACCTTGCTTGTGGAGTACAAAGAAGTAAAATCGATTGCAATATTGGATAGTGGAGCCAAAATTTCCATAGCCACCAAGCAATGTGGGAAAAATGGGAAAAGCATGCTCTAAGGAAAACTAGAATGAAACTTCAATTAGTGGATGGGTATTTTAATGCAAATCATAGTAACCTCTTGCAAAATCTCATATGAACATACATTCGCTATTATGAATTTTGATGAGAGCAGCAATTTTGATATCATATTGGGCAAACCGTTTATGCATCAGCTCAAAATGGTACAAGATTGGGGTTATGACTATATCTACCTAAGAAACAAGGATGTCACTACGAAGATCAGTGTCACGGACCATAGTTATAGAGATGTGGAATGAACCCTTGGAGAGGACTTAAACTCCACAAATGACCAAGAAGGAGAAATACCTGCTTGGCTACAAAACAAAGCTCACGATTGGACATGTGGAGCTTTTGAGAGTGATAGTTTGGAAAACGAAGATCACATTCATGATAGGTGAATACAAGATGAGGCATATGTACCAGAGCCATTTCCGGAGGAGTTATTTGAGCCCTTTGGATGGGAGGGAATACTGGCAACCCTTGATGTCTTTGTAAATGAGGTAACCATTACCAAATCTTGCAATGAAGATGGCTATGATATAACTCCCTTATTCACAATAAAGGTGTTGAAGGAAGCTAATGAAGTTTGTGAGTGTGAAAGCAGAAAAGGTGAAACAGATAGCTACGTCATGGATCATGATGCCAAAGTGCACATGAAGGAAGCAAAGCAACAATGAGAATATGTCATTATTGACATACCTAAAGAATCGACAAAAGCTGTTTCAAAAAATCTGACTCCAGAAAAAGTGCAAATAAAGGAAGATGAAGGAGAAAAGTTTCCAAGTTCAATGGAAAATATTCAACAAACACAAGATCAAGACAAGAAAAAGAATAAGAAAGAAGATCGATTGTCTCCTATGGCAATCAAATTTAGCATATGCGGAGAAACATGACTCAACATCACATGTTCAGCGGTGATAGATCAAAAAGAGACAAAGAATCTAATGACTTATGGAACGTGGAACATGATGGGAAATCCACCAATCAAAGAGCTAGAGGACATCGTGTATGCAAGTTCAAAAATTCCGATTCCTAGCTTCGAAGTGGCAGAAGTTGTACTCAAATTGAGTACCGGGGAGTATAAGGATACTTTCTACATAATCGACTCCCATCACATCAAAGAGAGTCTGGTCTTGACAAAAAGCTGGAGGAACATCTTCTTTTGACAACAATCAAAAGCTTCAACAATAACAACAACTGTAAGAGTTCATGAAGCTTCTCAAATCCATGCGGAGAAAGAATCGCCGACCATTGTAGAAAAGGGTAAAGCTAAAGTAGATGCTGAAGGAGATCAACCTTGCAAGACAACTTTACCTTCAACTAGCCTCCATCAAACTTCCTGTGAAGCCTCTACATCAAAAGCCAAACCATCAACAATGCAATGGAAACTGAAACAAAAAACTTATCAACCAAAGTTTCCATCACAAAAAAGCATCAAAAAGAAGCCAAAGGGAATAAACCAAGTGTTAATCCAAAGAACACATCCAAGTCAAAGACCCAGTTTGGATACATTAAGCACAAGTTCAACCACAACAACAAAAGGTGACAGGGTGGGTAGCATCAAATGAGTCAATCACTACTCAGGGCTACTTCCAAGGAAACACTAATGTTTGGGCCAAAACGCCTAAACTAACAACCTGGATCTACTCACCTTCTACAAAGACCAAGTCGAGCTATCAACAATGGTCAAACAACCAAAGCAAGAGAAAGAACAACAACAAAATCCAAAAGAAAATAACTATTAAATAAGCAACACGACAAGTATGGGTATTAAAGTCAGACTTAAATCAAGCTACTCAACGACAGGTGAAGCAGTGGATGATTCCAATGAAGCTACTTGCAGCACAAGGGTTTTACAAAGTTAACACTCTAATATGGTTACCAAAAGTTGTAGCACAATCTGGAACAATCATACAATCAATAAGCAGAGCCAACAACCATCCAACACCAAGGCTGCTATAATCTCTAGATGGATACCTCGTCATCAACTCCAAAATCAAGGCTTCTACAAAGGAAATCATCAAAATCTGGATATCGAAGCCTAGTGTCCATCAAGTCAACAAGCAAAAGGAGAAAATGCAAAAGTCGCTCACACAGGGACCAAGACAAGATGGGTTCCAAAATCACTCGTGGAAACTCAATCACAGAGAACCCATGATAAAGCAAACTCTACAGCAGTCCCTACAAGAGTTGAAGAACTTGTTTCACAAAGCAGGGTGAACACACGACAAGCAAGTCAAGAGGAGCCAAAGTATACCACTCTAATTGCCAAAATGGTGCCATCCAAAGACCAACACAATGGAAAAGGACTAAATTTCTAGAACTTATGGAATTGGGTTTCTGGCCTTGAACAGGTAAGTCCAAGTCGCCATTAAAAATACATGGCATAAAAGTCAGAGTCGGGCAGCTAAGCCACTAAATGAGCAAGGCATTAGTCCCAAACCTTCATGTAATATTCTATGTGTTTTAAGCATCTTAGCTACTCTAGGTATTGCTCAATCTAAAATAACTGAGCATAATTACGTTGTGTCGCTCATGCTGGTATTGGTGAGCATAAGAGTCGAAGTCATTGTAGTATAGTGGTAAGTGAAGGAAGAAGTCCAAAAGACACTCAAAACACTCAGCACAGTGAGGTATGAGTGGAGAAGCTTCTACATTGAAAACCCTTCTTGGAAACATGGAAGCTATTGAGACGTCCTTTGATGTCACATATGCTACATTTTTTCCTTGAAGCACCCATCAACTCCATCTCTTACACTACATGCTTTTGTCTGACAAATTTTTTGTATGCATAAAGAGTGTCCCATTATTGGCACTTTCATTAGACACTCTTTCTTTGTTTCTCCCAAGCACTCACCTTGCATGAAAGGTACTTAAAGTCCAAATGCTCAGCTCCAATAACAGCAAATACCAAAGGCACTTTTTTTCCCACCGGGTTTTTTCCTTTTGGACATCCAGGTTTTAGACCCTAATCTAGAATCACATCATCTTCTTGTATATATTCCTTCTACATCAACAATAATGAAATCTCTACCAAATCAATCGACAACAACTTGGAGCAAACACTGCAGGTCTCCATATGCTTAGCAAGAGCATCTAAATTATCTTCAAGGGCGACAACAAAGCTCCATTAAAAAAATGGCAAGTTTAAAAAAATGGCCTACAATGACAAGCAATGACAAATTCCACAAGAAAGTCATCAACAACAATCAAAAGTATCTCACACAGTGCTTCAACATTGATGACCTATTGCAAACAACTCAAATTGTAGTGGATCTTCCATTATAAAGTCCATGCCACAAAGACGATCAATTTTTCAAGCTGAGACATATCAACATCCATCTTTATGGCGGCTAAGACTGGCAACAAAGACGTCAATGCACAACAAGAAGAGAAGTTTTCTCAAAAATCAAAGATCAAATCATGTATCAACAACATGGCAAATATGAATCACTCAAGGGGGGAGTGTTATCACCGCCAAAGCTCTTCCAAAGCTAAAAACCAACCTTGAAGACAAAGATTCAATGATCAATGGAAAGATGAAGAATGCCATACAAAGACAACGGACAAACAATGATAACTCCAGCAAAAAAACTCTCAACAACAAAACATAAGGAGTTCCATAGTGTTGAAGCTAGTGAAGAATTACAAATCAATGACAAAGACAGAAACATCAAAAGAACTTTTCATGGCAGATATGAATCACTCAAGGAAGGGGGGAGCTTCATCAATGACAAAGCACTTCCCAAGCTGAAGTCCTAGTTTGAAGACAAAGCTGAAGAAAACCCTATGACAAGACTGTAAAATGTCGTGTCAAGGGACGACATAATTTAGGAAGGGGAAAATATTAAGGGACAGATCGAACGAGCGTCCACCTGGCGGACACGTAGCCGGACCCCCCATTTGTACTCTATTGGTTTTCTGAGCTAGTGTAGTGATACTATGTGTAAATCCTGATTCTAGAGTAGCAAGTCAATTCCCTAAGTTGTAATATTGTCATGATGATTGTAAAAGTCCACTGGCCATTTAAAATACCCTAGGTATTGAGTAGCGTTAAATGGTAACCGTGCATTTGCACTACATTTCTACTCAAATGTATATATTTTTAATCAAAGTTTTAACCTAGTGTTCATTCTCTCTTTCCGTAATAGCATTTTTCCATACAAACACCTTACCCTTCTCAGATCTTTATGCATTTACATCATATTTCTCTCTTCATGCTAAATGTAAATAGTAAACTTAATTCTACTCTCCTAGTTTTTTACTGTATATTCTTTTAACTAATTACCTTTACTAATTTAAATAGCTATCTACATCCCATAATTTGTAAATAAATAATTTATGGGCACTTATCTTACCCATCTTCTCTCAAGGGTAGGGTTAACCTTGTAGGCCTTCCCTTCCCCACCACTATGTGACCCAAGTCTTGGATCATTTACTTGTGTTGGTCAACAAATCTTAAATATAATGTATATCCCCAATAAATCAAACTTTATTGGAGCCTACTTCATTTGTTTAAGGTGGATTCTCTTTTGAAAAAGCATGCTACACCTTGGATGCATGCTAAAGGGCCCCTTACAAGGAGACTTTGTTCAAAAGGTGTTTTGGATGCATCTTGAACGCCTTAGCTCGTGGGTATACTTGAGGAGCACTCCAAAATCAGCTTAAACACTTTGAGAAGGTCAACCTTGCCTTTTACAACACCCAATTCTGAGTTACAGGCTGAAAGTTATGGTGAAAACAAGGTGCTGCGGACACTGTTACTGCAGGTCAAAGTTACAATCAGGTAAACCACAAAGGTGAAAAGTTTTCTTGACTTCTTCAATATTCTAAAATACCAATGGGGAGTTAAAAACCACTTGCATGTGGAGGGGCCGGCTCAAGATGCTTCCAAAGACACAACAAACAGGATGGGGACACTCTGTAGGAGCCACTGGAGGGACATCATGGTGGAGCCCACATACATTATCAACCCTTATGGAGCCTCCACGACCTAAAAGGCTATTTTTAATGAAAAAATAAGTCCCTTATTTGCATAATTGAAGGAATGGTCAAAAGGGAACCTAACTATGGTTAATTCCTACCCTAGTCAAGTTTAACCTAACCCAAGGTCTTGTACAGCTATAAAAAGGCCCTTTGGCAAGCACAAAAACACACACACCTACTCCATTGCTGCAAATAAGCTCCTCTAAGGTTAGGGAAGCCCTAATCTCTCTCTCCTCTTGTCTCCCTATCCATTTCCTAAGCTCGCTATCATAAGCGGCACCATAGAGAGAGCATCAATATGCTATTGCTACCATTCTCTTGCAAACATTTCTCTTATCATACTCATCCCTAAATAAGGATTGTAGATTCTATATGAGAGCAAGGATATCAAGTTCAATGATCTATCTCATGGTTTGATCAACAAATTGTTGCAATTGGGGTGTCGTCGTCACACTTTTGCTCTAAACGCATGTAAAATTGGTAAGCCTATCTTGGCAGCTTTTCATATTTTGTGCTCATTGGGTTCCTTGTTTGTTGAGAAAGTTTTTTGTACACCATGGTGTCTATTTGCTTGGCTTCTCTCCTTATGTTGTGTGTAAGTAAGTCTTGGGGCTGCATAGATGGAGAAGAGCTCTCTATGCATGCCGCCTTATGTGTGTAAGTAGTCTCTTCTTTTGGGAAAGGAAAGAAGTTGTCAAGTATTTGTGTATTGTGGTGTTTTGAGTTTTGAGGTTTTGTGATTGCTTTTCTTAGAAGTATATGAGCACTAATATGGTGAAGGTCAATCTTTGCATGTGAGTTTGTGCAGCGTTCAAAGGGATTGCTTAAGGAGTGTGTGTTGAATGGTTGAAGGGCATTTTGTGTTGAAGCACATAAGGAAGGTGCGAGTGTGTGTGAGTGTGTGTGTGTGCGGTTTGTTTTGGTTTCCTTCTTTCTCCATAAAAGAGGGTGGTGCCCCTAAGAAATATGCGTGTGTAGGGTCTCACGAAGTGGTTGTCTGGTGGGAGCCTTGAGTTGAGCCCCATCTCAAAAAATCCGCTCTCATAAAAGTGGTGCCCCCACGGAGGAACTTTCCTAATTGCCTTCTATTCTCCTCATGAACAATAGAGTTGCACCATATGCTTTTCATTTTTCACAACGCATCAGAATTAACATTTGTGTAGATCGCAAAATTTTTTACCAACAACGCATTGTTTTTATGTTTGGAGCAGAAAGACTTGGTGAAATCTTGGCATCTCCAAATCCCATCATTCTTCCATTCATTAATTATGATGATTCATTTGATGTCCATGTTTTTATTTTGTTTTGAGGCAGGGACAAGAGGCGCTTAGATAGCGATCCACTCAAAGGAAACTTTCTTCAAGAGAAAGAAAAAGGAGAACACATTGTCACATGAACCAACCTGGAGCTCCTTCTCCTTTTACACCCATAGCTCGTCAATCTGTGCACATCATAATTGCTACAAAATTTAGATTTCAAGCAACCATTAGGAGAATTTTTGGACCCCCTCGCCTTAATGAAATTAATGCCTCAATCAACCCTTTTATTTTACCTATGATAAATTATGAACTAACACTTGATGTATATATTTTCATTTTGATGTGATCACTCATTGTAGTCAAAACTTTGTGGTACACAAGCCTCCTTGTATTGTAAAAATGTCAGGCACTTTTCCTACCTTTCATTCTAAAAATGGTGAGGATGCACAAGAATTTCTGGATAATTTGGAGATGGCACACCTCATCTCTGGGAGAGATCAAGAAGAGGTAAAGCTGCGTGCTTTTCCACTCGTTCTCAAAGGGGAAGCTAAGGCATGGTACGAGGCCTTGCAACCTCAAAACAAAACCAATTGGGAGAGGCTACGTGCAATTTTTCTTGCCAAATTTGGGCAAGGAGATAGTCCAGAGGGTCTTTGGAATTGTCTACTTCAACATAAACAGGTATTCCTTGAAGACTACCCATCTTATGAGGCCGTTTTCCTTAACCTATGGGATAGATGGGAGGCTACCTTACAAAACCAAGGTGGTGCACCAAACTTTCTAAAGAAAGATAGGTTCATGGCTGGCTTGTATCCAATTTTGAAGACCAAGGTAGAGTTAAAATTCCCATCAACATTTGAGGAAGCACGTGAGGTGGCCATGGTCAAATTCAAGAAGTTAAATTTTCAAGCACATAGAACAAGGGACCTAAATGAAGTCATTGAGAGGGATTCTTCACCAAGCATGGGAGCACAAGTTAGGGGCTCTCTTGCCCAAACTTCACAAATAGGGGAAGGATCACAACAAGAGATCTTGCAAAGATTAACTCAACAACTAGAGAGTCTGACCTTGAATCTAGTGCAGGGCCTACCCCAACAACGACAACCAAGAGAAGGGAATCGTAATCAACGACGTCAAGCACAAGAGTTGAGATGCTGGAATTGCAACGAAGTTGGTCATGGCATGTATAATTGCCCTCACCCTCGAAGGCTTCCAGGGGACATATACCCTCATAGACCCCCTCCGCTAATGGTGCAGCAAGAGCATGCTCAAGCCCCGCAAATTCTTCGTCGACCACCACCACCTCCAGTGGCAAACATCCCTCCTGTCCCACCAGTGGAGTAAGAGAGAGGAGTAAACGTCATAAAGCTGGAAGAGGAGATAGAGGTGAGCCCTATACGTTTTGATGTTATGCCAGCAGAAAAGCGCACAAGAGCACACAACAAGGATGAAGACACAAGGAATGAAGAGTCAGAACCTGCAAGGAAGGAGAGGAAGAAAAAGTCAAAGAAGGAGGAAGGAGGCAAGAAGCAGAGGTCAAGACGAAGGGAGATTGGCATCAACGATTTTCCATTAGGAAAGAATATGGAACCCTACAACATCTTAGAAGATTTGCAAACTCAAAAGCCCAATATTTCTTGGCCTCAACTCCTACATCTATCACCCAAGGTGAGAAAGCACTGGTCCAAACTTGTAAGCACAAGACTTCCAAGAAAGAAAGAAAAGGTGACAGTAAAGGCATTGACTTCAAAGCCACAACAAGATGTGGAACCTATTGTAGATGCTTATGTAAGGGGTAGGAAGGTATCCAACGTGTATGTTGATGGTGGAGCACAAATGTGTGTGATCACGGAAAGAGCCATGAATAGACTAGGGCTTGAAATCACTAAATCCTCTAATTGTCAAGCTAGGCTGGCCAACAATGCAAGTGTGAAGTGCCTAGGGATCATCGAGAATGTAAAAGTTTCTGTATGTAATATAGATGCATGTGTGGACATGTATGTTATGCCAGCCAAGGGGGAGGGCTATCCCATCATCCTAGGGAGGCCTTGGCTCATCGCTGTAAATGCAGATCAAAAATGGGGACGAGGACAATTGATTCTCAAAAAGGGGCAACATGTAGTATACGATTGGCATGAAGGAAAGCAGCTCGACATCAACTATGAGACCACGGCTGATGAAGAAAGTGAAGAGAGTTTTGGCTCAAGCGACGAGGAAAGTTCAACCACTACATCCAATAGCGAAGAAGAATCATCTTTGGAGGTAATGGGAATCATCTTCAACACATCAAAAACCCCATCAATAGAGGTTGACCCAACAAAGGAGCAAACAAAGGATGACAAAGGTGACCACAAGCACTTTGAAGACTTTGAGAGGATGCTTGCAAAAGATCTTACCCCTGAGGAGAAGCGGTCCTACATCGATATGCTCAAGAGGTATCCCAATTTGTTTATCACTGATTACTCACAAATTAGAGGTGTGGATGTTATAGAGCATGGCATAGAATTAAAACCAGGTACTAAACCTGTGGCTCAAAAGCTAAGGCGCCTAGAAAAATTCAACAAGAGGCACTTTTAACAGAGGTTAACCGACTCCTCAAAGCTGGTTTCATTTACCCTGTGTCTAACTCTGAGTGGGTGTCCCCAATTGTAGTAACCCCTAAAAAGAACGGAAAATGGAGGGTCTGTGTTGACTACAAACCGCTCAATGCTGCAACAAAGAGGGATCATTTTCCTCTTCCTTTCCAAGATGAAATCTTAAACGAAGTAGCCGGCTATGAATGTTACACAGTGTGTGATGGGTATTCAGGGTATTTTCAAATCAGAATAGCAGAAGAAGATCAGTTAAAAACCACTTTCATCACACCTTGGGGTTGCTTTGCCTATAGAGTGATGCCATTTGGGCTCACAAATGCTCCTAGTACCTTTATAAGGTTTACAACTCTTGTCTTTCAGCCCTTCTTTGGAAAGTCAATTAGGGTTTTTATGGATGACTTCTGTATCTATAGTAGCCAAAGACTTCATTGCCAAAAAGTTGAGGAGGGGCTTAGGAGGCTTCATCAATTTGGGGGACAGCTTAATCCTGAGAAGTGTCACATTGCAGAGTCAAAGTGGTATTGCTAGGTCATGTGGTTTCTTTGCAAGGAATTCAAGTGGATCCATCAAAAGTAAATGCTCTCTTGTCACTACAACCACCAACGACAACCAAGGAGCTCATGACTTTCAACCACAAAGTAAGGTACATGTCTCGTTTCATTCACCTTCTAGCGGAAGCTATTGCACCTTTGCACAAGCTAGCAAACAAACCCACCTTTGAATGGAGAGAGGAACACGAATTATGCTTTATTGAAGTAAAGGGTATTCTCAACTCTCTTCCAACAATAATGCCACCAAATCCAAAGGATACATATTACATCACGCCAAGTGTAGGAATGGAGGCCATCGGTGTAGTTCTCATGCAAAAAGACCCAAAAACATGCTACATGAGGCCAGTATACTTTGCAAGCAAAGTCATGACCGCTGCAGAGAAGGGCTACACCGATATGGAGAAGGTGGTATTCACAATTATGTTTGCGGTAAGAAATTTCCGATCATATCTCTTACCTGCACCATTTGTCATTCTCACCATGGAAAACAATTTACCATATGTTGTGCAACACATGAGCCTCTCATCTAGGATAGCCAAATGGGTTCTAGAACTTCAAGAGTTCGAATACACTTTTCTTGTGGAAGATAGCACAAGGGCAGGTCTTGCAGACATTCTCACATACAAAGTGAGAGAAAGGAAAGAGTCACCAAAGGCAGGAGACAAAGCTACACCACAAAATAATGAGGAGGAGATGGACAATGCACACATTTTGTGCTTTGATGGAGCTTACCGACGACAACACGATCAGGCAGCAGGGGGGGTTCTTATTCTAAGTCCACAAAGGGAAGTTCTTGCTAAGAAAGGTATCACCTTGGAAAATGTTCATTCTAATAATGAGGCTGAGTATGTCACCTTAAAGTTGGGGCTTGAAGAATGCAGAAAACTTGGCATCGAAAGACTTATAATAAGAGGTGATTCCTTACTAGTTATTAGGCAAATCCAAGGGATATGGAAGTCCAAGAACCCTACTCTAGTGGAGTGGCTTAGACAGGTGAAGGCTTTGATAAAGAACTTTGAAGCTACACAGGTACAGCATGTTGTGAGAACCCTCAACAAGGAAGCAGATTATCTCGCCAATGAGAAACTTCAGATCATGGTGGGAGGTGTGAAGCTCTACGAACCAAAGTACCAAGGCCAAGAGGAATTGAAGGACATCATATTTTTCCTCCAAACTGGTGAGTGCCCTAAACACTTGGATAAAGTGCAAAGGCATAGATTGGTAAAAAAGTCAACTCCTTACCAACTCATAGGAGATGATCTGTATCATAAAGGTAAAGATTTGGTGCTAAGAAGGGTGCCCTCTGTTCAAGAAATAGAGAGAATCCTCTTTTCATGCCATGATGATGTCTGTGGGGGTCATTTTTCTCATGATATTACAAACAGGAAGATTTTTCAAGCAGGGTTTGTTTGGCCAAGTCTACACCGTGATGTCCAGCATTGGTGTAAGTCATGCAAAGGTTGTCAGATTGCTGGAAATCGACGACTCACTTATGAACCTCGAGTTCCAATAATTTCGTATGGTCCTTTTGAGAAGTGGGGTGTGGATGCAATAGGCCCCTTACCTCGCACATCTGCCGGGAAGGTCTTCATCATTGTGGGAGTAGATTACATGACACGATGGGCGGAGGCAGCAAGTACAACACGAATTACAGCCGAGGAGGTATCAAAATTTATCTTTGATCACATATGCAGTAGATTCGGCACACCATTAGAGATTTTGTCAGATCGTGGTCCAGGGTTTAGAGCAGAGCTCCTAGATAATCTTTTGGCAAAGTTAAAAGTCAAACATTTGCATTCTACACCTTACTACCCTCAGTGCAATGGGTTGGTTGAAAAGGTGAATGGAATGATATGTAAGATCATTTCTAAGCAGGTTGCAGATCGACCAAACGACTGGGATCATCATTTGACCGCAGCTCTATGGGCATACAGAACATCTTTCAAGGTATCCACTCAATTCACTCCTTTTCATTTGGTATATGGACAGGAGGCACTCCTTCCTATTGAGGTGGAGATTGCAAGCCTACGCATTCTCGCACAGGGAGCAAAGAGGCCAAAAGAAGCTTTGCAGGAAAGAATTTTAGATCTTCAACGACTTGAGCTTGATAGAGAAGAGTCCATCGACTATTACATTGCCCAAGCCACAAGCCAAAGGGACAAAATCAACAAGAAGCTCAAGGGGAAAGGATTGAAGGAAGGTATGTTGGTTCTTCGCTATGATAACCGACTTGATATTCGACTTGACAAAAAGTTTTTGCAAAGATGGGAGGGACCTTTCATGATAAAAAAAAAGTTTGGGAATGGTAGTTACAGATTAGCAGATTTATCAGGAAAACTCCACAAGACCAGAGTCAATGGATGGAGATTAAAGCCCTACTTTCAACGTATCAATCCGTTGATAGGAAGTCATCTACCTACATCGTCTAAGCTCCAAATTGGCATGGCTCCCTTCGGCTTGGCAAATGCTCCACCTATTTTTAAAGCTTTGATGTGCAAAGAAGAACCAGCCTTGGAATCTCAACATACCGAAGGCAACCCTCCCATCTCCGATTTATGGGATTGAGGTAATGAAAAGCAGGTCTAATGGAGTAAAAGAGTGTATATCACTTCTCCTTTTTTTAGAAAAATAAGAAAAAAAAAAGAAAAAATAAAAAAAAAAAGAAAAAAAAACTCTTTTGTTTCATCTAGGAGCATGAATGATCCTAGATGAAGGGGGAGGGCTAATATGAGTAGCGTTAAATGGTAACCGTGCATTTGCACTACATTTCTACTCAAATGTATATATTTTTTATCAAAGTTTTAACCTAGTGTTCATTCTCTCTTTCCGTAATAGCCTTTTTCCATACAAACACCTTACCCTTCTCAGATCTTTATGCATTTACATCATATTTCTCTCTTCATGCTAAATGTAAATAGTAAACTTAATTCTACTCTCCTAGTTTTTTACTGTATATTCTTTTAACTAATTACCTTTACTAATTTAAATAGCTATCTACATCCCATAATTTGTAAATAAATAATTTATGGGCACTTATCTTACCCATCTTCTCTCAAGGGTAGGGTTAACCTTGTAGGCCTTCCCTTCCCCACCACTATGTGACCCAAGTCTTGGATCATTTACTTGTGTTGGTCAACAAATCTTAAATATAATGTATATCCCCAATAAATCAAACTTTATTGGAGCCTACCTCATTTGTTTAAGGTGGATTCTCTTTTGAAAAAGCATGCTACACCTTGGATGCATGCTAAAGGGCCCCCTACAAGGAGACTTTGTTCAAAAGGTGTTTTGGATGCATCTTGAACGCCTTAGCTTGTGGGTATACTTGAGGAGCACTCCAAAATCAGCTTAAACACTTTGAGAAGGTCAACTTTGCCTTTTACAGCACCCAATTCTGAGTTACAGGCTGAAAGTTATGGTGAAAACAAGGTGCTGCGGACACTGTTACTGCAGGTCAAAGTTACAATCAGGTAAACCACAAAGGTGAAAAGTTTTCTTGACTTCTTCAACATTCTAAAATACCAATGGGGAGTTAAAAACCACTTTCATGTGGAGGGGCCGGCTCAAGATGCTTCCAAAGACACAACAAACAGGATGGGGACACTCTGTAGGAGCCACTGGAGGGACATCATGGTGGGGCCCACATACATTATCAACCCTTATGGAGCCTCCACGACCTAAAAGGTTATTTTTAATGAAAAAATAAGTCCCTTATTTGCATAATTGAAGGAATGGTCAAAAGGGAACCTAACTATGGTTAATTCCTACCCTAGTCAAGTTTAACCTAACCCAAGGTCTTGTACAGCTATAAAAAGGCCCTTTGGCAAGCACAAAAACACACACACCTACTCCATTGCTGCAAATAAGCTCCTCTAAGGTTAGGGAAGCCCTAATCTCTCTCTCCTCTTGTCTCCCTATCCATTTCCTAAGCTCGCTATCATAAGCGGCACCATAGAGAGAGCATCAATATGCTATTGCTACCATTCTCTTGCAAACATTTCTCTTATCATACTCATCCCTAAATAAGGATTGTAGATTCTATATGAGAGCAAGGATATCAAGTTCAATGATCTATCTCATGGTTTGATCAACAAATTGTTGCAATTGGGGTGTCGTCGTCACACTTTTGCTCTAAACGCATGTAAAATTGGTAAGCCTATCTTGGCAGCTTTTCATATTTTGTGCTCATTGGGTTCCTTGTTTGTTGAGAAAGTTTTTTGTGCACCATGGTGTCTATTTGCTTGGCTTCTCTCCTTATGTTGTGTGTAAGTAAGTCTTGGGGCTGCATAGATGGAGAAGAGCTCTCTATGCATGCCGCCTTATGTGTGTAAGTAGTCTCTTCTTTTGGGAAAGGAAAGGAGTTGTCAAGTATTTGTGCATTGTGGTGTTTTGAGTTTTGAGGTTTTGTGATTGCTTTTCTTAAAAGTATATGAGCACTAATATGGTGAAGGTCAATCTTTGCATGTGAGTTTGTGCAGCGTTCAAAGGGATTGCTTAAGGAGTGTGTGTTGAATGGTTGAAGGGCATTTTGTGTTGAAGCACATAAGGAAGGTGTGAGTGTGTGTGAGTGTGTGTGTGTGCGGTTTGTTTTGGTTTCCTTCTTTCTCCATAAAAGAGGGTGGTGCCCCTAAGAAATATGCGTGTAGGGTCTCACGGAGTGGTTGTCTGGTGGGAGCCTTGAGTTGAGCCCCATCTCAAAAAATCCGCTCTCAGTATAAATGTCAATAACCTTAATGTGAAAGGAGGCTTATCTTGAGAGAAGAAAAGAGGTTTGTTGTACGTACGCTGGAGCTATGAAGCTACTCCAACTTGTAATCAACGTTTCTAGCGATTGGGTAATCCGTTTTCAATTTTGATACTTCCATTGTACTGTTCCTCTCTCTTTGCTCTTTCATTCAAGACTAAGCATTGTCAGTTCTGCTATGGTTTACGACTATGTGTCTGTGAGCCTTAATTGCAAATTTGAGTTCTTAAATCATTGTTTGTACTTGTTTTGACCATATGAGAGTGTTCCTAGACCATAAGGCGACCTTTTTGGACTGATATGTTGTAGCTTTTAGGATATTTTTCATCATGGATCATGATTTTGGTACCTTATCGGATTGTGACCAGAGTTGGTAGGATAGTTCCCCTAGGTGTCCTAGACCTCCTCCTAAAGTTTCACTGCATTTTGAATCCATTCGAGTGCCAAAATGGCATGATGACCTAGAGCTGTGAAAAAGGACATATGCAGATTTCTGTGATCATTGATGTTGGTTTGCTTGTTGAGTTAGTGGGATTGCTTGTGTTAAGGTTCACTTCTTGAGATTGACAATCTCAAAGAGTCTCCGTGCCCCATGAACAAGGTTTGCAAATGAACATACTAGATAATAGAGAATTCTTGGAAACTAAGGGTGGGGACATTCGTCGTGCAACGTCGACAATTACTTGATTGGATCCATTCTACATGCATATATTGCTACTTCCACACATATGTGCAAAGCATAAGAGATGGTAGGTGTGTTTGCATTGGAGCATACAAACACCCACTACCTCATTGTCAGGAAATCCCAAGTCTCAGGATGCACAAACGTTGTTGGGAAAACAAGAGCATGGGGCACCTCTATAGCAATGTCTCCCAATAGCGCTCAAGACACAAGATCAGCACCACAAACGGTATCAAAATAACCTCAACAAAACCACAACTCAAAGACAAGTGATCTCTTGGGAATTTACCAGCACGCGCACACCCAAAAGACCACCATGAAAATTAGGAAGCACTTACCGTGGCATGGATTTACAACACACACAGACCAATGCACTTGAGAGAAAGATCTTTCACCTTCACCAAATAACTCTTCAAAAACACAATTTTTAAGTGTACACACATCTCCAAACAAGAGAGCTTCCACAACCTACCATACACCAAACTGCCTGCAAGATGCCATATACTGTGCGCTGTGGGAAATAGACTGTATCTCCCAAACCACAACTCCAAAAGGGATGATTTAAAGCCTCAAAAATTCTCTGCATTTTCTACAACAAAATATCTGAAGACCACAAATTTCAATTCTATGTTCCATTATGTGCAAAATTGGCGGGAACAGCAAGCTGCCATGGCCCGACTACACGTAGGAAGGCTAGTTGAGGGCAAAAAACTGCATCCAAAAGCATCAAGAAGTCACAACCACCCAAAACCTGAAAATTTCTGATATTTGACTGAACTTTTTTTAGTTTTTACATGAGTTTTAGTTATATACAAGTCTCCCTTCAAAAAACTCACTCAAGGGCACTGTCACTAGACTAGCGACTTGCAGTGCATGTACATGTGCTTGCTAAAGCAAGCTAAAAACCCCACAAAAATAAATCCTGCACACACTTTTGACATCAGGTGTCATGTCCGTATGTACAAATTTACAAAAAATGGGGTTCTCAAAATGCGCGTAACATAGTTTGCCAAACCCCACGTCTGCTAGAGCATTCATGCTCAACAGTAGAATATGCAAAAGCTTATGTACAAAGATACATCATGTACAAAGGAATCAGCACCATATACCCTTACCACGATCAAATGGAAAAGTATTATCCCTTGCATCCATCGTGCACACATAATGGCATTCTTCAAAGTCATAAGAACAATCATCAATCACTAGTGAGCTCCAACCATCAACGTACATGTCATACAAATCAAAATACCATGGATAAACGTTCTCGCCATCATGAGATGTATCACTCACATCAAGCCAAGACAAAACATCCACTGTATCCATGTCATTATGGCTATCCCAACTTTCCAAGCTACAATCCTCTTCAACATCCACACATGCATGTGAGGTTTGCATAAGCTTCTTCACCCTTGACAATGCATGACACACACTAACTTGCATCTCCTCATACATTTCAACTTTCGGATCATCAAATCTCCAATCAAGACTACCATCATCATACTCATAGGTCTCATAAGCATCACTTTCACTGCATGCCATCTCTTGAGCATAACTAGTAAGCAAACATGAATCCCAACCAATGTCACTAACACCAATCTCAACATCCCAAATGGGTCCACATGCCCACAAGTCATCAGGATACCATGTCAATTCATAAGATGGAGGAGCAAAAAAATCACCCATAATGTCAACATGCATGTCATTTGTATCACAAGTAATAACATCCATAGGCACATAATGCAAACACATAGAGCTAGATAAGGCCTTAACTTTATGAGCATCCATACATGGAACTAAGTCAGCCATATCATTGCCCTCTTTGTCATACATGCACTCCAAGGTCTTTTCTTTCACAATATTGTTTGCACACAACTCCTCATCAATATCTACATCATCAAGAGAGATAACCTCAGCTTCTACATCTGACGCAACCTCATTAGCATTGCTAAAATCATCACTAGTGACAGAAGAGCTCTTGTGTGAAATGCATGAAGAAGTAGACGATTGATTGACATCTTCCAACCATCTTCCTTGCTTCAAGAAATCAACAATTCTCTTCACACCCAGCAAGTCAGTGCAAGCAACCTCAATGCCCAATTATCCTTGAAGGATACCAATGAACAAGAACTTCTCTTCCTTTGCATCCAGAACCATATCCTCAAGAACCTCTAGCTCCTGCTTTAGAGAGCAAAACCTCATGTAATGCATGTCCAACTCTTCTAGCCTGCTTAGCTTCAATTGTTTCATGGCATTATTCATCCTCAACAAGGCATCATTGAGCTTGACCATGGCTGCAATTTTATGTCTACACCATCAAGATTGAAGGTAACTTGAAGCACTCCTCGATGGCGGGCACCAAAACACTGTTGGGAAAACAAGAGCAAGGGGCACCTCTATAGCAATGTCTCCCAATAGCGCTCAAGACACAAGATCAGCACCACAAACGGTATCAAAATAACCTCAACAAAACCACAACTCAAAGACAAGTGATCTCTTGGGAATTTACCAGCACACGCCCACCCAAAAGACCACCATGAAAATTAGGAAGCACTTACCGTGGCATGGATTTACAGCACACGCCGACCAATGCACTTGAGAGAAAGATCTTTCACTTTCACCAAATAACTCTTCAAAAACACAATTTTTAAGTGTACACACATCTCCAAACAAGAGAGCTTCCACAACCTACCATACACCAAACTGCCTGCAAGATGCCATATACTGTGCGCTGTGGGAAATAGATTGTATCTGCCAAACCACAACTCCAAAAGGGATGATTAAAAGCCTCAAAAATTCTCTGCATTTTCTACAACAAAATCTCTGAAGACCACAAATTTCAATTCTATGTTCCATTATATGCAAAATTGGCGCGAACAGCAAGCTGCCATGGCCTGACTACGCATAGGAAGGCTAGTCGAGGGAAAAAAACTGCATCCAAAAGCATCAAGAAGTCACAACGACCCAAAACCTGTAAATTTCTGATATTTGACTGAACTTTTTTTAGTTTTTACATGAGTTTTAGTTATATACAAGTCTCCCTTCAAAAAACTCACTCACGGGCACTTATAGTAGCCCGACAACTGTCACTAGACTAGCGACTTGCAGTGCATGTACATGTGCTTGCTAAAGCAAGCTAAAAACCCCACAAAAATAAAGCCCGCACATACTTTTGACATCAGGTGTCCTGTCTGTATGTACAAATTTACAAAAAATGGGGTTCTCAAAATGCGCGTAACAACGTCTTCGATGATGAGACAACTTGTTAAGAGACATATCGAACGAGCACCCACCTGGCCGGACATGTAGCCGGACACCACATTTGTGCTCTATTATTTTTTCGAGCTAGTGTAGTGATACTCTGTGTAAATCCTGATTCCAGAGTAGCATGTCAATTCCCTGAGTTATAATGTTGTCATGATGATTGTAAAAGTCCATGTGAACTGGCCACTGGCCATTTAGAATACCCTAGGTATTGATAGCCATTTTTTGGCTATCCGAAATTGCCATAGTAAGCTACCTCACCCTACCAAAATCACCTAAACACTATGGCTATCCCTACCATTTCATTGTACATAGATGTGTGTGAGTTAGGGGACTTTCCTCATATCTCCTTAAAAACCCTCACTTAGCTAGTCAGTGGGCTAGTTTTTGAGACAAAAAAATTAATAGAAACAAAAACAAAAATACATTATGGTCTTTTTGTGTGAGTGTTTCATTGTATATAGTGCTTAAATATATGTATTTTTATTATAATTTTTTGGTATTATTTAAATATTTTTGTTTAAGTGTGTGTTATTTACCTAAATATAGTATGTACATTTACCCACCATTACCATGATCTTTCTTACTTATGTATTCTATACAAAATCATTTCATGCAAGTTTATCTTATTTTTTGTGTGAATCCACTCCAAGGAAAAACTTCAGAAATACCTCTCACCACCATCAGTCATCATTGCCTTTCACTAAATTCCCATTTCCTACAGGTATTCTTTCTTACCTCTTATAAATATATATACATCAATAAAAACAAATGAGGACCCTCCTCATTTCATTCCATTTATTTTCATATATTTATTTTATATATATATAACTCACACTATTCTAGATTCTATAAATTGTTTATATATACTAGCCTTTTTTTCCCATCATATCCATGTATTATATCTATGCATAATCCATAATCATGCATATTTGCAAACCCCTAATAATCAATTAGGTCATGCTCTAATGCAAGGAGGGGCTCACCTTTGGAGTCATATCCAAATTCAACAAAAGGGGGGACACTGAAGACTTTTTTGTGAAAAAAAGTAGGAATTTTTGTGGGATTTTTAATATCCATCTCCACTCCAAATTTGAAGCAATGATTAGAAGACAAAATGTGGACCAAGAGCTGACTAATCACCTCAAAAATTCTGATAATTTTTGGAGCTACCACCGGTGAGGTATGATTTTTTGATGGCACTTTTCTTACAAGTAGCCCATAGTCTTCTCTCACCCCTTTCCTACTTTCACACACACACGCACACTCATTCCTCTCCATCCCTCACTCAAACTTGGAACTTTCATGGCTTCTTTCATCTTCTTCACCATTTCCATCTCTCCCTTACTCCATAGCTCAAAATTATCATCTCTACACACATATAGCTCAATTTCTCTCTCTAGAATCAAACTCATATCACCATAACCTCTTCATGCTTTTACAAAAAGAGAAAAAATTAGCAAATAACCAATCTCAAGCTCTACAAAAGGAGGAGTTTGATCATGGAAAATTCAACTTCTCCATGGTCACAAAAACTACACCGACAGAGCTCTACAACCTCTTCATTCACCGGAGGAGA
This sequence comes from Adiantum capillus-veneris, assembly GCF_014529385.1. Lineage (NCBI taxonomy): Eukaryota > Viridiplantae > Streptophyta > Polypodiopsida > Polypodiales > Pteridaceae > Adiantum > Adiantum capillus-veneris. Next base: position 47,496,126 of record NC_140953.1, read on the forward strand.
TAGGTGGAAAATTCCCTTTCCATCTTGTGGTTTTCATCAAATCGTGTATATTCTCATCCTTATCTTACTATTTATCATTTTATAAATCATGTAATGCACCTTGATGCATATGCCATGTAATTTTACCCCATCCTACTAACTACAAACTACTAACACTAACCACTAACATACTAACACAAAATAGCCATTGACCTAACCATAAAAGACACCTCACCTCAAGCCTACATGTGCATAGTAACTCTCTCTCTCTCTTTCTTTCTCTCTCTCTCTCTCTCTCTCTCTCTCTCTCTCTCTCTCTCTCTCTCTCTCTCTCTCTCTTTCCTTGTAACTCTACTTTCACGTTATCTACCACCAATAATGCTCTCTTTTGAGCCCACATCCAATACTAAAGCTGACCCGAAATGTTTTGATATTTAAAAAACATCATAATCCTGATTTGTTAGCTTGTAAATTAGAATTTTCAATAATCTTAATAAGAGGTCTCCAACCTATAAATAGGCCCCTCTCCTTCTTGTAAATAACCCCCAATATCTCACATAGCACCCCAACACTCTATGCGTGAGGAGAGACTCAGGCGTTGCAACCACTTTGTGAGCGTCACTTTGGGTGTGAGAGAAGCTTTCAAGCTATACATTGCAAGTGAGAGAGTGTGAGTTCAAAAATTTCAAAACCACTATTGTATATTCTCCTCCATCATCAATAAATTGAGGTTTGGTGCATCAAAGACGTGATTCAAGGTTCAAATATTCGTCTTTCCACTTGTGCAATACAGTTTGGTAAATTCAAGATGACTTGTGTATTTTAAGTTTCTATCATTTGATCTTGTTTTATCAAGTGTTGTAGGGTGTTTTGATTGCCAATTTTGTGTCCATTGTAAGAGGGTATTGTGGTGAGACGTCTTCCACACCCTAAGACAGTGTGTGTCTGTGTTGGCAATGTTTAGTATCTACTAAGCATGAGTTAGTTTTGTACAAGATCTACGATAGCATCATAACGAACCATCTCCATTTGCAAGTAACAAACAAGATATTATGCAAGTTCCATTCCTCTCTCTCTCTCTCTTCCCTTTTCTCTAACTCTCTCTACTCCATTTGAGTTTTGTCTTGGTGTGAGATTTCTTGTGTGTTTTGTGGTGCATCTTCTTGGGTGTGACAAAATCTATCTTGTGTCCTAGTTATCATACCATAACTATGTGGTGCCCCTATCTTGTTTGGATTTGGTTGGGTTTGTTGTTGTGTTGTGCTTGTGGTTTTCCTAGCCCTAGTTGAGCAGCACGGGAGTCTTGAGGGGTGTTTAGAGGTCGCCTCTCTTGTTGCCCACCCCGGACCGCCTCAATTTTGGTGCCCTCACTTAGGATGGCTTGTTTATGTTGTTGTGAATACTTAGTCTTTAGATTAATCAAGTAGCTTGCATGAATCACAAAGATTTGTATGACCCGTTTGTTCCTATTGCAAGGCAAAAGGTGCTTATCTTTGTAAGCACAAAATTACAATTTCAACGAGTAATCCGTAGAATTTTGGGGCCTCTTAGGTTAGCCAAGATAAACACTTGAGTAAATCCTTTTACCTTGCCTCTCATTAGGTACGACCTTAGTTTGGACGTCTATATTTTTGTTTTGTTTTAAGCATTAGATAATGCATAGACCATGGATAATGGCCCAGGAATAGAGGTTTTTCCCTTCCATTTCGCTCCACACATTAGAATAAACGTTGCAATTAGTAGAAAGATCCATTTTTAACAATATATGGTGTTCATGTTTGGTTCCCAAAGAGTAGGAGAAATTATTGCATCACCAAACCCTGTCATCTTGCCTCTTGTGGACTATCATAGATCATTTGATGTGCATATTTTTATTTTGTTATATAATAGATTGCAATTTAGAAACATTATTGTGTAAATCTATTTGAAAAAAGAAAAACAAAAACGTGTTGTCACTTTGAAATTGATTCAATGGAGGCCAACGCCAAATGTCAGGATATCCTCTCTTTTTTGGAGAGCCTGGTGAGGATGCTGAGCTATTACTAACAAATTTCAAAATGGCTTGCTGCATAAAAAGAGTGATAGGACATGAGGAACGCTTAGAAATTTTTGAGGTAGTTCTGAGGAAGGATGCTAGAACTTGGTTTGACTCTCTATCTCAAGAGGCTAAGGGAAACTATAACAAAGTCGTGGATCTTTTCAAGAGATACTTCTTTGACCCCCAAAACTATAGAAAACTCAAGTGCCTAAGGGGAGAGGTTCCAATAGAGGTTCCTAGATCCAAGGGAAAATTGCAAGTATCAACATACAGAGAGATTCCTAAGGTAACGTCTAAAGTGATTGAGAAGTTAAATGAATTGTTAAGCAACCTGTCAATTCACCTTGTACAAGCTATAGGTCCAAAGGGACAAGCAAAGAAGTCAGAAGAGCGAGAGCCACCACGACCTAAGAGAATCTTGCAATTTTGAAATTGTGGGGAGTCTAGACATGGGATGTATAATTTTCCTTGGCCCTGTGGGGAGCCACGGAGACCTAAATTGAATTACCCAGTGATGAATGCAGGTGAAGGAACTAGTCAAAAACCACGGCTTCTGCAAAGACCAAATGGGGCAAGACCATCTCCACGAGGAGTGGTAGGAGTTCCACCTTTGCCAGACCCAAATGTGCATGTGGTAGAGATGAAAAATTCAAAAGAGGTTGACATGGAAGCAAATGGCATCAAGCGTGGCCGAGGAAAAGGTAAGGAGAAAGAAGAAGTTACTTCACAAAGTGACTATGGACGATAAAAGAAGGCAAAGGAGACCAAGGAAGCTAAGAGGACCCGATGTCGTATCAACCTCCAAAACCTCCATCTTGCACATGGTATGGCTTCATATAACTTGTTGGAAGACATGAGAGGTAAGGGTTCTGATATCTCATGGCCTCAATTTCCTGCATTATTTCCACAATTTAGGAGGGATTTAACGAAGGTAGTTAGCACTAGGAGAAAGGTAAAAGAGAGTGTGCCTGTTGTAAAAATTGCACAAGTTGAAATGAATGAGAATATTGCACATGTGCTAGATTTTTACATCAAAGGAAGATTGGTTAGGAAAGGTCTAGTGGATAGGGGTGCACAAATTTGCATCATGACAGAGAGACTCACGCAAAGACTAGGCATGCACATCCATGAGACACCTGAAATCAAAGTCAAGATGGCAAACGATAGCAAGGCTAGGTGTGTAGGCATTTGTAAAAATGACTTTGTAGAGGCCTTTGGCATTAAGAAGGTGGTGGATTTTTATGTTATGTCGACCAAGGGAAGTGGATATCCATTTATCTGAGGAAGAGCATGGCTAATGAAAATGCGATATTTACAGGATTGGGAAAGTGGAAAGTTGATCTGCAGGAATAAAAATCATAAGAAAGTTGTCTTTGACATGAAGGAGTAATGTCAAGAGGAGTGCCATGAATAATCATCGCAAAGTGAGACAGAGGAAGACTGGACTAATAGCACTTCAGAAGAAGAAGGTAGCGTTAGCACAACGGAAGAGAAGCCTTCAATTGAAGTCATGGGGGTAAGGTTTAAGCCAAGCAACCAAGAAACCTCTTGCCAAGGCTTGGAGAAGGTAGGTCCTCAAGAGAAGCAAAATGTGGAAGGTGAAGGAATGTTAGAAGGTATGTTGTCTACCACACTTACAAAGGATGAAAGAGAGGAGTTCCAATGTGTGTTAAGGAAGTTTCCTAAGCTTCTTGCTAAAGACTACACCGACGTGCGTGGAGTAGATGATGTTCAACACAAGATTGAGTTAAAGCCATATGCCACACCTAAGGCGCAAAAGTTACAAAGGCTGGGAGTCATCAAGGAGCAGGCTTTACTCAAGGAGGTAAGAAAGCTTCTAGCAGCAGGTTTCATTTACACAGTGGAGAATTCAAAGTGGGTCTCTCCCATTGTTGTTACTCTCAAGAAGAACGACAAGTGGAGGGTGTGTGTGGATTACCGTCCACTGAATACGGCAACAAAAAGACATCACTTTCCCCTCCCATTTCAGGATGAGATACTAAATGAGGTAGTTGGTCATGAGAAGTACACTGTGTGTGATGGCTACTCGGGCTACTTTCAAATAGGTATCGTAGTGGAGGATCAATTGAAAACAACCTTCATCACTCCTTGGGGTTATTATTCTTTCAGAGTCATGCCATTTGGCCTAACAAATGCTCCTGCAACTTTCCAAGGCTTCATGAACATGGTGTTTCAAGCATTCTTTGGAAAGTCCATTAGGGTTTTTATTGATGGGTTTTGCATTTATAGCTCAAAATCATCACATCTACAAAGAGTAGAAGAAGGTTTGAAGAAGGTTTTTATTGATGGGTTTTGCATTTATAGCTCAAAATCATCACATCTACAAAGAGTAGAAGAAGGTTTGAAGAAAATATATTACATGGGAGGTCAACTCAACCTCGACAAATGGCACATAGGCGAGGACGAAGTGATCTTGCTTTGTCACAAGGTTTCCTATAAAGGTATTGAGGTGGATACTTCAAAGGAAAAGGCTCTTATTGAGTTACCATCACCCAAGAGTCACTTAAGGAGGTCATCTCATTCATTCAAAAGGTGAAGTATATGGCACGCTTCATTCATTAGCCTGTGAGTTACTTCACCCCTTGCAAAAATTGACACAAAAAGTCAAATTTTTTTAGTATGGTGAGCTTGACGAATATTTTTGTAACATCAAAGTCATTCTGCCAGAACTACCAACACTTATGCCTCCTTGTTGGGAGTACAAATTCTTTGTTAGCTCTAGTGTTGGGAAAGAAACAATTGGTTTTTTTTTCCTACAACAAGATCCACACAGTACCAGGATGCAACTCATCTACTTTGCTAGTAGGGTCATGAATGCTTTGGAGAGAGGCTACATGGAGGTAGAACTCCTAATGCTTTCTCTCATGTTTGCAGTGAGAAAGTTTAGATCCTACTTGCTACCAAAACCATTTGTAATCCTCACTACAGAAAATTTGTTCCCTTGGGTGTCATCTCAAATGAATCTTAGTACTAGAATCTCAAAGTGGATTATGGAGTTGCAAGAGTTTCAATACTCTTTCAAGGTAGAAGATAGTGTGCGTGCACAATTGGCAGGGATTCTCACTTATAGGGTGCATGAAAAGGAGATTAAGGTTCCTAAAGTAAAGACCCTACCATTGCCACCACCTAAAAGTATTCCTAATGCTTTTACCTTGTTCTTTGATGGAGCTTTTTGACGAGCCACAGGAAAAGCAGGGGGAGGGCTAGTGTTGCTTAACCCAAGTGGAGAGGTGGTCATGAAAGAGAAGGTCAATCTATGAGGTTCAACTAGCAACAATGAAGCAGAATATGGCACACTACTTCATGGTTTAAAGATGTGCATTAGACAAGGTATACAACTTCTCATTGTAAAGGGAGGTGCACTTCTCATTGTGAAGTAGATCTTAGGCATTTGGGCATGCAAGAATGAAAGCCTAAGGGAAAAAGCTCATGCCAATCATAGGTTGTTTAATTAGTTTGAAGAAGTACAACTATACTATTTTCCTAGGGAACAAAATGAAGATGCCGATTTACTTGCACAACAAGCAGTTACATGTGTTGAGAAAGGAGTGCAGGTCATCATGGTGGCAGCAATTGTCAAGCAACCAAGATACCAGGGATTAGAGTCATTGGCTCCCATTATTGGCTACATTTTGGAGGTCGAGCTTCCACAAGACTTCACAAAATCTCAGAAGAGGAGACTCATGAAGAAGGCAAGTTTTTATCTCTTTCTAGAAGGATCCCTCTATCAAAGAGGGAAGGATCAAGTGTGCAGAAGAGTACCAACTATTGAGGAAATTCTAGCCATTCTAAAAGGTTTACATGAGGAAGCATGTGGTGGTCATTTTGCCCAGGATTTAACTGTGAAGAAGATTCTGCTTGCGGGGTATGTTTGGCCAAGCCTGCATGTGGTTGTCCAGAATTGGTGTAAAAGCTGTCACAACTGTCGGGTAAATGGAAATAGAATATTGATCCATGGTCCAAGGCAGATCGTACTTGCAAATGGGCCCTTTGAAAAGTGGGGCATTGATGCTATGGGTCCTCTCTCTAGAACAAAAAATGGTTAACTCTACTTTCTAGTGGCTGTAGATTACATGACTAGATGGGTGGAGGCTCAAAGTTTGGCAAGGGTAAATGGAAAAATAGTGAGTAGATTTGTCTACACTAATATTTGTTTCAGATTTGGTACACCTTTGGAGATTGTTTCTGATAATGGTCCAGGGTTCATGAAGGGCTTACTAATGGAAGTTTGTGAAGAGCTTCACATTCTACATCGTCATAGCACACCCTACTACCCACAGTCAAATGGTTTGGTGGAGAAGGCTAATGGTGTCATTGCAGGCATCATTAGAAAGATGGTGCAAAAGAAGACAAAGTTATGGGATGACTTCTTGGATGATGCCTTGTGGGCGTATCGAACCACATACAGGGAGGCCACAGAGTTCACACCATTTCACGTGGTCTATGGTCAAGAGGCTTCCTGCCTATCGAGCTCAGCATCCCAACGATACGGCTTCATGGTAGAGGTGCACAAGATGATCAAGAGGTATGGATGGATCGACTCCTCATTTGACTCCCTATATTTTCATATATTTATTATATATATATAAATAACTCACACTATTCTACATTCCATAAATTGTTTATATATACTAGCCTGTTTTTTCTCATCATATCCATGTATTATATTTATGCATAATCCACAACCATGTATATTTTCAAACCCCTAATAATCAATTAGGTCATGCTCTAATGCAAGAAGGGGCTCACCTTTGGAGCCATATGCAAATTCAACAAAAGGGGGGTCACTGAAGACTTTTTTGTGAAGAAAAGTAGGCATTTTTGTGGATTTTTTATATCCATCGCCACTCCAAATTTGAAGTAGTGGTTAGAAGAAAAACTGTGGACCAAGATCTGACTAATCACCTCAAAACTTTTGATAATTTTTGGAGCTACCACCGGTGAGGTATGATTTTTTTATTGGACCCCAGTCTGCCCACTTTTCTCACAAGTAGCCCATAGTCTTCTCTCACCTCTTTCCTACTTCCACACACACACGCACACTCATTCCTCTCCATCCCTCACTCAAACCTGTAACTTTCATGATTCTTTCATCTTCTTCACCATTTCCATCCCTCCCTTACTCCATAGCTCAAAATTATCATCTCTACACACATATAGCTCAATTTCTCTCTCTAGAATCAAACTCATATTACCATAACATCTTCATGCTTTCACAAAAAGAGAAAAAATCAAAAAATAACCAATATCAAGCTCTACAAAAGGAGGAGTTTGATCATGGAAAATTCAACTTCTCCATGGTCACAAAAACTACACCGAGACAGAGTTCTACAACCTCTTCATTCACCGGAGGAGATAGGTGGAAAATTCCCTTTCCATCTTGTGGTTTTCATCAAATCGTGTATATTCTCATCCTTATCTTACTATTTATCATTTTATAAATCATGTAATGCACCTTGAGCGCATATGCCATGTAATTTTATCCCATCCTACTAACTATAAACTACTAACACTAACCACTAACATATTAACACAAAATAGCCATTGACCTAACCATAAAAAACACCTCACCTCAAGCCTAAATATGCATAGAAACTCTCTCTCTCTCTCTCTCTCTCTCTCTCTCTCTCTCTCTCTCTCTCTCTCTCTCCCCTTCCTTGAAACTCTACTTTCACCTTATCTACCACCAATAATGCTCTCTTTTGAGCCCACATCCATGACTAAAGCTGACAAAGAAGGCTCACAATGTTTTGATTTTTTTTAAAAAAATCATAATCCTCATTTGTTAGCTTGTAAATTAGGATTTCCAATAATCTTAATGAGAGGTCTCCAACCTATAAATAGGCCCCTCTCCTTCTTGTAAATAACCCCCAATATCTCACATAGCACCCCAACACTCTATGCATGAGGAGAGACTTAGGCGTAGCAATTCCGAAACTTGCGTTTTGATTTGTGACTACATATCTGTGAGCCTTATTTGTAGATTTGAAAGCTTAAATCACTGTTTTTAGTTGTTTTGACCATAGGAGAGTGTTCTTAAACCATAGGGCAACCTTTTTGGACTGATATATTGTAGTTTTCAGGACCTTTTTCATGATGGATCATGATTTTTGTACCTTGTCGAATTGCGACCAAAGTTGGTAGGATAGTGTCCTAGATGTCCTAAACCTCGTCCTAAAGTTTCATTGCATTTCGAGTCCATTCGAGTGTCGAAATGGTGTAATGACCTAGAGTTGTGAGAAAGGACATAGGTAGATTTCCCTAATCATTGAGTGTTGGTTTGCTTGTTGAGTTAGTGTGATGCTTGTTATGGTTCACTTCTTGAGATTGACGATCTCAAAGAGCTTCCGTGCCCCATTCGAGTCACTTCCTTGAGTATTGACATTATGTTAGTACCAAAAGGCTATGCTGCAGACTTCCGTCGCAGCGACCCGCTATCACTACTTGACCTATGATTGTTTGACGGGGGACATGGATGAATTGTGTACACATGATTTTGCCCCAGCATTTTAAGTATTTCTTTGTAGAACTCCAACTTGTAGACATCCTAGTCAAGAAATTATTGCACTCTATCCCTCTTTGCCTGGCAAGTTGTTGCACGCTTCTCATATAGGCATCTTTGAAGCTCCTAGAAGCTATAAAACTTCCTTTGCAGCTTTCTTGTGAGCACAGAGTCTTATGATTTCCTCTGTGTTTGTAGTTTCATCCGCTACCTCTATTGATTCCAAGTGGCACTGAGAATCTGTCAGTTTCTTTCAAAATACAACTACACCATCCGAGAGACCTTCCTGTCTGTGCATGTCTGCCTTTGCTTCCTCCAAGTCTACATTCATTCTTTGCAGCTGCTCTTTCTTCTCATGAACCCTCTCACTAAAGGTGCTAACCATTTTCTTTGTTGCCAATATATGGCCTTGCAAATCCACACTTTCAGTGGCCGTTTTCTCTACCTCATGCTTCCCTTCAAAATTCACATTGAGTAGAGGTGATGATGCAACTCGTGTGGACCCATTGGCCTCTCTCCACCTGCCAATTTTTTGGGCATAAGTGCCTTTCTTTATGACATTGGCCACAAATTCTTCATCGAACACGGTCCAAGCAATAGGTTTTCTTTCACAATCTTTCTTATTTATTGGGCTCTTCCGAGTTGTGCTACGAGTTGTGCTACCAGCTATGCAGTTTTCTAGAACAAAATCATGGGCATAGGCAATAGAAACAGTGTAATGTATAGGAGGCTCTCGGTATACCTTATGGTGCTACAGCATGAATGACTCATAAAACTGTGGCTTCTTTGTTTTACAATGTACCTTTGGACTTCCTCTTTGGGGCTCTTCAAACACGATGAGCCACATGCCTTCGGGCACATCATTGTCGCTCAACTGTCGTGGACTCTCACCCACAGGCTAAGGCCATATTCCTGATGGAACTCCTCCTTACTGCAATAGAACTCTCCTTGGTGTGGATATTTGATTTTGGGGGCATGCCAACAACGACCCCCTGCTTCACACACAAAATACCTCACATGCAACCCATAAACCTGCACCACAAAGTCACAGAATGAGTCAAGTACTTGTCTATGTAATGCTCTTCTTTCCCATGACAGTGGAATACACTCAATCCTAAACCTTGTCTCCCCTGTTGTTCAAGGTCCTACTGTCAGTGCCCCTAAGCGCATTATTCTTCAGGCAATGTGCTTCTCAGCATCCATGGTGCTTTTGTTCCTTTGGTTTTAACCACAAAAAGTGTACCACCATACCATGCATTGACCCCACTTTTATACAATACTATATGCAGATCCGTTGATTTAAGCAACATTAGTGTAGATTCTTGATTTAGGCACAACACATCTCATTGGTGTAGATTTTCCAGTTGAGGCAACACCGATTGCAAAATCATCCTGCAGTGGCTGGGCCACCAATGTAACTTGTATGATTTTGTTACCCGGGTACAAAATGAAAGTTTTTTGTATTGGATTTGGGAATTGGATTTGAAATTCGTATATGATGATTTTTTGTCGCGATAGTGTTTATGAAGTAGGACTTCAGATTTATAAGAATGAATTTACCAAATGATGAGTGTGACCAATGATATCCTGATCCATCAGGATATGACATATACTACTTATTCTAGTGGTATGGGACACTAGAATATGCAGTATGTGGATGACGACAAACATAAGCAATGTTATTTAAGCTTGTTTTTTCTTTCAATATGTGATATTTCTGACACAAAATACTAACCAATAATTTTTATAAGCATAGTTTGCAGATTCCTACCTTCGCAAGTGAGGATGGTTGCTTTCTAACGAAGAGGTATGTAATAAAAATGACAAATTTATGTATATATATTGTAGTTGTTAGGTGGAAAAACCATAAGTGGCATGGACTGTATTATATTAAAGATCCCTTTATGAGCTGGTCACTTTATGACCAAATGGACAATCTGTAATCATTTTTTAGCATTCAAAAATCTATAAATGAATACGTGCAAGAGGAAAATGCTCACTATTGCACGGGAGGAGATTGCACGCAGTGCCTGTGTCAATTCTTCTCTTCTCATCTCTCTTCTCTCGCCGTGTTGGTGTAGTACTCTGCTCTAGGAGGTGCATTTGCGCGTGCTATCTCTCTTCTCTCGCTCTATGTCTCTCTCTGTTCACATATAGCTTTGCTTATGTGCTACAAAATTTGTCAGGCATGTACTTTAGTCGGTTTTATGGCTTGCAGCATGTAGTTTTTGCTATTTTGCGGGATTCTTTAAGATGGAAAAGTTTCTATCATGCTTGCATCCCTATGTTTGAGAGAGAGTGGAGTATGAAGATCCAAGCACTTATGAAGAAGCTGTCAGAGTAGCCAGAGCAAAGAGTCGAAAGATGAAAAAGAGGATAGAGGCAGGTTTGCTCCAGTCGGCAATCACGGTAGCCAGTGGACCTAGGCGCAAACAGATTGAGGAGCATCAAAAGGTAAAAGATCATTTTCTTGATATGCATTTGATCAAAGCACATGAAGTTGATGCCAGGCTAGAAGAGGTAGAAGAAGTGCCAACCAGGGCTCAACAGGTGCAGAGAGGTATGTTCAGGGTTCCATCCAGTTTGCTTCCTCAAGAGAGCGAGGTCGTAAAAGTTTTTCAAGAAGAGGTGCGAGTTCCAGAACTAGCAACAGAGAAGGTAGCAGTGGTCCAAGAATTAGCAAGCTCAAAAGAGGAGTCCGACAGTTCCCATAGCTCTAGCAACAGTTTGGACACAGATAGCATGTGGGAGACAGAATCCCGGTCTTAAGGTAACGAAGTATGCGCTTCACAGCCTGCCAATGATGCATACCTGGGCTGTGCATAAATCTGCTTGCTTGTGAAACCCCAAATTAAATGTTTGGACGAGTATTTCCTGCCAAATATATCAAGCAACCAACCGCTGCTGCATAAGTATGTACATCAAAAGGTTCTCCAGCATCGTGCATGCTCAACTTTGATCCAATTTCTACAGGTGTAGAGATTGGTTTACAATTTTGCATACCAAACTTGTCCAAAATTTTATGCAAATATTTTTCCTACAACATGTATATGCCATCCTCTGATTGCACAAACTGAATACCCAAGTAATAATGTAGCAAACCTGTAGACATGTAGTAGTGTTAGTGTGTATACACACTTCACCAGGGGCACTTTTCTCCCACTGGGTTTTTCCCCCTGGACATCCAGTGTGAAAGGACACCTTATCTCTTAGGGTTTCATATAAGCTTTGTAGCTCTGAGTTTGTATACATACAATTATTATTCTAATACAGAGAGAGAGACTACAGAGATCTCGTACACAAGCTCTGTGTCTTCTCCTTCTCCATCTTCTTCCTACTCTGAGTTGCTGTTTTCCTTCTGTTTCCTGTTTCATCATCTTCAACAATTGGTATCAGAGCAAGGTTATTTCCAGAGCCTCTACTTGCGTTTTCGCGTCCGTGCGCGCAATCGCAGTTTTCAGGCAGTTTTCGGAAAATTTGTTCGTGGGAGCATCCTCGACGTTCCGGGATTATTCTGATCAGGTGACCTACAGTTTTACCCCCCTTTCGAAGCCGTTCGAGCCCTCAGAATTTTGTTCTGAGCAGCGTAGCAGAAGTTACTTTTTGGAGGCGTTTAGATCAAGAGGGTGTGCTTTTTGACAGATTTTCTTCAGGTAAACAGTTCTTTTGGGAAACAGCTTGTCTTAGCTTTGTGCTGAGATTTTGTGTAGAGTTTTGCTTGGATTGGAGAGGAGATTTGTGAATCTCTTGGAGGTTCTTTTGCTCTCTTGTGTGCATCTACAGTATGGCTCAATCTACGGAGAAAGAGATTTTTGGTGCGTTTACATCCGAAGACAAATTGGATGGTACCAACTATTCTCTTTGGTCTTTTATGGCCAAAAATGTTTTGGTTGGTAAAGGATTGTGGGATTATGTATCTGGAGATGAAGTTCGTCCAGGTAGCATTGCACCTGCCACGCCTGGTCGTGGTGCAGCTGTTGGGGCACGACCCTCACAAGTCACTCCAGAGCAAAAGAGATGGGATACTAAAGATGCACAGGCTATGGCTGTGATTGCCTTAACCATAAAGAGGACAATCACACCACATATCAGATCTTGCAGAACTTCTGAGGATGCTTGGAACACTCTGCAAGCTATGTTTGGAGGAAGAAACGCTGCTAGAATAGAGTTTTTGAAGAAACAACTTGACAAAATACAGATGGACGAAGGTGACGATATTTTCGAGCATCTTACAAAAATCAGGGATCTTAAAGAGCAATTGCTTAGCATTGATGAAGTGATTCCAGAGAAGGACTTGGTTTCCAAAACACTCAATTCACTACCACCATCTTATTTGACTTTTCAGACTTCTTTGACTCTGTCTTTGCGAGCTAATCCTGACCCTCTTCATTTTGAAGAGTTAGTGGCTTTGCTATTGCGGGAGGATCAATCACGTAAGAACAAGTCTTTATAGGTGGATGGTATGGATCATGCTCTTGTTGTATAGAACAAAAACAGGGGTAAAGAGAGTGCTCATCACTCCAAGTCTAGTGCAGGACAATCTTCAGAGAAGTCTAAAGGTGATTCCGACAAGTCCAAGAAGAAAGGTAAATGTCACTACTTCAAGAAACCTGGTCACTACATTAGTGAGTGTAAAAAGCGAATTGCTAAAGAAAAGAAGAAAGATTCAAGTTTGGTTGTTTCAGCTTCTGGTGATTCTTCTACAGCTAAAGAAGATTCTGCAAACTTTGTGCAGGATTCTTATGCTTTTGTAGTATGTTCAGATTTTTCTGCTTACAGTGTTGACAAGACACAAATGATTTGGTACTTTGATAGTGGTGCATCCAGGCATATTACTTCAAGGAAGGATTTGTTTTGTTCATTGGATGCAGCTCCAGCAGGAAAGAAGGTGACATGTGCAAATAATGCTTCTTATCCAATCAAAGGCGTTGGTAAGATTTTGATTACCATTTCAGATGGTTCAGATTTATGCTTGCCAGATGTCTTATATGTTCCAGGGATCAAGAAGAATTTGTTGTCTGTATCCTCTCTTGCAAAAAATGGTCTTCGGGTCATTTTTGAGGATGGCAGATGTGTTGTACGAGATCGAGAGAATGGTTATTCTCTTATCACTACAGGTACGCTGGACAATGGACTATTTGTGCTAGATCGTTATGAAAAGCAGATTCAGGTATGTATTGCAGAAACAAAGACTCAGGCCATGCAGGATGCTGAGTTGTGGCATGCTAGATTTGGGCATGTTGGTTATGGCAGTTTGATGACTTTACAACGTCATAATATGGTGCATGATTTGTCTTTATTGGAGATGCCACCAAGACATGTATGTGAAGGTTGCGTTCTTGGAAAGATGCACAGATTTGCATTTTCGTAGGATGGTTCAGTTAGAGCGACACGAAAGTTGCAGCTTGTACACAGTGATGTATGTGGTCCTATGAGGACGCCATCTATAGGAAACAGCCTTTATTTTGTGACCTTCATTGATGACTTTTCCAGGTTTTGTTGGGTGTATCCACTCAAAGCAAAGTCAGACGTGTTTGCAGTTTTTCAACATTATGTCGCCATGGTTGAAAATGAAACAGGTTGCAAAGTACAGACTCTTCGTACCGATCGAGGAGGTGAATACATGTCAGGTGCATTTAAGGATTTTTTGGGAAAGAAAGACATTAAACACCAATGCACTATGCCATACACACCACAACAGAATGGTGTTGCAGAAAGGAAGGACAGGTCTTTAATGGAGACAGCTAGATGTATGCTCAAGGCTAAGAGTTTTCCTCATAAGCTATGGATGGAGGCAGTTGCTTGTGCAGCACATGTCTTGAATAGGTGTCCTACTCGTGCCTTGAAGACCATTACTGCATATGAAGCTTGGTATGACAAAAAACCTTCAGTCAGTTATCTTCGTGTTTTTGGTTGTCTTGCTTATGCTCACATCCCTCAGCAGTTACGTGGGAAGCTTGATGATAAGGCAATCAAATGTATATTTGTGGGGTACAGTAGTGGAAGTAAAGGTTATAGACTTTACAATCCTGCTACAAACAAGATTTTTGAAAGTCGTGATGTAATTTTTGCAGAAACTACTGCTCAACCTATGGTTGCTTTTGATGTACCTCATATGCAGACACATGATGTATTTGAAGGTTTGCTTCCTTCTTTTGTGGAGAATCAAGAATCACAACAGGTTGATAATCTTGATCAATCTTTTGATCAGCATGTGACACCTCATGATGTAGAGGAAATTGTGCGTGAAGAGCAAGAAGTTCTCAGGGAAGAAAGAACCTTGCCTAAATGGGTTCAGAAAACTTTGCAGGATAGCAAGTTGGATGCACCGTTGCCACGGAAAACACGTGCTGGTACTACTTTTGGCAGAGAGCAAGTAGATTTGGCTTGCTTTAGCACTCTTTGTGATGCAGATGAGCCTGATTCATTTGAACAAGCTTTAGAGTGTGTTCAGTGGAAAGATGCTATGCAGCAAGAAATTGATTCTATTCATAAGAATCATACATGGGATCTAGTGGACTTGCCTATAGGTAAAAAGCCTATTGGTACAAAGTGGGTTTTTAAGGTAAAAAGGAAACAAGATGGTACTGTTGACAGGTACAAAGCAAGGCTTGTGGCAAAAGGCTATGCGCAACAGAAAGGCATAGATTATGATGAAACCTTTGCTCCTACTTCTCGTGCGTCCACAGTTAGATCACTAGTTGCAATTGCTGCTCATCATGGTTGGAAAGTGCATCAGTTGGATATCAAGACTGCTTTTTTGAATGGTGATTTGCAGGAAGAAGTTTATGTAAGTCAACCAAGTGGTTTTGTTGTAAAAGGTCAAGAGAAAAAGGTATGTAGATTGCGTAAAGCTTTGTATGGTCTCAAACAGGCTCCAAGAGCATGGTATGAGAAGATACATACTTATTTGATTGGCCAGGGATTTCAAAATAGTCCAACAGAAAGTACTTTGTATGTCAAAAAGAGAGATGGAGTTCTCATTATGCTAACACTTTATGTGGATGATATGCTTCTTACAGGCAATAATGCAAATGAAATTGAAGCGTTTAAAGATGCTTTGAGAAAAACCTTTGAGATGTCTGATCTTGGTTTGCCTTTACTTTGGTATTCAGTTTGTGCAATCAGAGGATGGCATATACATGTTGCAGGCAAAATATTTGCATAAAATTTTGGACAAGTTTGGTATGCAAAATTGTAAACCAATCTCTACACCTGTAGAAACTGGATCAAAGTTGAGCATGCACGATGGTGGAGAACCTTTTGATGTACATACTTATGCAGCAGCGGTTGGTTGCTTGATATATTTGGCAGGCAACACTCGTCCAGACATTCAATTTGGGGTTTCACAAGCAAGCAGATTTATGCACAGCCCAGGTATGCATCATTGGCAGGCTATGAAGCGCATACTTCATTACCTTTCAGGTACCCCTAATCTTGCCATGTTCTTTCCAAGGGGGGATATGTATGGAAAGCACAGTTCTATGCAGCTTCTTGGTTACAGCGATTCAGATTGGGCTGGTGATTTTGACACACGGCATTCCACAAGTGGCAATTGTTTTTTCTTGGGAAATGCATGTATATCTTGGCTAAGCAAGAAGCAACCCACAGTGGCTACATCAACTTGTGAAGCTGAGTACAGGGCAGCTTTCACGGCAACAGTTGATTGTGTATGGATACGCAGGTTATTGGCAGATCTTTGTGAGTGTCAACAGGCACCCACTACCATTTTCACTGACAGTCAGAGTGCTATGGCAGTTGCAAGGAATCCAGTATTTCATGCAAGAACAAAGCACATAGAGGTTCACTACCACTATGTCAGGGAAAGGCTACATGCAGGGGAGATCACACTAACTTACTGTCCTACATAGGATAATATTGCAGATCTATTTACGAAGGCGTTATCACGAGAAAAGTTTGAAGCTTTCCGAAAAGCTTTGGGCTTACTCTCATACACATGATGATCTGCTACCTTGTACGGATTCACACTATCACTACAGGGGGGATTTGTAGACATGTAGTAGTGTTAGTGTGTATACACGCTTCACCAGGGGCACTTTTCTCCCACTGGGTTTTTCCCCCTGGACATCCGGTGTGAAAGGACACCTTATCTCTTAGGGTTTCATATAAACTTTGTAGCTCTGAGTTTGTATACATACAATTATTATTCTAATACAGAGAGAGAGACTACAGAGATCTCGTACACAAGCTCTGTGTCTTCTCCTTCTCCATCTTCTTCCTACTCTGAGTTGCTGTTTTCCTTCTGTTTCCTGTTTCATCATCTTCAACAAAACCAAGATCAGATCTCAAAGGTTTTCCTCAAAGCATCTTTAAACGCTTCAATTTCATCTACATTATTGCCTGTAAGAAGAATATCATCCACATAAAGTGTTAGCATAATGAGAACTCCATCTCTCTTTTTGACATACAAAGTACTTTCTGTTGGACTATTCTGAAATGCCTGGCCAATCAAATAAGTATGTATCTTCTCATACCATGCTCTTGGAGCCTGTTTGAGACCATACAAAGCTTTACGCAATCTACATACCTTTTGCTCTTGACCTTTTACAACAAAACCACTTGGTTGACTTACATAAACTTCTTCCTGCAAATCACCATTCAAAAAAGCAGTTTTGATATCCAACTGATGCACTTTCCAACCATGATGAGCAGCAATTGCAATTAGTGATCTAACTGTGAACGCACGAGAAGTAGGAGCAAAGGTTTCATCATAATCTATGGCTTTCTGTTGCGCATAGCCTTTTGCCACTGAGGAATGCTTTTCCATGCATGGGAACCCCCCCATATATTTTTGCCCTTTTATCAAAATATTTCCCATTATATAAGTTACTTTTGATTTTTTCTTCCTTTTTCACAAACGTTTTAGCCTTTATTAAATAAATAATACTTATGCTAATCAATCACGATGTAGCATAATAAGTAAGCTTTCTTTATTGATCTCTCTTTTGACCTTAAATATTATATATATATATATATATATATATATATATATATTCTAGTATTTCTAATATTTTTTTTTCATGTATATACATTATTCCACTCTACCAAATATTTTATTCACTAGTTTTCATTTTCAAACCTCAACCCCACTTTCAAATTTCAATAATACCTCCATCTAGATGATTGCCAATCTTTTCAACACTCTAGGTCATGTTTTCATACACATGAAGGAGCTTACACTTGAAGGCAAGAGAGAAGTCCACTCAATGGGGACCACCAAAAGACTTTTGCAACCACAAATAATACATTATTTGGCTGAATTTTTTAAGTAAAGAAGAACCCCGAATCTGAAGGAGCGTTCAACATGAAAGATGTAGCTCGTGATCTCAACTTTTAGCTCAATTTTTTTCAGAATTTTTGGAGTTATGAATACGGAGATATGATTTTTGTAGTGGACCCCAGTTTTCTCGTGTAATGGTGACACAGGCCATCCCCACTTTTCTTCCTTTTAGAATGGCTATGGTTCTACAAGTCTTCAAGCATGATTACAAGAGACAAGGCTCTTTTAATGAGGTCTTGGCTAGTCTAGAGTAATTCTATCACCATTTTTGGAGGATCCATCCTCATCAACAAATATCCACCTTCGACAACCTCTCTTATAATTTTCTTACCTCTCTCTTCTCTCCCTAATAAGCTTATGTCTATCCAAAGCTAGACTATTGTAAATATTTCCTATCCTCTACATCCTACCCACATTCTCTCTTTTTCTCTCTCTATTGACTCTGGTATTTTAAATAATGAGGAGACAAGATGGGAGCCACAGTCACATGCACCCCATTTTCCTAGTCACCAAAGTGGGACACTCACCTCAAATAGAAATATTGCTAAATCCTTCCCTCCTTCCCTATATAAGGAGGCCATGAGAGCTCACTTGGGGGGGAGAACACACACACACACACCTATCCATACACACTCTTGTGCTACATGCTTGTAGCATGAACCCTAATCACATAATCACAACACCATCATCATCACCATCACCATGCACAAAAGATGAGCACCACACCTCCACACCACTTGTAATTAAGGGTTGAAGGCACAATTTCAAGAAGAAGAAGGGTGGACACACTCATGATATTCCTCACCATCAACTCCCATCTCTCCATTATGCCTCCTACGATCTTGTTCCCTTCTCATTTTCCTGTCATACACTACCTATTGTATTCATCTTTTGCAAGCAATCAACACACTCCATCTTGGTGCCATACTTTGTGTCGCTTTGGATACATCTCATTGTGAGTATGGTATATGCTTGTTCCTTGCCATTTTTTTTTTCTGCTTATGTTAAGGTGTGTGGATTCGCCACCACACACACACTCTCTCTCTCCCTCTCATATTCCTATCATCTTGCTACTTCCATCTTAAGGTGTGCGGATTCGCCACCTTTTGTATGAGAAGTGAGCATACTTGCATGTATCCCTGACCTCGTTATCTTCCTTACTACATGCACGCGTAGCGAGCCCATTCTCACTCACTCACCACTCCTCTCACCTGATTCTCCGACCACCCCATTCCACATTTGGGCGTGGATCTTGAAATTGTTTTCCATGCATGCTTCATTGTGTATATGTATGCGTCCTAGCCGCATATCTTGCTAGGTGGTGCCCCTATTGTGTATTCCCCATGATGAGGCCATTGTGCATAGTCTTGGTGTAGAGGCCACCGGGTCTATTTTTTTCACTTCCGCCTCTCACCACAAGCCTTGCTTTGTACCTGTCAACAGTACCATCTTGTTTCCTTTTTACCTTAAAACCCCACATTGTACCAATAGGCTTTTTACCTATAGGCAAGTCCACTAGATCCCATGTATGATTCTTATGAATAGAATCAATTTCTTGCTGCATAGCATCTTTCCACTGAACACACTCTAAAGCTTGTTCAAATGAATCAGGCTCATCTGCATCACAAAGAGTGCTAAAGCAAGCCAAATCTACTTGCTCTCTGCCAAAAGTAGTACCAGCACATGTTTTTCGTGGCAACGGTGCATCCAACTTGCTATCCTGTAAAGTTTTTTTAACCCATTTAGGCAAGGTTCTTTCTTCCCTGAGAACTTCTTGCTCTTCACGCACAATTTCCTCTACATCATGAGGTGTCACATGCTGATCAAAAGATTGATCAAGATTATCAACCTGTTGTGATTCTTGGTTCTCCACAAAAGAAGGAAGCAAACCTTCAAATACATCATGTGTTTGCATATGAGGTACATCAAAAGCAACCATAGGTTGAGCAATATTTTCTGCAAAAATTACATCACGACTTTCAAAAATATTGTTTGTAGCAGGATTGTAAAGTCTATAACATTTACTTCCACTACTGTACCCCACAAATATACATTTGATTGCCTTATCATAAAGCTTCCCACGTAACTGCTGAGGGATGTGAGCATAAGCAAGACAACCAAAAACACGAAGATAACTGACTGAAGGTTTTCTGTCATACCAAGCTTCATATGGAGTAATGGTCTTCAAGGCACGAGTAGGACACCTGTTCAAAACATGTGCTGCAGAAGCAACTGCCTCCATCCATAGCTTATGAGGCAAACTCTTAGCCTTGAGCATACATCTAGCCGTCTCCATTAAAGACTTGTTCTTCCTTTCTGCAACAACATTCTGTTGTGGTGTGTATGGCATAGTGCATTGGTGTTTAATGCTTTTCTTTCCCAAAAAATCCTTAAATGCACCTGACATGTATTCACCTCCTCGATCGGTACGAAGAGTCTGTACTTTGCAACCTGTTTCATTTTCAACCATGGCGACATAATGTTGAAAAACTGCAAACACATCTGACTTTTCTTTGAGTGGATACACCCAACAAAACCTGGAAAAGTCATCAATGAAGGTCACAAAATAAAGGCTGTTTCCTATAGATGGTGTCCCCATAGGACCACATACATCACTGTGTACAAGCTGCAACTTTCATGTCCCTTTAACTGAACCATCCTGCGAAAATGCAAATCTGTGCATCTTTCCAAGAGCGCAACCTTCACATACGTGTCTTGGTGGCATCTCCAATAAAGACAAATCATGCACCATATTATGACGTTGTAAAGTCATCAAACTGCCATAACTAACATGCCCAAATCTAACATGCCACAACTCAGCATCCTACATGGCCTGAGTCTTTGTTTCTGCAATACATACCTGAATCTGCTTTTCATAACGATCTAGCACAAATAGTCCATTTTCCAACGTACCTGTAGTGATAAGAGAATAACCATTCTCTCGATCTCGTACAACACATCTGTCATCCTCAAAAATGACCCGAAGACCATTTTTTGCAAGAGAGGATACAGACAACAAATTCTTCTTGATCCCTGGAACATATAAGACATCTGGCAAGCATAAATATGAACCATGAAATGGTAATCAAAATATTACCAACGTCTTTGATTGGATAAGAAGCCTTATTTGCACATGTCACCTTCTTTCCTGCTGGAGCTGCATCCAATGAACAAAACAAATCCTTCCTTGAAGTAATATGCCTGGATGCACCACTATCAAAGTACCAAATCATTTGTGTCTCGTCAACACTGTAAGCAAAAAAATCTGAATATACTAAGAAAGCATAAGAATCCTGCACAAAGTTTGCAGACTCTTCTTTAGCTGTAGAAGAATCACCAGAAGTTGAAACAACAAAACTTGACTC
Organism: Adiantum capillus-veneris; assembly: GCF_014529385.1. Classification (NCBI taxonomy): domain Eukaryota; kingdom Viridiplantae; phylum Streptophyta; class Polypodiopsida; order Polypodiales; family Pteridaceae; genus Adiantum; species Adiantum capillus-veneris. The sequence goes on from NC_140953.1 coordinate 47,517,332, forward strand.
TTTCTTCTTTTCTTTAGCAATTCGCTTTTTACACTCACTAATGTAGTGACCAGGTTTCTTGCAATAGTGACATTTACCTTTCTTCTTGGACTTGTCGGAATCACCTTTAGACTTCTCTGAAGACTGTCCTGCACCAGACTTGGAGTGATGAGCACTCTCTTTACCCTTGTTTTTGTTCTGTACAACAAGAGCATGATCCATACCATCCACCTGTAAAGACTTGTTCTTACGTGATTGATCCTCCCGCAATAGCAAAGCCACTAACTCTTCAAAATGAAGAGGGTCAGGATTAGCTCGCAAAGACAGAGTCAAAGAAGTCTGAAAAGTCAAATAAGATGGTGGTAGTGAATTGAGTGTTTTGGAAACCAAGTCCTTCTCTGGAATCACTTCATCAATGCTAAGAAATTGCTCTTTAAGATCGCTGATTTTTGTAAGATGCTCGACAATATCGTCACCTTCGTCCATCTGTATTTTGTCAAGTTGTTTCTTCAAAAACTCTATTCTGGCAGTGTTTCTTCCTCCAAACATAGCTTGCAGAGTGTTCCAAGCATCCTCAGAAGTTCTGCAAGATCTGATATGTGGTGTGATTGTCCTCTTTATGGTTAAGGCAATCACAACCATAGATTGTGCATCTTTAGTATCCCATCTCTTTTGCTCTGGAGTGACTTGTGAAGGTCCTGCACCAACAGCTACACCACGACCAGGCGTGGCAGGTGCAATGCTACGTGGACGAACTTCATCTCCAGATACATAATCCCACAATCCTTTACCAACCAAAACATTTTTGGCCATAAAAGACCAAAGAGAATAGTTGGTACCATCCAATTTGTCTTCGGATGTAAACGCACCAAAAATCTCTTTCTCCGTAGATTGAGCCATACTGTAGATGCACACAAGAGAGCAAAAGAACCTCCAAGAGATTCACAAATCTCCTCTCCAAACCAAGCAAAACTCTACACAAAATCTCAGCACAAAGCTAAGACAAGCTGCTTCCCAAAAGAACTGTTTATCTGAAGAAAATCTGTCAAAAAGGACACCCTCTTGATCTAAACGCCTCCGAAAAGTAACTTCTGCTACGCTACTCAGAACAAAATTCTGAGGGCTGGAACGCCTTCAAAAGGGGGGTAAAACCACAGGTCACCTGCTCAGAATACTCCCGGAACGTCGAGGATGCTCCCACGAGAAAATTTTCCGAAAACTGTTACCATATACATGTGGTAGTGATGTGTGTGAACACACTAGGACCGCCGGGGCATTTTTTCCCTCTTTAGGAGGTTTTTTCCCCCGTCCATTGTATATACGTCCATCACTCTAGGGCTATCTATCTTTCCATTGCACACTAAGTAACACACTCTCTATTGTGTGCCTTGAGCTTCCTTTGTCTTCTCCAAGCTGTGTGTGTTTCTCTGCAACCCTAATTCCAACAATTGGTATCAGAGCAGGTCACGTCCTCCCGGGCTTAGTCGCCAGCTGCTCCAGCACACGCCTGCTCACTTTCTCCGATTTCAGTGAGCTTTGGCGAGCGTTCGCTGTTAGAGTTGTTTTGCCTAAGGCAGAACAAGATCGTTGGGATGTTAAGGATGCGCAGGCTCATGCATTGATTGCGTTGTCTGTGAAGTGCACCATTGTTCCTCACATCCATTCAGAAAAATCAGCAAAACAGGCTTGGGATATTTTAGCAGGTCTTTATGCAAGCCGCAATGAGGCTAAAATTGCTTTGCTGCGTAAAGAGCTGGAGTCGAAGATTATGCATGAGGAAGATGATATGGACACTTTCCTTGCTAGTGTCAAGGATATCAATGAGGAGCTTATTTCTACAGGTGAAGTCATTTCAGACAGTTCCCTTGTGCAGACTGTTCTTGATGCCTTACCAGATTCCTACCAGACTTTTGCTAGTACTTGGAGACTGATGACCCAAGGAAATCCTGAAGTTGTCAAGTTTGATGCATTATGCACATTGCTGTTGCAAGAGTCACTGTCCAGAGAAAACAGGACTAGACAGCGTGCAGTTGAACAGGCTTTTATTGCTTCTTAAAGAAAGGGTGGTAACAGCAATGCAGCCACTTCTTATGGTTCTGCTGCGAGTGGCAAAAATTATGTTCCTAATGCTTCTGCTGGCAGTACTTCGTCTGGCAATTCTGGTGATAAGGGCAAAAAGAATATGCGTTGCCATTATTGTAAAGCCAATGATCACTTGATCAAGTCGTGTCCTAAGTTGAAGGCCAAAGAGCCTAAGAAGAAAGAGGGTGGTTCCAATGCAAATGCTGGTTCCACTACAAATGCAGCCATTGTTGAGTCTTCTGTGAAAGGAGACTATGTTCCTGATGTTGATGTAGAATGGGCTTTTAGTGCATAGTGCACTTACAATCCTGTTGTCCATGATGCATGCTTGTCAGTTGCTGCAGATTCACATGTGTGGTATTTCGATAGTGGTGCTACAAAGCACATTACCTCACATCGTGAATTGTTTACCTCTCTTGAGTCTGTCTCTCATGGAAATTCAGTCACTTCTGCCAACAACGCCTCTTATCCAGTTTAGGGAGTTGGAAAGATTGTGCTTACTGCTACTAATGGCAGTTCTTTCACACTTGTTGATGCACTTTATGTACCTGGGATCAAGAAGAATCTCTTGTTTGTATCCGCACTTGCTAGACTTGAACTTGTAGTCAAATTTGTGGATGACAGATGTACAGTTCATGATCTCAGTTTTGGTGATGAAATTGTTGCATCTGGGCTTTTGTGTCGTGGGCTGTATAAGCTCACTTTGTATGACAAGTGTGGAAAAAATTTTGCAAATGCTGTTGCAGATTCAAGGGCTATTTCAGATGCAAAACTTTGGCATGCACGTTTTGGTCATCTGAATTTTGCCAGTTTGCTGCGTTTGCAGAAATCTGACATGGTTGCTTCTTTGCCACCTCTTGAAGCACCTGTCAAACATGTTTGTGAAGGCTATATTTTGGGTAAGATACAGCTTTCTAAGTTTCCAAAGGATGGTTCAGTTCGGGCCACATGCAGGTTGCAGCTTGTGCATAGTGATGTTTGTGGGCCCATGCAAACTCCGTCCTTGGGCAATTACCTGTACTTCGTGACTTTCATTGATGATTACTCCAGGCATGCATGGGTATTTCCGCTTAAAGCGAAGTCCGAATTTTTTATGTGCTTCAAACAATTTCTGGCTATGGCTGAAAATGTCTCGAAATGTACTATGGGCACCCTTCGTTCCGATCGAGGGGGGGAGTATATGTCTCATGAATTTAATGCATTTCTGGCTAGTCGTGGGATAAAACACCAATGTACACTGCCTTATACACCTCAGCAAAATGGTGTTGCTGAGAGGAAAAACAGGTCACTGACGGAAATGGCACGATGTATGGTCAAAAGTCAACCTTTACCGCATTCTTTTTGGCTTGAGGCCATCATGTGTACCACTTATGTACTTAACAGGTGTCCTACGAAAGCTTTGCAGTCTATTACTCCATATGAAGCATGGCATGATAGAAAACCTTCTATTGAGCACATGCGTGTTTTTGGCTGTTTGGCATATGCTTTGGTGCCACAAGTGCAGCGCACAAAATTGGATGATAAGGCTGTCAAATGTATTTTTGTTGGTTATAGTGCTGAAAGCAAAGGTTACAGGTTGTATCATCCGCAAACAAAACGTATTCTGGTTTCTCGGGATGTAGTGTTTGTGGAAGATTCTGTTCAGCCCTTGCTGTCATGTACTAGAGATAGTAATGTAAGCTCACAGGACATTTATGACACTTTGTTGCCTCTTTTTAGTGGTGGAAATACGAATGTAAGTTCCAATGAGGCAAATGTACAGCCTATGGGGGTTTCTGAAAATGTTTTAGATCAGCCTATTACTGATGCAGATGTACATGATGTACTTGATGAGGAAAGGGCTGAAAATGAGCACGCTAGACGTATGCCAAAATGGCCGGTGTACACTTTGCGTGATAGTAAATTGGATGCACCTTTGTCTAGTCGTACTCGTTCAGGCTCTCGCCATGCATCTTATGCATCAGATTGTTATGCTTTGGCTGTGTCTAGCTTACATGATGTTGAGGGGCCTCTGTCTTTTGATGAAGCACAGAATTTAGAAAATTGGATGGCTGCCATGCAATCAGAATATGATGCACTTATAGAAAATGACACATGGACTTTTATGTGATTTGCCTCCTAGCAAAAATGCCATTGGTACGAAGTGGGTTTATAAGTTGAAATGCAAGCCGAATGGTGAGATCGATCGCCATAAGACTCAACTTGTTGCAAAGGGTTATGCACAGCAAAAAGGCATGGATTATGAAGAAACTTTTCCTCCCACTTGTCGTATGACTACTGTGTGTTTTCTATGTGCATTGGCAGCTCATTTTGGTTGGGATGTACATCAATCATACATTGTTACTGCTTCCTTGAACGGTGACATATTTGAGGAAGTTTATGTAACGCAGCCTCGCGGTTTTGTCATAAAAGGACAAGTGGACAAAGTATGCAGATGTAAGAAGGATTTGTATGGGTTGAAGCAATCTCCTCGTGCTTGGTATGAGAAAGCTGACACTCATTTGGTCAAACCAGGCTTCCGTAACAGTCCAACAGAAAGCACATTGTATGTAAAGCGTGAGGGTGATGTATTTCTCATCGTGGTTCTTTATGTTGATGATTTGCTGATCACTGGACCAAATGAGAGACATATTGTTGAATTTAAGGCTGATTTGAATGCTACTTTCAAGATGAAAGATTTGGGGCTGTTGCATCATTACTTGGGTATACAGTTTAGGCAGTGTGATGGTGGTATTGCCTTGTGTCAGAAAAGTTACATAGAGACATTGCTATGTAAGCTTGGACTTGAGGATTGCAAACCTATTGCCACTCCCATGGAAACAGGTTTGAAGTTGAGTCTACAGGATGCTAGCGATCCTGCTGATGTCACTCTTTACCAAACTGATGTTGGATGCCTTATTTATGTATGCAACACGAGGCCGGATATTCAGTTTGCAGTCTCACAGGTCAGCAGATTTATGCATAGCCCAGGGTCTAAGTATTGGCAGGCTATCAAGAGGATTTTCCGCTACCTTAGTGGCACTTTACATCTTGGCTTGTTTTATCCCAAGGGGGGATCATTGCCGCCAGACTTACATGCTTTTTCGAACTCAGATTGGGCTAGTTGTTTTGACACGCGAGTGTCCACAAGTGGTTTTTGTTTCATGTTTGGCAGTTCATGTATATCATGGTTGAGCAAGAAGCAACCTACTGTGGCCACTTCAATTTGTGAGGCTGAGTACAGGGCAGTCTTCACAGCTACGGTTGAGTGTGTATGGCTCAGACGCCTTATGGCTGATTTGGGTGTTGGACAGGACACTGCCAACACTATCTACATTGACAATCAGAGCGCATTGGCAGTTGCGAGAAACACAGTTTTTCATGCTCGCACAAAGCACATTGAGGTGCATTACCACTATGTCAGGGAGAGGCTCTCAACAGGAGAGATCAGCTTGGCTTATGTTCCAACACATGACAACCTTGTAGATCTTTTCACAAAGGCATTGTCTCGTGAGAAGCTTGAAGCTTTCCGCAAAGCTTTGGGCTTATTCCCCTTTGTGGATTGATCCTGTCCTCAGGGCATGGCACTTCCCTTTACTCATGTGTCAGCTCTCGTTCACCGCATCACTCCAGGGGGGATTTGTTACCATATACATGTGGTAGTGATGTGTGTGAACACACTAGGACCGCCGGGGCATTTTTTCCCTCTTTAGGAGGTTTTTTCCCCCGTGCATTGTATATACGCCCATCACTCTAGGGCTATCTATCTTTCCATTGCACACTAAGTAACACACTCTCTATTGTGTGCCTTGAGCTTCCTTTGTCTTCTCCAAGCTGTGTGTGTTTCTCTGAAATCCTAATTCCAACAAAAACTGCCTGAAAACTATGATTGCACGCGCGGACGCGAAAACGCAAGTAGAGGCTCTGGAAATCACCTTGCTCTAATACCAATTGTTGAAGATGATGAAACAAAAAACAGAAGGAAGATAGCAACTCAAAGTAGGAAGAAGATGGAGAAGGAGAAGACACAGAGCTTGTGTACGAGATCTCTGTACTCTATCTCTCTGTATTAGAATAATAGTTTATGTACAAACTCAGAGCTACAAAGCTTATATGAGACCCTAAGAGATAAGGTGTCCTTTCACACCAGATGTCCAGGGGAAAAAACCCAGTGGGAGAAAAGTGCCCCTGGTGAAGCGCGTATACACACTAACACTACTACATGTCTACACAGGCCAGTCGAGCAGCCCTATCAAATGTCTTGTGATGGTGAGTCCCTATTGGAGGAAGAGGTATGGTTTGATGGTGTATCATACCTAGTTGAAGAACAGGTTTTTGAGAGTGCCTTGCAGGATATGGAAGCAGAAGCTGAGGCATGTCGAAGTGATTTGTCTATGCAGGGGGTGGGGCAACCTTGCCTTGGTGAGCATGTCGAGGTGTGCTTTGAAGTTCCAGAATTTGTGTGTAGTTGTGGAGAGTTGACTCCGGTAAATGACTCTATGGAAACTGATACAGGTGCAGCCTATGAGCGTGAGGCTCCATGCAAAGAGGAAGGTGCCGCCAACCTTGCAGGTGATGAGGTATTTGATGAGCAGGTTGAAGCTCTGGCAAGTCATATTCTTGAGTATGAGAAGGGGTCCTTGGTGCCATTTACAGAGGTTTGGGATACAGGTTTGCAAAGGGATCAGGTTTGCTTGGCTATGTAGCAGGTGGAGGCTAGTGGCAGGGTTTTGCTATTTTATGGGATGCTATGGATACATGTGTTATGGGAGGTTGCTGTACAGGTGTCTTTGTGTCAGTGGCAAGGTTTTTTTGAAGAAGACTATACTATTGAGGGTTCTATAGTGGATGGCATGCTAGTGGTTTATGGTATAGGTGCTTCGAGGTATCAAAAGCACGCTTATGGTTGGCAGAGAGACTTATGGATTCAGGGTGATGAAGCTCGATGCTATGAAGATCTAGAAGGATGGCCTGTCTATTGGCCTACAAGTGCGAAGGAAGGCTTGAAGATACATGTTTTACAGGTGGATGGCCACGGGCATGGCTTTGTTTTTTATCCAGGTGGACTCTACACTATGATTGGGGAAGTTGTGAGCTTTCCATTTGACCCTGGACGGTGATGCAATAGCAGATGCTTTTCTCTCTATATATATCCTATCTATATAGCCACTATCATTTTTCTTATGCATTCTATAGCTCTATGTTATATCATTCTCTCTATACATACTTATTTTACCTAAATAACACTATGGTTGAGCATGAATGCTCAACGAGGGGGGGGGGGGGGGGGGGGGGGGGGGGGGATGATGGTGCAGCCAGTTTTGGTCGACACAGGGAGAAGCCAGCAGCAGGTGCCCGGTATTAAGCGGGATGATGGTATCAGACTTTGGCAGGTATGATCAGATGCATTTTTGAGCAGGTTTCACAGTGATGTGTATGTCGGACGCGACATTCAAAAGGCTTATGATGACTTTTAGCTTAGCTAAATTGGAGCTTAAGGATGTCAAAGGTTGGTGAGTGTCGTCGTCCAACTGATGCCATGAAGTAGACAAAATGGTTGCTCGAGTGCAGTGAGCTCAAATCTTTTTGGGTGCTAGAAGTCAAGTGTACTACATCTCGACGATCGAGAGCTATTGTCGAGGGGCCTATTATGTGATCCTCTCAGAGACTAGGAATCACGGAGATCGATGCTTGCGTTTGAAGGAGGCATTTGAAAGTCGGAGATTTTGGCGTGTGGAAGGGGGCCAAGCCCAAAAAACTTTTCAAAGCTATTAATATTAAAAAAAAAGCGTGTTGCAGAGGGTGAATCAGTTGACGAGCAAGGAAGATAGAGGGCCGCCACCTGTGTGGTTTTGCATGAGGAAAGCCGCCACTTGGGCGATGCATGAAGAGAAGGCCAGTGCATGAAGAGGACAAGGGGAGTGCTGCAGGGCGGCCAGTTGGGAAGGAGAGATGCTGAGGCCGAGAGGGACGCCATCAGAGGTGCCGGGGTCTTGAGCACAGGAGGTGGTTTCCAGGAGCGGGGGAGCCAGCGCTACATATGTGAAGGAGATGAAGGTGGCGCTGCATGAAGAGGGCGCCCTTGAGGGTAAGTCGAGGAGGCTGCAGTTGCACGAGGGGCATGTGAAGGTGTACGGGGCAGTGCTGCAGTAAAGGAGGGCCAGAGGGCCGTTGGCTGCATGGTAAGGGGTTGAAGACGGGGCTGCAGGGCGGCCAGTTTGCTAGTTGGAGAGAACGAGGAACTGCAAGAGGGGCAGTTTTTTTTGGCAAAGCAGGAGAGAGCCTGAAGGGGCCGAGGGTCACAGAGGGACAGTTGCAAGGTCGTGAGGAGAATCGAGAGCAAGGGAGTACGCGGGGTCGGGATTACATGAGGTTATTCGGACCTGCCAAGAATTGAGAAGGCAAGTGTCCAGGGAAGGACCCCAAGGCTGGGTGTCGAGTACTGAAGTGAGATTGGGATGGCTTGTAGCAGACTGTAGGCATTCAAGATTTCCAAAAGAGGAAGTTCGAGGGATGCAAGTAAAGGAGGACATTTTCTATGCAACTCATCATTGTATAGTCTCTAAATGAAGCCAATCGCATTGGCATCCTCATAATTTACATATTTTCAATGCATGTGTGAGTGTAATGTTTGCAAAGTGTAGCTGAGATGGTGGATATCGATGTGTGTAAATTTATAAGCTCAAAGGCGAATGAGTGCATGCCAGAGATTTGACACGGACTAGAGGGTTATTGGTTGTAGAAATGTCTATATGTGAATGTTTGGTGCTTTGAGGGGTCATAGTCGAGAATCATGGTCATATGCTTGGCGGCTGATCATAGCCGGTTATGTGCAGCTAGGGTTGGTTGGATGCGGGCAAGGACAATAGCTGTTTGCAGATTGTGTATTTGGATGTGTGTTTGCTAGGGGATATGGGTGATGTGAGATCACTGAGCTAGATAGAGGCATCGAGTTTATGTGTTGGTGGTTTTTCCATTTCCCCCTTTCCAACGTCCTCTTTCTAGCAGCCCGAGGCACTAGTGCTCTAGATACAGTTGTAGGATTCTCCTTTCCATTGTGTGGCAGGAATCATACAGAGTGGACCTTGCACACGGTTCTTGACTGGCTCCAAGTCGAGGTTATTGAGTTCTCAAACACCACAAGGGACCTGGGGGTGACAGATCTGGTACAGACACTTTGGCCTTTAGCCAAGTTTAGTGTGATGCCACCGAATGCAGCAGGTTGCAGGCACATTGTGGTGCACTTGTTTACTGACACTCAAAGCCCCCCTTGTTATGTATTTGTACATGAGGATTCTTGGATGGATGATGTAGCCCTATGGACTGCACGCTCAGCTTGGGCCTGGGTGGGACAGTCACTTCAAATGCGTTTTTCTAGAGGTCGCTCGGATGCAGATTACTCCTCGACGTTGGTTGTGATGTTGCAACATCTGTTTTTTCTCACTAACTCCATGACGGTCATCTCATGGAATCTGTAGGGATTAGGAGGGCCCCAGTTTCAGTGTCAGAGGGGTCAATCGCATCAAGAGCTTCAGCGATGCCTTATGGGTGGTGAGGTTGATATTCTTATGCTATAGGAGCATCATCTCTGTGAGATCCGCATTAGACAATGTGGTTAGATTTTGCATGGTCGCTATGATACATTTTGTTCAACTGCATTCGGACCTGGAGGTATCCAGGGAGGGGTATGTATGACTATTGCGGATTCATGGAAGTAGGCCATTGTGGGGAGTGGTATTATTGTGTCAAGGAGGGCTCAGTGGATTACTATGCAGGTTCAAGGTTGCCTCATGGGTTTCCTAAACATATATGCACCCAATGTGGCAAGCGCACGAGCAAAGTTTTGGTCTCATATTGTTGACTCTTTGCCACATGCAGAGCAGCGGTGTGTTGAGGGAGACTTCAACATGTTGGAGGACCCCTCTGACAGGATTGGAGGTGGCCATGCTATTGTGCATGGGGTTGAGTTGGTAGCTTGGGAGCGTCTATGTATGACTTAGGGTTCTAATGTTTGGTAGCACTCAAGCTTTGTGAGACCCCCAGACAGCTTGTCTTTCTCTTGCTCTGACTGTAAAGTAGGAGGAGTGAATCTATCTGGGATAGATCGCTTCTACGCCAGTGACCACATTTGTGACATTGGGGGGTCTGTTTTGCATCTTGGCAAGGACCACGTTTTTCGACCATGCACCAATGATTCACACTATGAGATATAGCCGGACGGGGCGAGGGGGGGAGGGGTTACGATGCTACACATCCCTGAGAGGATCATGCTGGATCTAGAGCTTAGAGAGCGAGTGGAGGCACTTTGGACAGAGAGCTTGGACACGCAAGACACCCCTACTAATAGTGTGGCCTCTAGAATGGCTAAGCTTAGTCTCTTCTTCCTACAAGAGTCTGCAGATCGCTTGGTTGCAGCCAGGGAGGAGGAGAAGCGTCTTCGATGAGGCTTTTTTTCCTTGTAGTAGAGGATGCAGGAGCAGCATCCAGATAGCCCTTAGTTGGAGGAGTGATGCAACAAGCTAGACAAGAGTTGGCTAGCATTGAGGAGTGATGCAACAAGCTAGACAAGAGTTGGCTAGCATTGAGGAGAGGTGCTATGAGTTTGCTTTCCATCGACAGGCATCTTAGTGGACCCAAGGGGGTGACAAAGTTACTAGGGAGTTTTTTGAGATCGTGAAGACACGTCATGCACACACCAGTGTCAGCTAGTTGCGGAGAGCCGACAGATGAGTTGCTTCAGAGCCTGAGGATATGCGTTCAACTGCTACTGACTTTTAATGTGATCTGTTGTCAGCTGAGCCTCAGTCAGAGCGTCAGGATGCATGCAGAGAGTAGGTTTGGGCTCCCCCGAGGAGTTCTTTAGGGGAGGATGGTTTCACTCCCAGCTTTTTCTTGGAGTACTAGGACTTGCTTGGTGCATATCTTTGCAGCGCATTCCATTACATTTTGCACACTGGCGAGATGCCTCACATCATGAGTGAGGGTATGATCTACCTTATTCCCAAGGAGGGAGGTTCCTTGGATGAGATTCGACAGTGGCGACCCATCACTATCCTCAACTCATCCTACAAAATTCTAGCAAAGGCTTTGAGCTTGAGGATTCAGTCACTACTAGAGAACATTATACATTGGACCCGTACATGTTTTGTCAAGGAGCATAGTATCCTTGACAACATCTTCACTTTTTGGGAGGCATCTTCCCTCGCGCGTCTCCAAGGAGAGATCTAGTGATACTCCTCCTCAATTTTGAGAAGGCCTACGATTGACTAGATTTCTTGGAGGGCACTCTATGTAGGATGGGTTTCTCATATGCTTGAATCGGAGGCGTATTAGCTCTCTTCAGGCGTTCACACAATCAAGTGCCCTTGACATGGGGAAGAGGGTAATGCTTCATGCTCACGCGTTTGGTCAGACAGGTTTGCCCTCTAGCCCCCTTCCTCTTTCTTTTCTATGATGAGGCGATGAGCAGATTTTTGACTTCTCAGTAGGTTGGCTTGCGTGGCCTCAAGCTCCCTATTAGCACAGATGAGCTTCTTGACGTTCAGTTTTCCGATGACTCAGCCTTGTACTTGGAGGGCCAAGAGGCCAATGTGCATGAGAGGGGTGCAGAGCATGTGCCAGGGCATTACAAAGGCTTTACCAGCTGAGTCGCTCACCCCTCTAGAGACAGCAACTCCCAAATGGATGGGGGCCTTCATGCGATTGGAGGTCCTCATTGCAGTTCGTGCTTGCTTAGAGTCTGCACCCCCCATGTTCTTTGAGATCCAGGGAGAGAGTTGCCTACATGGAGTCTCACTAGAGACTCCACAGGTAGCACATTGTTAATTTTAGAGGATACTTGTAGTGGGCATCTGTGGGAGGACTTGTGTCATAGATCCTAACCCAGTTGATCTTGAGACAGGCCACTTGCGGCTTTGGCCTTAAGAGAGCTGCCCTCTGGCACGACTGCAGTGGGACCACGGAGAGTGCTTTTGGAGAGACCCTTCTCTTCAACTGATCACCATGGGATCCCCTTCTTTCAGTACACTGCTCCGCTGGGGCGACACATACTACCAGCACAGAGAGAGGCTCATCCTACTCCAACACTTCATTGGCAGGAGGAGGGTCTCATAGCTGAGTTCTTGTCAGGCTTTTGGGAGCAGTTGTGGCACTCGAGACAGCCGAGGCGAGTCACTTTGTTCTAGTGGCTAGTTGCACACGGAGCTATAGTAGTGGGAGCTAGCTAGTACATAGTGGCTTGTTGGCAGTTTGTGCAGATTGTGACCATCCTTTGGAGAGTCAGTGTCACTGTTTGTGGAACTGCCCCATGGCACAACAGGTTTGGCTTCGAGTACTTCGAATGATGCCAGATCTTTCCCCAGCGTGACAATACAGTTGGGGTGTTGTAGCCCTATCACAGAGCTTACCCCCCAGGAGTGGTGTAGTGAGAGAGAGAGGTGTGTTGGGAGCTCATATGTGGCCTGACACTCTGGTTAATTTGGCGAGCCTGGTGCTTTCGTGTCTTTGAGGATCACCTTGCGCCACCGATGAAGACTTTTTGTGACTTTTGGTTGAAGCTGATTCATACTCTTAGGGATTAGTTTGAAAGAATTCAGGGCAACTCTGATCCCATGCAGGAGCGCAGAGAGGCTTTCCTATGACTTTGGCGCCCAGGGCCTTTCTTCACCATGGTCCAAGTTGCACCCATATGGCACTACCAACCACGTGTGTGGCTCTTTCCTCCTCCCATTTTGTGATTTAGCCCCATTGTACATATTTTGTTGACTCATCACTGGGAGAGTCTCCCCATGCTTTTGATGTAGCCCTCTCTAGTAGAGGTGGTTTGTAGCCCTAAGTTCAGGGAGATGGCTGAATTCCTCTTTAAAGCCAGAATCAATGTCAACCAACCACTTCCTGAAGGGTGGATTCACAGAACATCATTTTTTCATCAGCTTGCTAGAGCCAGACACACATTATATGATGTTGATACAAAGACTTGGAATGCTTTAACGCCATATAAAATGGAAATGAAGACTCCATGCAAGGAGCAACTGGAGTAGGAAGCTCTTTACCGCCTAATTCAGAAGGAAATATGTTCGTTCCAGTGCCCAGTAAATTCTAGTGCTCCACCACGAATACTAGAAACTTCCAAAGAAAAAGGCTCCAGACAAACGAAAGATAATCAGGTGGACTGAGAGTGCTTAAGTCATATTGGATTAATCAGAGGACTTGCTGAAATTTTGGAAATATTCCAAAACTCAAAGAAAAGGGCGAAGGAATTCTAGACAGTGGGAATAGCCTCTAGACAAGAATTCAGATTGGCGACTGAATTGGTAATTACTAAGCTCAATTAGTGCAGTAACTGCACAGTGGACAGTCAGCTAGAGAACCACTCCAATGGCTATAAATAGAACCCACCATTCATTTTACGGGTTACGCTACACTTGCTCACTATCACGGAGTCTAGTGTCTTAGAGCTCATTATGCTCTTGTACTCTTTTATCATTAAGCCCAAAGTAGACTTTGGCTCACACTATTGTACTCCAGTCATACTGATCTGAATACATACTCCAATTCCACTTTCCATTTCAGTTCCAGTCTCGTATTTCATTTCAGTCTTTGTCTGTTTTGATATCTAAAGTTTCAATCTGATTCTACTTGCTTGGTCTGAACTAACTCTAACTAACCAACCTAGAATAGTTGTCACAAGTGGCTAGCACATTTCAAGGAGTGTCATAGAAACTCGCTTTGGTCTTGTCAAATCTTTCCTATCTTGAAGCCCATATGGCCTGATTCGAAGGAAATTTTCCGTTCAACAACGATATATATGAGACCTTGCTCCCTTTTGCATGAATCCTTTGCTTGAGAGTCTAAACTCATGCTTTTACCCTGCTTTCCATGTGAACTTGTACATGTCAAAACTCGAAACCTTCAAGAGCCCTCATTGATCCTATCGTTCCTTGCCGAAACTGTAAAACTTGCCAACGATTGCCGTAAATTTTTGCAATTTCCTACAACTTTGCAAAAAACTCCTTGTAGTGACGAGGTGGCCGAGTTGGTCGGCATTGAAGTTGTTGTATCCCCTGTTACTCACATGCCTTGTATGGCTAGTGCTATATGCGGCCTTGTTTGAACCCTCGGGGGATTCACCATGGAAAACTTACGCACCATGTAAGTGCAAGGGAGGGGGTTTTTTTACAAGTTACATAAGCGTATAAGTTAGGGGGCAGACCCCTAATAATTTATCTCCCAAGCTTAAAAATAAGGGAAGGGGTATCATATTTAGGGGGAGGGGAGGGAGGGGGGATAAGAGGAAGTTTTTTTGTTTCAAAATCATGGCTTCCCAAAAGAGTCTTCCCTCAAACTTGTGAGTCAATAGCTACAAATATACATGCAAGAACTAGCACTGCTTTGTATCAATTGCTTGTTTTGTGATTATAGTTCACTTGTTGAGGGATGAAAGCTATAAAGAGCTTGTATATATGCAAATTTGCACGGAGAACCTAACCCAACTTTATAACCATGTTTTTTGAGTAATTTGGATGGGTTTAAGTTGGACAGTAGCTAGAGTGCAGGCTGAACAGGCACATAGTTTGAAAGTAAAACTAAGACACATTTGAGGGTACATCTAGTTATTAACAGAACTGGTTCCTTTGTACGTTGACAATCACTATGCTACATGCTCTTTGATTAGTTTTACTCAGTTAGATCATGTGAGACCTACATTTTATATGTAAGATAGGGGTATGATAGTTTTCTGCATTGATTATCGTATAAGCATAGAAAGGGTGGTCATATTCTCTAATATGAGTCGTATATAGGGGTTTTATCAAAGTTGTCCGCTCGCAGGTGGCGTCCCATTTTGTAAATAGAGTGAATCCCCCGGGTTTGAACCATTTTGCCATGCATGGGGACGGTCCATTATGGTGACCCTAGGCCCGAGGGATTCACCATAGAAAACTTACCGCACCACATAAGTGTAAGGGAGGGAGATTTTTTTACAAGTTACACAAGCGTATAAGTTAGGGGCAGGCCCTAATAATTTATCTCCCAAGACTAAAAATAAGGGAGTGGGGTATGGGGGGGGGACCTGACCCTGGTTGATTACTTGTAACGATTGGTCACCAATATGCACTAGCACTTGGATGAATTTAGGGGATGTTTTTTATCAGGTCACACATCAAATTTTGCATCAAGTTGGTCATAGAGATAAGGGTTAATTTGGAGAAGGTCAAGGGTTGATTTACACCAACTTTGGATGGGTCAAAATTGGACGAGTAGCCACAGTACAGACTGATCAAGTACACAATTTGAAAGTCAGATTAAGACACATTGAGGATACATCTAGTTATCAACAGAAGTGATTCTTTGGTACATTGCGAGTAACTATGCTACACACTCTTTGACTAGTTTTACTCAATTACTAATCATGTCAAACCTAAATTTTATATGTAAGATAGGGATATGATAGTTTTCTTCATTGATCGTCGTATAAGCATAGAAAGAGGGGTCATATTCTCTAATATGAGTCGTATATAGGGTATTATCAAAGTTGTCCGCTCGTAGGTGGCGTACCGTTTTATATATAGGGTGAATCCCCCAGGACCCTAGGGCACCCTTAGGTGCTCAAATAATCCTAAAGATGTGAAACTATTACTAGCCACAGCGTGCAACATCGAAGGAACTTCTATGCCAAGATTCTCTTGCTAAAGGCAACGGCTACGAGGACCAATTGATGGTGCTGCTAAACAAAAAAAACCTCCCCAGGCTATGCAATCCCATCAAGAGTACTTTCATGCAATTTTATACAAGTCGAACACGTACCCTTGTTGTGTGACTCCCACAACCATCGCTTGTCGAACTCCCTCTTTGTTTCCAGGGAAGTGGCCGTTGAACCCACCGTTGTAGCTCGAGGACGAGAGAGAGAGAGAGAGAGAGAGAGAGAGAGAGAGAGAGAGAGAGAGAGAGAGAGAGAGAGAGAGAGAGAGAGAGAGAGAGAGAGAGAGAGACCCTCCATGCTTCATATTGCATCCCTCCTTCCTCCATGGCTTCCTTGAGCTCTGATATCAGTCTAAGAGTTTGGAACCATAGCCATGGCGTGCAGCAATGAAGGAACTTATGTGCCAAGCTTGTCTTGTTGAAGGAGACGGCTACAAGCACCAATTTATGGAGTTGCTGAAACAAAAAAAAACCGCCCCAAGCCATGGCAATCCCATCAAGAGTACTTTTATGCAAGTTGAACACATACTCTCTTTGTGTGCAAGTGATCACTCCCACGACCATCACTTGTCGACCCTCCCTCTGTGTATCCAAGGAAGCTTTCCCACGGTGGTTGAGCCCACCATTGCAGCTCGAGGATGTGTGTGTGTGTGTGTGTGTGTGTGTGAGAGAGAGAGAGAGAGAGAGAGAGAGAGAGAGAGAGAGAGAGAGAGAGAGTCCCTCCATGCTTCAAGTTGCGTCCTCCTTTCTCCATGGCTTCCTTGAGATCTGATACCAGTGTAAGAGGCTAGGGACTAGCACATGTGCATCTCCACCGAACCATGCGTAATATAGGCCCTTGGCCTGCTAAATATAGGCCCTTTGTACATCATGTGTGTCATGGCCCTTGGCCCTGTCCACCTTACCCTAGGCCTAGCATGCACAACACCTGGTTTGATGATGCATATAGGCTCTCACTATAAATTAACGAAGCAACAAGCTAGCAGACAAGCACCATCAGAAGCAACTCTCTTGCTCGAAATGGTGGGAAGAAGAATAGGAAGATTACCACCCGCTCGAGGAATGGTAGCGATGATGAGAGTGTGACCGACAAAAGAGATGCCATGGCCACGTGGAAGTTGGAGCTCACTTGTGATTTTTTGGCCTGCCCAAAGGGCTAAGGCCATAGTGACGTGTTCCCTTTTTGCTAGAGAAAAAGA
This sequence comes from Adiantum capillus-veneris, assembly GCF_014529385.1. NCBI lineage: Eukaryota > Viridiplantae > Streptophyta > Polypodiopsida > Polypodiales > Pteridaceae > Adiantum > Adiantum capillus-veneris. The sequence continues at coordinate 47,534,269 of NC_140953.1, forward strand.
AGGTAAAATTTTTAAAAACGCACAATTTTTGATTGGTTAGAGGAGAAAGGAAATACTCATGACAAAGTCAAGCTCAAAATATATTCAGATCTTTAATGAATCATTGAAAGGAGACTCATCCACGTGGTCACAAAACCTTTATTGCTAATGAAAAAGAGAGATTATCTGCAAGCATTAGGGAATTTTGGAGGTCATTTGGAGGGCCTTCTAAGAAAATGTATTTTTTGCACTCTCTCTCTAGGAAAAATGGCAAATAATAGAGCTGGGTCTTTCATAGTAAAAGTTCAAAAAGTGTACTTTAAGTAGATTCCTTACTCTTCTGAACATTCGTTCGTAGTGATTGAGGGATAATCCTCTTTTCAGTTGCATTGAATGAACCTCGTCAATATGGAGGAAATGAGGCTAACATGGAGGGACGAAAGCACAGCCGCTATTCACTTTCCATTAAACCTGCACATTTGGCTAATGGTGCACTCCTCAAATGGCACAAATGTTACCCGTAAACAAGCCAAATATCACCTTCACATTGATTTGGACAATGAGTACCAACCATTGATTAAGCGCAGTAAAACAAACACACATATACCTCCCGCTTCCATAGACACGCTCACAGCTCAGGGAGCTAAACACATAGATATCTGGACGAGAGGCTCTCTCTACCCTAAGAATCCAATGACTAATGCGTCTCCACCGTTTGTCAATCCTACAAGCTTATTGACCTTTGCTGGTGATGGAGAAAAGGGCCTTCTGGGTTATTGTAAATCTCTTACAAGAGAAGCTGAAACTTACAAGCACTACAACAGGTTGTGTGCTCTTGTGACACTGTTAGTGACGGAAATACACTGGGTTTTTATAACCCCCGGCGTCGCTAAAACCGTCGCTACGAGCGTCGCTACGAGAGCGTCGCTATATGCGTCGCTATAAGCGTCGCTATATAGAGACGCTCATAGCGACGCTCATAGCGACGGTTATAGCGACGTCCGAGAGAATTTTTTTTTGGTGGCAGGACATGGAACCATATTGTACTTGATTCACTTTTTAAAAAAAGTGCAAGGATAGATAATAGACCCAAAATAGTCACCCACAAGACGCATTGTTTGCAAAATTGACAATTGTACACATCATAGGCAAAATGAATTGATTGGAAAATGTAATAATGACAATTGTACAACATCATAGGCATAAAGAATTGATTGGCAAAAAGAACTGCGGTGACAAATGTAATAATATACATGGTTCAAAAAGACGTATAAAATCCGTCTCATGATACATAAGCTATGAGAAACCCTAAACTAATGCTATCTAGCTACGGCTAAACTGACGTCGTCTAGTCAGACGTCTCATCGCGTCCAAGCGGCGTATCTGTCGGATTCTGCAAAAAAAGACAATAAGACAGCTTTCAGTAAGTATAAACATATAACGACATTTATAAAACAATACAAAAAATAGAAAAGAGTAAACCCTAATACTAACCATGCCGCCGCGAGAACTGAGAATGTCCATCAGGGCGTTTAAGCCCTTCCTGCCTGCGTACTCGCGCTCGTACGGTGTGGGATCACGTCCTGTCATCGACCACTGTCAAAACATACAAAGATTTCATTATGTTAGAATTAAAAAACTCATAAACCCTAAACTATCGAATATAAAGAGCAATGCGAAAACACTTACAAAATCGGCCTCAAATGATACCCATCCACCGCTCCCCAAGTGGTGCGAGCTCCCTGCCTCTACTCGCGCTCTGGCTGCATCCTTTTGTTGCTTCCACTTGTCGAGATTCTCGCGCGCTGCTTTCTTCGCATTCTTCCAATCTTCTTTGGCCAGCCAATCTGGCCTGTTCCACCCATTCTTGATTGCTTTTTGCACTTCGGAACGCTTGTGTTTGCAGTATTCGCGCATTCGAATCTTCATCAAGTCTTCATTGAAGCGCTGATCCCGTGTTGGAACGGGAAACTCATCATGAAGTATACTGATGACTCTGTTTTTTAAATCACTTGGTACTTCACTCCATTTGTTTAGTATGTAGTGTCTAAACAACTGAGAGCAAAAACCACGCATGCGCGAGATCACCTTCTTGCCGTCATCATCCATGATGATGCCGCCGTTGAAGTCGACGGAGTAAGACAAGCCCTCTGGCCGGCGACGCGTGAACCTGGGTGTCCCGGCAGGGGTCTCTAGCGGCGTGTCGATGGGGGTACGGACGTCAGGTGTCTCCACCGGCGTCTGGGCCCCGAAGCGAGGAGTGTCGAGTGGGGTGGCTCCTGGCGGAGTAGGTAGAGGTGTGTAGCTTCTAGGAACAGTCAGCCGTGCAAAACCTGGCGTAGATGGCGATGCTGTGGCTGGTGTGGGGGCGGGCAAAGAAGGGGAGGGTAAAGAGCCTCATCGAACACGAGGCGGTGTGGAGGCATCGGTGGCGGAATCCCCACAACAACGGCCACCGCCACCACTAGAGCGCCGGTGTCTAGACGAGTTTGAAGCTCGTCTCGTCGACGTCGAAGCTTCGGAGCACGCCGAATGCTCCGAAAGAGAGGGAGATGCGGATGGAGTAGGAACGCGCGATGATGCGCCAGAGCGATGACGCTCCACGTACCACTGTCTCTGCTGCGGTGACAAAGAAGAAAGAAACTCCTCATCATCCATACCTGCATTAAACACACGAATATTTAAACTTAATATTGAATGAATAGAGTAGACAATGACGCAAAGACCATTAAATACAATGACGTAATGACGCATATAAATACAATGACGCAATGAATTGAGTGATAGAAGAGGCAAGTCGAAAACTCAAAATTTTCAATCAAAAGATGTGAGCGCGAGTAGAAAAGAGCGTTATACACCATGGAAGGTACTTAGAGAGCCAGAGCTTTTACAACACGGAGCAAAATTGTTCAAATACAATATTTGTGGCTTTAAGAGATCTCTCTCTCATCCTCGCATAACTCAGCATAACTTCCTATATCTATATAGAGCTCTCCGTTTAAACACATATCCTCTGTTTCATTTCGTAGCTCCTTTGCATGCACCCCATATAGAGTAGTAGCATCTTGATGCTCGTCTGGCACCACCGCAGCGGCTTCTGATTGAGCATCTTCTCTGATCTCCTCCATTGATGCCGTTGTGATTGGCACATGGTAGCCTTCATACGTCCTTGCACTACGAGGGGCTACCTCTATGACGTACCACCAGTTTGATGTAGACTTTGTAGGATGAAATATTACCTGCCAGAGCCACATAACTTACATGAGAGCTTTCAAGCACATAACTTGTAAAAGGGGGATGTTAACTATTTACATACTTACTTGTTCACAATGCTCGGGTAGTACGAAAGTGTCTCTTAGGTCAGTCCATTTCTTAGTAGAATCCACCTCAAGAAAACCAGACTCTCCTCTACGCACAGTAGCATTGCGACCCTCCATGATTATCTTGAACCATTGCACGTCGAACAAGTCGACAAAAAATCCTCTGTAATCGATCCTCAAAATCTCTTGCAGCGTGCCGAAGTAAGTGAGTTCCACCACCACAGGATCTGCATCACAAGAACGTCGTCGACTAGACTGTTCAAATTTTGCCATGATTCCACAATCTTGAGTAAAACGCTTTTTGTCGATTCGTTCCACCCTAAAATGTCGACCTTTACACCATGCTGCTGTGTATGACTTATACTACAACGAACAAAGATTATGAGTGGCAGTTCAAACGTTTATAAATAAAGTCACTTGCTAGTCGTACATTGCAAACTTACCTTGGTCGCGCAACCCCGAGAGTACTCCCACTCTTCCTCAGTCACTTCGTCACCGCATTGTTGTGCGCTTTTCAATTGGTTGTGCAACCATCTTAAGCTCATGAAGGTTGGTAGGCTCTCCAGAACCGCTGGATAGTGCATCGGTGGTTGTCTTCCCCGTCTCCACTCGATTCGTGCCCTTTGTCACTCTTGCTTTGCATCCTCATATTGTGAAATCCACTTTTGCATCACTGGATTGTGAAGCATGCAAAATCGGTTGATTTTAGCCTCTAGATCTTCCGTCATCTTCTTCTCAACACCGAGATTGCACATGACAATCCCAGATATGCGCTCATCATCTATGGTTCGCCATAGCGTGTCCCGGGCTTTATCAAATCCGTCTAGCCACTCTCCAATGTACACTAGGGACTCTGATACCAACCAACCTTCTGCCATGCTACCCTCCGGACGTGCCTTTTGACGCACATATCCCTTAAGCGTTTTCATGAAACGTTCTAAGAAGAACATCCATCTAGAATGAACTGTGCCAGCTATTTCCACCTCATCAACTATGTGAACAAGAAGATGCACCTGAATGGTTAGCATGGTAGTAGGAAAATGTTTCTCAAACATGCACACAAGCTCCGCAGCATTTAGTTTGGCGAATGGTATGGAGTCTACGTTGATCTCCTTTTGTGAGATCCATTGCACCAGCTTTGCAAGTTTGTAGATTGTGTTACGGATGTCGAGAGACAAACATCCCTCAATGGCAACCGGTAAAATAAACTGTAAAGTATGTGCAGCAATGATATTAAAGTCCACATTTTATGCAATGATATTAAAGTCCACTATGAACGTACCTGACACATTTTATGCCAATCGTGTGACTTCAAACCGGTAAGCTTTCCTTCTTTAGTAAAACACGTTCGGAGCGAGTGCATTACGCCAGTGGGGGTCCGCAAAGATTGAATGGTCTCTTTTACTTTGCGTTCTTGGGCTCCTGTGAAAATCCATGGTGCTTTAGGGAGTTTTATCGATCCATCAGACGCTGTTTGCGGCCAATATTGCTCCATACGATCCACATTTCTAAGGTCAACTCTGGCTCCCAAAGTATCTTTCTTGCCGGTCAGATGGTCCCATAGTAGATTACCCACATTCTTGAATATGTGCATTGGATCGAGCAAGTGATTGATCATGAGTCGGGGCCAGTATGGTAACTCATACCATAGAGATAGTCTCTTCATCCCTGGAGGCAATCTGTCATCGCACATCTCCTTCTGCTCTAACCATGCTTGTGCAGACATCCTTGGTGGCTCTCTTCCCAAAAAGCCGTCGCGTAACACATGATTCTCTAGAAGATACGCTTGATGACCTTCGTAGATTTGCTTCTTCAGTGAGGGTGCCCTATGTGCATTCAGTCTAGGTCCACATGTGACACATGCTCTGTATCCGCTTGTTTGAAGCCCTACATGTATACACATGATAATAGATCAACTATGGGAAAAAACAAGATTTACAGTGTCTGAGTGAGGAGTGTCAATAGATCACCTCAGCATTCTGTTAGCTCGGGATAGTCATGCATGGTCCACATTAGAATGCCTCTGATCAAAGCATTCCGTCGTCCTGTGTGTCGGCTCATATCCACCACCTCTATGACAATCCACAATTGTTGTAGCTCTTCCAATAGTGGACGAAGATACACATCCATATTCCCCACTTTAAATCACCCTGGCACAATCAAGCTTAGCCATAGGTGCCCCTTCTTCGTATTCAACCACGGGGGAATGTTGTAGTTGACGATGACAACGGGCCATACACTGTAAGATGTTGATCTTTGACCAAATGGATTTACGCCATCCATAGCCAGGCCTAAGCGCAAATTACGAGCTTCCCTGGCAAAATCCGACCATGTTCCATCTATATGTTTCCAGGCTGCGCAATCTGCAGGAATTCGTAGCACACCATCCGAAGATTTATTCTCCTCATGCCATGATACTAGGGCGGCCATGGACTTACATTCGAAGAAATGCTTGATGCGAGGAAGCAGAGGAAAATGTCGCAAAACCTTTTGTGGAATTTTTGTCCTGTGGAGATCTACTCGATATCTTTCGGAATCACATTTCGGACACTTCTCCATGTCTATGTATTCCCCTCTGAAAAGAATGCAGTCATTAGGACAAGCGTGGATAGAATTGTAATCCATCCCTAAGTTTCGCAAAATCTTTCTTGCTTCATCTCGAGAATCTGGCATCACATTGTCAGCTGGTAGTATGTGCTCTTTCAGCAATCTACACAACATAAAAATACGATACAGTTGTGTAAAAATCTATCAGATCATTATACATTTAGAGTTTTATTAAAGTAAACTAATTGTAATAGATCACCTGAAAAGCGTTGTGACGCTAGTGTCACTCCATCCAAACTTTGCCTGCATGTTGAGAAGAACCAGGAGTGCTTTCAATCTAGACATACGTGCTCCATTATACAATGGCGTATCGGCTTCACTTTTCATATCATCATAGATAAGCCTTTCTGAATCCATGATCGTCTCGATCATTTCATCAATCTTGGGCTCAAACATTGCCTCGTTGGAAATGTGCTCTGCATGATCATCCCCCGAGCTGTCAGAGGCTACATCTTGTGGCCTCACATATGCTGCTTGACCAAAGCGCCTGCGAACACGTCTATTGGGTTGCAAGATTGCTGCTTGTTGGCCAGCGTCAGAGTCCGACGAGTTATAATTGGCAACAACTCGATCTATAATAGATGGATCGAACTCGCCAAATTCGCGAACGTGCTGCAAAGAAACACGTCTTTTCCGTCGCACATCATGCTTGCATTGATTACAAGGACATAAGACCCTCGTTGAGAGATAGGTGTTTCGGTTGGACGGTCCCACATCCTCGTCACTACTCATAATGAGGATAAAAATCTTATAACCTGGAAAACAAATTTAATATTCTATTGTCATTCTTCGTCTTATCTCTCTCTCTCTCTCTCTCTCTTTACCTCACATTCTCTAGTCATGTCCAATCCCCGCACACCTCGATCTAGAGGTGCACGGAGATCAGAACCACCGGGTTATAATCTCGTCTTTATTGGTCAATACCTATATTTGTGGGTATAAGAAATCTACACACCCACGTCTACATGATACTGCATGTAGTGGACAAAACCCCTTTGCCTCTTCTCTAGCTGTAGCACTTCACAGCATCTTAACATCTTTTCACAGTAGATCTTTTCACTGCTCGTCTAACTCTAAACCCTAAACCGTAAGTAATTCTTGCGTGGACTCGATCTAACGTAAATAAGCGTAAATCTAAATAAACGTAAATCTAACTAAAAATAAACCTAAATCTAATTTAACGTAAGTCTACATCTAACCTAATCTTTAACGTCTTTTGGGATAGTTTCCTACGACGTTAAAACTCTCTTCTTCTTGTGTGTGTGTGTGTGTGTGTGTGGGTAAACCTAAATAAACCTAAGTCTAATCTAATATAACATAAATCTAAATCTAACGTAAATTATGTTATATTAAAAACAAAGAACTAAACTAACAGGGATTATAAGAACCTTAAAACTGATTTAACACATAATTTTTCACATAACTCGGCAAGAGTTGACATTCTCATCACTAAAGATGTGAGAGTTAACTTCCGGCGGTGATGCTGCCTCATCTCCATCCACATCTGATGACAGCAATTGGCCCTTTAGACCGTTCTTGCTCTTGTTACTAACTTTGAAGTTGCTGTTGAATGACTAGAGGTTGTCTAGATGGTCATTGTGTCGGGGATGTAGTGACTCTTGCCGCCCTGAAGATCCACCTTCTTCCCTATCTTCTAAAGACATTTCACCAGTACTTTTGGATCGATGGAGCCCACCATGAGTGAAGGCAGCAATACCCTATATTCCATTGAGGGCTTTCTTCACCCGCTTCATGCAGGCATCGCAGTCTATGGAGACCTAAATTTAATCTAATATAACGTAAATCTAAATCTAGCGTAAATAAACGTAAATCTAGTTAAAAATAAACCTAAATCTAATCTAATTTAACTTAAATAAACCTAAATCTAATTTAACGTAAGTCTACATCTAACCTAATCTTTAACGTCTTTTAAGATAGTTTCCTACGACGTTATAACTCTCTTCTTCTTGTGTGTGTGCGCGTGTGTGGATGTATGTGCCAATAAAAAGAGATAAATGGTATAACCTTTCTATCACCCATGCCAAGTATGATAGATTGATTATGCCATTTCCCTCTTGAATAATAGGTCTTGAGTTCAACTCCTCGTCGGCTAGATCTTTAGGTCTTTTAATTTTAATTAGTTTCCTACGACGTTAAATTAGTTTCTCTCTCTTTCTCTCTCAATGTGTGTGCGTTTTTTTGGATCGTATGCATGTTTTCTCTCTCTTTTCCTCTCTCAATGTGTGCGTTTTTTGTTTATGCATGTTCTCTCTCTCTTTTCCTCTCTCAATGCGTGCGTTTTTTGTTTATGCATGCTCTCTCTCTCTTTTCCTCTCTCAATGTGTGTGTGCATTCTTTGTTTATGTATGTGTGTGTGCGTTTTTGTTTATGTTTGTACTCTCTCTCTCTCTCTCTCTCTCTCTCTCTCTCTCTCTCAAAAACACTATGTGTGTGTGTGTATGTGTGTGTGTGAGAGAGAGAGAGAGGGAGAGAGAAAGAGGGGAAGGGAACATGAGAATGAGGAGAGGGAAGGAGCATACCTGGCTCTCCTTCCTCTCCTCGTGTGTGTGTGTGTGTGTGTGTGTGTGTGTGTGTGTGTGTGTGTGTGTGTGTGTGTGTGTGTGTGAGAAGAAAAAGAGAGAGAGCGAGAGAGAGAGAGAGAGAGAGGGAGAGCGTTACCTGCTCCTTGCTTGAGGGCGCCGAAAAACTCAGATCTGAGATCTGAGTTTTTGGGCGCACTTGGTTATTTTTTTGGCCCAGCCGGCGTCGCTATGAGCGTCGCAAATTAACAAAGAAATTTGCGACGCTCATAGCGACGCCGGGAATTTTTTTTTTAAGCGTCGATGTGTGAGCGTCGCTAATATGAATAGCCTCTTGTAGTGAAGGGCATTCTCCAAGCTCAACAATGTGAGATTGTTCGCCTTTCACATTTACATTCTACAGATCAAGTTACCATTTTGCAACATAAAACAGAGGTACAAGAACTGAAAGGAAAGGTGCGAAGTTGTCAAATGAAGGACGCCATCTTGGGTGGTCGTATCCGAAAGAAGAAATTGCGCAATCTTGAAACATTGCAGGTTGCATCAGGAGGTCTCAAGAAAAGAATCCGAGCATTAAGGTGGTGCTTCTTGGTTGGCTACATTGTCTTATTTAAGTAATCTTTTTGTTTTTTCTTGTTATGCATTATTTTCATGTGCCTAAATAGTGTTAGTGAAGCAAATTTTCTGTTATTTACTTATGCATTGTCTTCATGTAGAGATTCAATCTATCCTGACAAGGAAAACATTTACCCCAAAGCCAATATAGGAAAGAGATTGAAGCCACTTATAAGTAGAAGCCTGGCAGCAGATTTAGTACATGACAAGAAGTTTAAGGTCCTACAACGAAATGTAGTGGACCGCTTTATTTCAGAGAACTCAATGCTTGCAAAAGAGATACAAGGCACACTTGATTCACTTGGTGGAAGCAAAAGAGGATATTCGGCTATCCAAAAGTCTGTCTCATCCATTTTTGTTAAGAAGGGTATAAAATCCAAACTTCTACCATCAGCCTCAAGTGTTTGGAAAGAGAGGCTTCAGCTTAACGAGGCACAGGGAGACTATCTTGGACAGCCCTTTCATATTAAAGCAACTTACAGTGGCCATGGAGCAAACATGGCATATGATGAGTTCAATAATATTTTTATGGACCTGCGGATATTACAAAAGAGAATGGTGGAGTTTTACAACATCACATTTGAAGAGTCACGAGGGGTATTACATTTTGTGTTAAAACTGGATGAGTGTGAGCTTGTTAAAGAGAAAAAGCTAGAGCGTGTTACTATTACTTTAATGAATAGAGCCCTCTCAAAGTGTCCCAGTGATGATCCTTTATATTTTAGTGCTCAATCAAAATCTAACATATGGTGGCTTGGTGCGTTTGAGGTAAACGAGATTCTCAGGTAAGCTCAAATGTTCACATCTACTTAAGTCTCATTTATTTTGTGTTGCAGGTAAAGAAAGAAGATCATGAGATTCTATATTCGGTGTTCCATCGAACTAATATTCCGGAGGTGATTGATCGGCAGACTAACCAGGGAGAGGTACTACGTCTAGATGGAAGGGGAGACTTTCAAGTTCAGTGGCATCTTGTAGGTGACCTCAAAACATTAAAGTGCATGTATAATTGTGGAATGGGTGCAATGGCAAAGTCGCCGTGTTTGTTCTGTATGGAGCCTGCAAAAGTCATGGACCCAAAGTGGTGGAGAAAAGCTCCAACACGTCACATTGAGGATCCTGCTTTTCAACCGGTTTTGAAAATACCACTTGTGAATGTCCACATTTGTACAATGCATGTCCTTTGTAGAATTGTGGAGAAATTGGTCTACTTATATATCGGGTTTGCTTGGAAGATTAAGAACTCGGCAGAACGACAAGTAGCCCTGCAGTGCTTAGAAATGGTACTGTCGGATATAAGGCTTCATGGTGGCAATGTGAAAATCCATCGGGATGAAAAGAGATCAACTGCTGAGAAGGATGTCCCATGCAAACCATCCATCGGTGGGGTGAAAACCCCAAGGTACAAGAGATCCGAAGCTAACAAAACATGGAAAAATATATAACACATCTTATGTTAGCAAGGTAGAGTATCAGAGCTGGAAAAAGCTACATATTGCAGTAAAAGACCAAGAACCAACTACTCGTAACGTGAAGGCTGAGGTTTGGCGATCAATAGACATCCTATTTTTGATGTGCGACAAAGATGACTGGTCACAAGATGATATGAACAAGTTCAAGGAGAATCTCAACCTTCTGAAAAAATCATTCAAGACAGCATGGACAGACACACAGATTACTCACTACATGGTATTATCGTGTATTTCATTCTCTCTTATGTGCAAATATGTGAGTGTAAAACATTCTAACTAATCTGTTTTCATATCCAGCACATCATCTTCAATCATTTACCATATTTTATACAAAAGTATGGGAACCCGGCAATATGGAATACCCAAGGGATGGAAAAGTCTCATTACATGGCAAGAAATTCTTATTTCAGGCACACACGACATGGTGGCTCTCGAATCAAGGCTAACAGTTTGAGAGAACTATTTGAATGGTTCTATCATAGAATCATTCATCGAATGCAGGCAAAAGAAGTCTTGGCAAATTCAGCAACAGCACAAGCCATCAGACATTTACAACAACAAAAAGTTGAAAGATCAATGGCATACAACAACTCCGGAGCTCGTGAAAGTCAACGAAGGTGGAGAGAGACAATGGTGTATGTGAATCACAAGTGGAGAAAGATACTCTGAGTGGATGACATTGTACAAAATTTATATAATACATGATCTTATACAATTGCTACTTGAAGTGTATCAAGATTTTGAAGGTTCAATTTTGTTTTTTGGCACGTCACCCTTGTAATGAATCATGAGATGTTTGCCATACTGTAAAATTTCATCTGGGTTTTGTCTACCAAGAGCTAGTGCCATTGTTGTGTAGGTGTAGTAATACGCTGCCCGACCACCTGTATAGCCCGGGTAGTAACTAAAACAATCTCTAGGAAACACTTTGTCCACAAGAATGACTTTATCTGCACTTTTGGGCAGCACGGGTCCACCCAAGAAGCGTGATAGTGTCTTGAATGTGTAAGTTGCTATTGAACCCTCTTGTGACATGGAATTGTGAGAAACTACTATCGGCGACTCGCAAAGCTTTGAAAGGTACTGCGCTAGGGCCGCATCCCTTCCACGATACTCTCGAGTCCGCCGTCGAAGGAAGTCATCCTTGTCAGCAATCCAAGACTGCACATATCATGTCAGAAGTGACACAAAGAGAGAGATAGAGAGAGAGAGAGAGAGAGAGAGAGAGAGAGTTACCATGAAGCTCTCATCCTGCAGAAAGAGGTTTTCCTGCCACAGGTCTACAGATGTAGTTGACCCCTGACCTGAATGGTTAAACCAATCCTCCACTTCTTTGTTACTTGTTGATGGTCTTAGGCTTTGTCTTATTGCTTGGAAGGTGGCTTCATCAGGTAGTGTCTCCTTGTATTTTTCAGCTTTCTCAAAGCATCTTCGGAGGCATTCCATTGGATTGCTGGATGTTTCCATTGCCTCATCATCACTACTATCCTCTGAAACAAATCCACTCCTCTCCTCTTGGACTCTGGAAATAATAGTCAGGGAGAAATCCTCCCTTAAATAAAAGATGCTTTGCACATCATGTAAGAAGATATAGGTCCTGTCTCCAATCCTGAAGTCAGGCACAGCACGCAACATCATCTGAGCATGCTTCTCAATGAAGTTACTGACATCCAATGGAAGTTTGATTTCTGTGGTTTTCACAGAGAGCATCTTACTTCTTTGTACTTCAATTGCCTCAACCTCAAGGTCGACTGTATCTTCAACCTCCTCGACTTCTTGTATATGAGTTTTCTCCTCGCATTCTTCATCTGGTGCTGCATCCTGCTCCTCTAACACCTCATCAGGATTCTGCATGAGGAATCCAAACAGGCTATTCATGTAAATCATAAAGCCAAAGGCTTCCTGAATGAATTTGCATTCTTTTTGGTGCAAAGGGCAGGCTGAATGTCGGCAAGAAGGTGGTAATTCCCTATACTTCTTCAGTCCCTGTCCCTTTCCACCAAAGTCATTTAAATGCACAAGAGTCATAGTGGGCAGAACAACCCTCCCTACCTGCACCATCACTTCAAACTTATCTCTGTAGGACTGCAAGAAATTACTGTGCTGAGCTAACAGGTCTTCAATGTCAAACTTTGGATTAAACATAGAATGAACTAGATCAAACTTTTCCCCAGCACCACAAGATGCTGCAAAATCAAAGAGCCTCTCATCAGTTGCAAATGGGTCTTCCAGAGAAGACACATCCTCTTTGGCTTTACATTTAGTTGCACAGGGACTACTTTCTGGCACATCTGCATCATCTGAGAAGTCTATACTCCTCTTTCTTGTATTTTTCTTGACAAGTACTGTACAGGGTGAGGGAGCCTTGTAGGGTGAGGGATCCTCTTGGCCTGGTGACCTCTCTGATTGATCTTCACCAATTGACTCTTCTTCAGATATGTCCTAACAAAAGTCAACAGTTCTTTTGGCAGAAACATTAAGCAACTGAGCCTGCAAAGGTTGAAATC